>NC_086290.1:41802126-42114170 GCF_963924245.1 Chroicocephalus ridibundus
CTTTGGCAGCTAAGTGGAAGGGAAAAAAAAAAAGTATAAATACAGGACTGCACAACTTGAGCATGCATGAAAAAAGTGGAAAGGAACAATCTGTGCCTACAAAAAAAAAAAAAAACAATTTAAAGTAACCACCAACACTGGATGCTAGAAGAGTAACTTAACGGTTAAGATCCTCAGTGCAACCAAGAGAAGTTGCTTACAAGGTAAATTCTTGATTATGTTTAAATATTTTCCAGCACAACAGGGTTTAACTATGAGCTAGGAATATTTACAGCTGCTGTTACAATACATTTAATGAACTTCTCCAGTGTAATCCAGAAAGTAATCAGAAATTAACCCAGTTAAATATAAGAGTGCCCCTATATGGAAACAAGAAGCAATAAAAACATTCTTCTTTCAGCTTTCAGATAATTTCAACTAGGTTCTAAAGCTGAGCAGAGAAGACCGAAGCAGCATCACCTCCTGTCCCATATAGCTTCTTCCATGAGTATAATACAGCACTCCCTCTGACAAGGTTATAGCAACATATCCACTAATAGAGAAAAATGACAGCTTTATGGGTGTTCGCAGTTCTTTCGATCACCTTGCACATAATCAAATTTCTGTACAAGACCACATTAAAATTTTACATCCGCTGCACCTGCACATGTGGCAAAGGGCAAAAATGCATGAACCAAAGGTCATTAAGGTAATCTGTCTCAAGCAATAAAACCCACCAGCTGTTCTCTGTTGAGCCGCCCTCTTTGTGGGCCACCTTGGATTTCATACTTCTCTTCTTGTTCTCGTGCTGCGGTTTGTAGACAGGCTCGCACCCCTACAAAAATCACAATAAGGCAAGCAAAGATTAGAGACCCCATGTTCTAACAGGGGCTTGCACTAAAATGAAAGCATTACCCACAATGCAAAAACATAGCATCAAAGCTTGTGTGCTTTAGCAGTTTGCTTTTAAACTTGAAAAAATTTAGAACAGTGGCTGAAGATGCAAGTTAGATGGAGAGACACAGTATCACGCTAAAATCAGTGCTGTAAACACTAGGAATTAGTAGCTTTTCCTCTTACCCACTAAAGGTCAACCACTTAATGTCAAATGTCAAATTGCTGATCATTTGGAAGCTTAAAGCCAGCGTGTAGAACCAACTCTGCAGTTATGAAATGGAAGCAATTGCCTGATAAAGAGCAATTACAAAGCAAGCACAAAGCTGTTTCTGAACAGCTATAGCCTCAAATAACAAATCAGATAGGATTTCAAGGTCTCCAAGATCAGCACAAACTGGAGATTTATGCTAGGGTTTAACAGCAGCATTCGTTTTTGTTACCACCACTGCATAATGAGATTGCCTTTTAAAGTCAACGTGGTTTTACCTTGTTTTAAGGCTAGTTATTTTTTCCAATACAGAATGCGCTGATGCTAATGTATCACTAACACCAGTTAAACGTACTACCTGACCTCACTTGGGCAAGAGAAATGGCTGTGGTCACCCATTCAAGGATGGAACATTTTGCCTGCACGTACATTGCACTCATTAATAAAAATTACCCAAGAAAGAAAGTTTGCAAAGTTGATTTTGAAAACTGTTCCATGAGGATTTAGAATGTTGTCAAGGTTGTAACTTTTAAAGCACTCCTTGCACAGTGTTTCTTACTCAGGCAACTTAATCCTACTGTTTAAGTATGAAGCCCATAGTATTAAAAAAAAAAAAAAAACCAAAAAACAAACACTACCAAAAACCAAACAACAAGCTAATGAAAAACAAAAGTAAAATGCGGGGGGTTGATCCTAAAAAAGAAGAAAGCCCAAGACCATAGTCTTGTGAAGGATCACTGGATACTTGGTACTTGGATCCCTGGAAGGTACTTGGATCCCATGGCAGCCAACAGACAGGAACATCTAATCTAGAGAGATCTCAAAAGCCAGCTGTTAGCAATTTACCACCAGCTTGTACAAACTCACAAAATGCAATGTGAATTCATGTTTTAGTAACTACAAGTCCTCCAATGTACTTACATCAAAAAAGATAAAGCTATACAGAAAACCACAACTGGCTGAATACTACGACAAGGTATCTCTCCCTCCATGTTCGTTATTTGCAGTTATTCATTCCTTCAATGAAAATTAACACAAACTTATACAAAACTAGAAGGGCAACCTAGTTATGTATCTTCCGGAAAAGCAACCTACATATTCATTATGGATAACGGCAATGAATACTGATAACTTATTTTCAAAGTACTCATGACTCAAAAATAAATCTAAAAGTTTTTTCAATTTTATTTTTTTTTTTTTTTTATCATCACAACTCAACAAGACTTCCTGTGTCAATCTGCCTAACTTACACGGCTATTCTTTCCTTCCATGAAAATACAGATGTTAATGGGTGCCACTTACAATAAAGGAAAACCCGTCTCATCTAGTCTCAAGAACAGAACCGTCCATTCATTAAGAGCATGTTTTATTTCAATCTACCATCAAAAGCTCAATTTCAAGGACTTTCACCACAAAGCTGAGGCTTTTATACAATGAGCACATCACAAATTGAGCATCCAGCGCCAGCATCAGTAAATGAAGGAAATTTGACATGAAAGCAATAACAGACTGAATGAATACAAAAGACTATGACATCTTTTTGTACTGCTACTTCCCTGGGGGGAAAAAAAAAAATTAATCATGAAAATGACTAACGTCAGTAGAATGTCTGTTTTAGGAGAAAACACACAATAGGTTATGTCTGTTTTACATACATATGTATGTCCATTTTACACCGCCAAGTCCTCTGAGGAATCTATAAGCCTCAAAGTTCCTTGTCACGCATAATGACAATCCTCCACGCAAGCAAGAAGAGATGCTCATCTACATGTCTCCTGTTTTCACTATAAGAACCACAAGACAAACACGTTTCCTTGAAAAACTGGAAATATGCAAAGAGACCATTTGCCCAGCCAGCGACTGCATGATCAGCATTCTCATTCATTTGAGCTTTTCTCAGCCAGCTAGAATCAGAACTGATCTGCGTCTTAACACATTTGTGGCACAAAAGCTGTGCGTTTCAGATAGGATAAAAAGCCATGACCATAAGTTCTCAGTGCCCAGGTCAGCCATGTCACCTTCTTAGAGGAACATTCCTTAATTCCTTTAGGATATTTCACTGGTATTTCGCTCTTGGCTCCTATTACCTCAGGAGCCCCTGGTTCATCTCTGTAACACTTCAAGTGTGCTGCAGTGTAGTCAGCACATCTCAGAGCAACAGGCTGTGGGCCCTTACTTGCATCCCCTCCCTCTAGTTGTTGCCTGTTGTCCCACAGCTTGTCACAGGTAAGCCTGATATTGCCCTCCTCCCCGCTTAAACCCAGTTTAAAGCTCTGTCAATGAGTCCCGCTAACTCGTGAACCAAGACCACCTTCCCCGTTCAAGATAGACAAACACCATCTGAGGCCAGCAGCCTGGTGCTGTGTAGGCCATCCCATTAACAAAACACCAGTCATGGAGCCATGTATTAACAGACTGGACACGTCTGTTTCTTCCAGTGTCCCTGCCCGCAACTGGGAGGAGAGAGGAAAAAGTAACCTGTGCTCCACATTCCCTTACTAACGGTTCCAAAGCCCTGAAAGTCTCTTTTGATCCCCCTTGGACTACAGGTTGCAGCTTCGTTGCCACCCACATGGCTTCATCACCACACAACTTGTTCTTTTCCCTAAAGAGAAGAGGGGGATTATTGCAACTACGCTTTAATGGCCCTCCAGTTTAATCACAGTAGTTCTTGGATCAGTTACCCGCACCAGGGTGACCTGTACCAAGGTGAGTGGCATATTTCCATTTCACACAGACCAGAGCTGTCTTGTAATGCCCAGTTCAAGCACGTACACGCTCATTAATAAAGCTTGCCTGACAGAAGACAACACTGGGGCGAGATCACACATGCAGAGGGGCCATGCGAGTCTCTTCCCTAGAAATATAGAACTTTAGAAGTTTAAAAGCCTCTTAGACCGGTGGCTTCACACTTGCAATTTGTAGATATAAACAAGATCATTTGCACCAGATTGTAGCAAAAACCGAGCCTGCATTAAGGTCCCTAGAAAATATCGCAGAAAAAAGGTTTTAGCTTAATACAACCGCATTTTAGCTTGATGCCACCACATTTGGCAAGGAGAATACTGCTCATTAGCAAGATCAGTAAAGCATCGCTACTTATACTGATCCTGATTACTTCACTGAACAGCTGCCCCTACCTTCTCACCTTCCGGTATATAAGGAGCAAGCAGGTTAAAAGGGTGCCCACTCTAACGGTATCGTTAATTGACCTTTGATACGACTGTAGCTATTAGTACCGGAAATAAAGAAATCGTTACTTGCAAAATTTAAGATCAGAGCCCTATAATCCTTATTCATGTAAGTCTTATTGGTTTATAATGAAACTAACTGCATCAGCAAAAACAATTTAAACAGGATGAAGTACAAAAAGAACTGGTTGCCAAGAACAAGTTGTAATCACCCGCAGATACCCAGGGGTAGCTCTCAGTAACTCAATTAGCCTTAGTGGAGTTTTGCTGGATTTGCATTAATAAAGCAAAGAGCAGGGGTTAGTCCCACAAATCTCTTAGAACAGCCAAAAGTAATTTAGAAATACACGGTAGCAACAAAGAAGATAAGACGCTACACATTCAACATCTCGTAGAGAACGCAACTGAAACTTCCTCAGCTCGCTCTGCACTAAGTTTTAAGACTTACCTGCAGATTGAGTAAAGCTTGGTGAGATTATTTTCCAAGAAAAGGAGGGAATCTGGACTGAGCGAAAACCTTAGGGGGATCTGGCATGACTAGCTTCAGTTTGTTTCCCATGAACAGTATTACTGGTCTCTGCTACAGCACAGAAAAGAAATTTTTATGCTGTGTCTTATATGCTTATAAAGTAACTTCAGAATCACACATTTTCATGGAGGTAGAGATCTTATTTGGTGAAACGAGACCGGTCTACTTTTCCAACACATGGAAATGACTCAAGATACTGCAGAGACTAAAATGAATTTGCCTAAGAACAGTAATTAACAAGTTAATCCAGTTGATATTTATTAAACTTGATGGAGCAGATGCTTAGAAAGTCCTTAAACATCAATTCCCAGAAGCCAGGAGCATGTAATATGAAAATAATTACTTCACTTAAACCCCCAAGTGTCCTACCTTCTTTAAGAAACCAGCATTTGCCATTAGCCATTCCCAAGGTGCAGAAGGCAGGTTACATTCCACTGGAAGTGCTCATCCTCGCTCCCGATCCTCTCCCATGCTTTTAAATGAAAGTAGTAATATTGCCCATCCTTTGCCTCAGAATGGGCTTCCTTAATGTAAGGTTTTCTTCAAACCAAAACTGAATTAGAACAAAAGGAATCTCTAAAGATGATAAACTCAACAGCCGGATAACACAGAACAGGGGGAGCAGTGGAAACATGGTTTCCTTTCCTTCTAGACCTTATTTCAAACCAGCCCACTTCCGCGTTCTGCTGACAAAGGCAAACACCAGATTGCAGCCATCCTTGCCCTCATTTTCTCCTCTGCAAAACCCCGGCAGCTTCAGTCTAAACTTGAGCTGACTTTGAAGCAAAACTGTTTCACTCCTCATTTGCAGAAGGTGCAGACACTGTGGGAGTGCAGAGGCTCAGACCCCATTGACGTGAAATGTTCCCCTCCGCTGTACACACAATACGACAAGAACATGCACGTGCACCTTAGGTATTTCTACCACCTCCCACAGAGCTGCGAGTCATTTCGTAGAAGGATGCAGCTGAAGCAAGTCCCCAGCTGCAAAACAAGTGTGAAACTCCAGCGATCAAAAGTTTTGAGCTGTTTCAAGGAGGGAGGGCTTTGCTGAGTATCAGCCTGTTATCTAAAAGATGTTTATGCATGGAAGAGAGACAGCCCTAGCCTGAGAAGCAGTCAGCTCAAACAGCTCTGCACTTCCCTTGTCTAATAGCCCGTCCTTGTTTAGGCTATTGTTCCCAGAAATTCAGAAAGACGCCTTGAAATGCCAGTCAAGCAATCCTCTAGCTCTTCCAGTCAACTCCCAGTTGTTCCGAATCCTTACAGGAAAAGCAGTGTTGGTTTTGTGGTTTTTTGGGGGTTTTTTTGCATTCTTTTAAACGATCAGAGCTGAATCATTGCTGCTGCTGCTCCAGGTAAGCAAAACAGAGGAAGGAATAAGCAATCAGATGCTTAGAATTCTGCCAGACTCTTCGCTGCAAAGACTGACACGAGCTTGTTTCAATGCATATCGTTACCGAGATCATTTTTCATTCCCTGCTTTAACAGATGACAATCAGTTTAAGAAAAAACAAGCTGAAAAGCTATTAAAGACTTCTGCTGGTTTTAATTACACTATTCTATGCTCTACGAAAAGCACAGAGGAAACACAGTGATACTTGAATCTTTGTCTCAGCCTACTTGCAGAAGGATAATGATATGCTACTTTGTGCCCTATTACCGTCCCAGAAATAATGAAGGCAATAAAATAATGAAACCAATGAAAGATATGGCCAAGGGCAAGGAGCACAGTGACAACAGTGTCTCAATTGAATTCTGTGCTGCTTTGAAAGTGGATATATTGCTGACAGTGTATTATATATGGAAAATGTGGAACTATGCTGGTAAGGTGAAGTTTTTCTTCTGTGAATATCTAATATTGCTCAGTGGTAACATCCTTTCATCCTAATCTTCTACCTGAAGACAAAAGGGAACCCCAAAACCCAAGATACGTATTTAAATCTTGGCTCTCTAATACTTAGAGGCCTTAGATTTAGCTCAAACTCTGCTGGAAAATTCCGCATTGCCTCTCTACTGATACTAACGCATGCCATATCGGTGTGTATAGACATACAGAAAGGGAAGCACCGTAGAATTATACAAGAGAAGGAAACTGCTTTTTATTTGAGAAACACATCTTGAAAGCCTGCTATAACAGAAGACTTAACATAAGAAATACACTCTCATATGAAATACTGTTTTTGCAAGCATGCAATTTTTTTTAAAAAAGTGGTGTAATTATGTGTAGGCTATAAATATAACTTTAGAAATAACAGTCAAATGCAGCTTACCTTATAGTAAAAAAAAATATTCAAATACTTCTGCATAGTCAGCATTTCATTAAGTGCTACACTGAGCTTTGTTTTTTCAAATATTTTTCAGTGAAGTTTTTGAACATGAATTTACTTCAAGTGAATGGTTTAGAACACTGACCTATAAGCAACTCCTTCAATTTATTTGCAGTGGCTTTGACAGAAGTAAGCCAGAATATGCACATACTTTTGGAAGTTTATTTGCATAACATTTAAGGAAACTTATCCAATAGAAGCCACAATAAATAAAGAGAGAAATTATGGAAAAGAAGAGACCTCTTTTTTCCTAGACAAATGTTCCATCAGCAGGAGTCCCATTATTTGTTATAACAATCTTTAACTTGTAATGACTCTGAAGAAGACTAATAACAGACTGGTGGGAACAGATGGAGTGGTGCTGTTAATTATAGGCACTTAGCTGCATCAGACCCCATGAGTTATTACTAACATTTCCCACTAGGGAGGAGAATCACTCGCTTTTAAGTAGTATGTTGCTTACTAAGCTGGGAGCATTAGCAGTCAGGATTGTACTAATCAGTACTAACAACATAAAATAAAACTCAGCTGCAAACAAAAAAAAAAAAGAAAATATTTCCTGAATAACCCCTCCACGGTTTTATTTATTTTTTCTTTTCCAATCTCTTCTAAATATAAAAGTTCTTCCACAAAGATTTAAACTTAGGTCTCACTAATTAAATCTCCCTACCACTCAGCTAAAGAAAGCTACATACCTCTACTGGCAACATTAGTTTTCTAAGCATCTGATTAGCAAGAAGATGAAATGAAGGACAACCACCCTAGCACATATGACAGAAGGTACGCACACCTCCTGAACTGAGTGAAGCCAAGAGACCGCAAAGGGATTCACCACAGAAAAAGATTACTCAGTCTTAAACGGGATATCGTTTCAGAGCACCTGCACGCATCCTTTCCAGTTACACGACCCAAACATTGCTTCTGGGCCTTCTGAGCTTCCTGCAGCATCCCTACCTCCAAACAGGAAACCATTTCCCTTCTGCTTATCAACAAAGTCTCTGGAGGTTATTAAATCCATCTGCTTGCTTAAGCATAAACAGTATTTCTCCATGTCACATATTCAACAAGAAGCTACTCCTATTTGTACGAATCACAGCACAAAGACAACACAATCATAGAATGGTTTGGGTTGGAAGGGACCTTAAAGACCACCCACTGCCACCCCCCTGCCCTGGGCAGGGACACCTCCCACCAGCCCAGGTTGCTCCAAGCCCCGTCCAACCTGGCCTTGAACACTTCCAGGGATGGGGCAGCCACAGCTCCTCTAGGCAACCTGGGCCAGGGGCTCACCACCCTCATAGGGAAGATTTTCTTCCTAATATCTCACCTAAATCTCCCCTCTTTCAGTTTAAAACCAATCCCCTTCATCCTATCGCTACACTCCCTGATAAGGAGTCCCTCCCCACCTTTCCTGTAGGCCCCCTTTCGGTACTGGAAGGCTGCTGTAACATCTCCCTGGAGCCTTCTCTTCTCCAGGCTGAACAACCCCAACTCTCTCAGCCTGTATTCATAGCAGAGGTGCTCCAGCCCTCTCATCATCTCCGACACGCTCCAACAGATCCATATCCTGCTTATGTTGGGGGCGCCAGAGCTGGACGCAATACTCCAGGGTGGGGTCTCACCAGAGTGGAGTAGAGGGGCAGAATCACCTCCCTTGACCTGCTGGGCACAACTGTTTTCCTTTTGCAAATGCTTATAAGGCCACAAACAGGTGTAGGTGTTATAGAAAACACTTCTGAGGGGACACCAATTCAACGGACCCTTTAAAAAAAAGCCTGGAACAAGTCCACTGACTATTGGAAGCCAAATGAACACTGTGCAAAAGTTCAAGGTTCAAAGAGTCTGATGATGTGTCTTATTTGAAAAACTATGATGCATCTTTTGAAGCTTGAAGCAGTGCCTTCATAAGCATTAGTGTCTGGAAAATTTAAAGAACCCTTATATTCTGATGTTTAGTCACACAGTAGAAAACTGGCATTAAATTTGTCTGTGAGTTTTCCATGGATGATTAACTCATTTGTAGTGTACTTATTAGCTAAAAGGACTTAGCCATAAAGGTCAAGGGGAAGAAGATGGTTTTTACAACTACAATGAAAGCAGATACTAAGAAACACATTAGAATGAACAAATAAAACCCAGAATTTGGGGTGGAAGTCCACAGAACAGCTGTATAAAAAAAAAAAAGCAGGCACTGCATAAAAACTAATTACAGATTGCATGAAGGATGACATCAAAACTACTTTCATGCTAAGGGCACGCTATGCATGTCATCTTTCCCTGGAAGTTACTATTTTAGTTGAAGAACACTCCAGTACGCAGGTCTTGATCACACACCGCAAGTTTCCTATCAATTTCAATGGAAGCTGCTTATAAGAAATCTAAGAATTTAATAAATTCCTTCCTCCTCTCCCAGGATATTTTCTAATCTTCCAAATCCTTCTTAATGTAGCAATGTACAAATTCACTCCCCACTGATACTTAGAGTACCTACCCAGTACCTCTAATAATGAAATGAACACATTTACCAAGGAAGGACTAGTTGTATTTAATTAAATCTCTAGTCATTCAGGAGATTAAAAAGTAAAACCCTAACACTTTATGTTGATAGTATCGATACGAGGGCAGTTGTCGAAAATTTTCTCTGGAATCCCATCTACAATTTCTGGTTACAAAGCCCAAAAAACCCCATATATTTTATACTTACATTCAAACTTGAGGACCCAACATCCAGTCAGAACAGCCATCATACATTTGACAGTACTTGGCATTGGAGCATCAGGGATAACAAGATGAGTTACTAGGAGAAAGATTACATCGGTAGAAGTAAAAGCATGTAAAAATCAAGAGCCATGCCTGGCTGAAAAGCAATCAATCACCATTTAAATAATAAACAGACTATAATAATTTATGAACCACTCTTTCCAGCACAAGTATGTGATTTTTGAGACTAACATACGAGTAAGTAGAAGCCCTATTAGAAGTTTTGTGGGTTTCAACATATACTTGCTGTGAAAAAGGGAAGCCATGCTTTTATAGTTCTAAGCTAACACATAAATCTTCAAAGGAGGTTCTGGTTTACAGGATAGCACTTTTTTTTCCCAGTCCTTTTAAAGTTATATTTAACTCTGACAGGAATCCTACTATGGAATCTCACTGCTTTAACACAAAGCTAACACAACTCAACTCATAATTCTGGAGTATTAATCAGGGTGTGAAAGATGGTAGGGGAAAATTACCTTAGCATTTCTTTTACAAGCAGGAGAAGCATCACTCCAAAGAAAAACTAATAGGAGGGATTAAGACAATGTTACCCCCCCCTCAAAAAGGAACAACAAAAAAAAAATGATCCTCAAGCCACATAATTTGGCCCCATCCTCTTAATGAAGAACAAAATTTGAAGGAAGGTAACATGTGAGAAAAAAAAATTGTCAACTTGTAGTCAGTGACATGTTCTTTCTAAAGGCAGCATCTGCCCAAGACTCACTTCTGCAAGACAAAAAACCTTACAGGATGTCTCATATGAGCAGAGATCTCGGTAAAAGTTGGTAAAAGAAGTGTGAAGAGAAGAGGTCTTCAAGCAGAACTTACGGATTTTAAATAACAGATAATATCATGTCAAACTGTGGCTCCCCCAGAAGTCTCCTGCCTCACTAATGAGGCAGGCTTTATATGCATTTACATGCAACACAAGACATCATTGTTCTACTACTGCTATAATTCGGGGATTTCAGAAACTGCACTTATTAGGAACGACAAAAAACCAACCCTGCTGCAGCTTGTATCTTAAAGGATAAAGTGCAGAACTGTAGTTACTCATGTTTAGACATAGACATTTCAAGAAGACTGCATACCTCTGCTGTTAAATTCCGTACACCTTTGAGCCTTCAGAACTGTTGCTAGTTTGATCAGCGACTTCTGTTGCTTGGAACTAAGATTGCTCCCCAGCAGAACAAGGGGTCCGTCTGTTTGCTGGCTAGGGCTTAGTGCCTGCATGAACAGAAAGTCCTACAGTAAGCTGAATGTTTGGGAACATAAAGAAAGCAACTAACTTGACAGATTTATTTAATAAAGAATAAGTATTTTGAAAAACAATTCATGGCAAACTTAGTGGGCAGGGTCCATAAATAAATCTCTCTATAAAAAAACAGCTCTAGAGGAAAAAAGCTTGACATTAGAGGTACTTCATTTAGCTTAAGCAAGGTACCAAAACAGTTGTGCATCAATTTTTTTCTTCCTTGCTTTTATTTTTTTTTTTTTAAGACATTGGTATGCACACATTTAGCTGGTGGAACATAGTATAAACAGCCTTGCTGACTGCGGTGTTGAAGGAGAACCAAATTTCCCAATGAAGCAGTAAAGCCTCCTACTTGTAGTGAAGTATGACCAACAGATATGCTACATAATTAAACACCTGCATTTCCTTTTACTAAAACAGTCCCTAATCCATTGCCCTGTGAGTAATGAATGCTTAAGGGGTTTTTTTATGCAGATACTACTAAGGCAAAGTAAGAGGAGCTGCTTGCTCAAGTTTTACGCTGACAAAGATGTGATACTTCAGCTCCTGGGTCTTCATAAGTATTCCCAGATTCCATATGGATCAAGTCATTCGTAGGAGCTGGTAACCATCCGCTGGCACACTCATCCCAACGCAAATACAAATGCTGAGTGTTTTGTTTGAGACAGAAAAGCTGTATCTTACATTTGCTACAGGTGGGAGGAACGGTCATATCCTTGCCGATTTAGCTCCAACAGTTTACTTTTGCCCAATGGGTATCTTATTACCTCAGTGAGGAGGGATCACAACAAGCTGTATACCCTGGAGCAGAACAGGACTACTTGTACCAGCCAGGTGAGTTTAATCACCATTCATTAGGAAGCACAAAGCATTTCGTAATGCAGTAACTCGTTAAGTCTGAATAACCTGATTTTGGTCACAAATCCTGAGAAATCTTTGGCAAAAAGAGGGGTTAAACAAAAACAAAACCCCCAAAACAATCTTCGAAAAGCTGTTCTCAACTGCTCTCAACATCTTTATTGTTGGACAAAGGACAATACTGGAACAGCCTTTTAAAGGCACACAAAAAGCACCTGGAGTAAAGACTGCTGCTGCTTTCAGCCAGTTCGGCAAGTAGAACAAATGTAAATACACAGAAAACAACAACAATAGCATGTTCAATCAACAATACTTCAAGAATAACACAGTGTTCATTCTCCTAGAATGAAGCCACATTACAAGAAGCATTCTTTGTTTTCCCAGATAAAGCTATGATAACACAGAATACCATAGCCTGCAAGCATCCCGCATACACTCTAGAAATATTGTCCAAGTTAACATCCCAACCTATTTAAAGTCTCCCTGTTAAGGCAGGTAATGTTCTGTACTTAGGTCCAAGCCTTCAATATTTACAGGATAAAATTACGTTTTTTTTAAAAAGCAAACCAAAACAAAAGCCACACACGCTTACCTCACGGGGCTGGTTAAGTGAAAATGATTCATTCTTCACTGGTAACATTAGCACAGACTTCATCTTTTCGCTTTCTGCATAGTCCACAGGCCGCAGACCGAATATATTACTGGCAAAACAAGTACAGATGGGTTTAAGTAAATAAAATGTGACTTGATTCTTAACTAACTGGGCACATTAGCTGGGTAGCTTTCCCTCCCACTTTCTTATTAATATGTAATTTCAGCTAAAAACCACAAAGCTTCAAGTAAGAACTGCATCCAAGACAGATGGATACTGAATTACAAGCTGCTGCATTCAGCTGAGGAGTAAGGGATGTTCAGAGCAGTGTGTTCAGTTAAATAAACCACAGTCCTTGTTAAAGCTGTTTCCAGAGACACTTTGTTATCATTTGCAAGAGCCAGAAATTTCAGCTTTAAACTTTCATTGCAGTCCTATAACCAAGAAAAATGTATTTTTGGCTTACCCATTTGCCATAAAAGCCATGTCAGAAGATTCTATGATCTGTGTTAAACATTGGAGCTTGATGTGGTTGTGCTTTTATGGGAAAAGCTACCTGCTTCCTACTGGGGAACTGTGACTCCCTCGCACTTCCAAAATTTGAGCATGCATCTCATTTTCCCCTCAGTGTGCTGTTCCACAGCGCACGTTACAGCCAATTCATTCAAATTTTAGTTGGTTGCCAATTTTGTTGAACACTATTCATCCTTTGTGGCACCTCATGGTTATTAGATATGCTTCAAGACCCATTTCCTCCCTCATTCTTTTGGCATTACTCAGACAGATATGATTTGCTATAAACACAGCATCAAGCACAGCCATGGCTTCTATCTCTTCTTCACACAACTTTGCAGCTGCAGGACAGGAGTGAGCGGAGGAAAGCTTGAAACTGCAGAACAGGTATAATTGCCATTAACAAACACGATCCTCTGACAGTACTTTTTGGGAAATATTCTGCTTGCTTTGCCCTTTGCGAAAATAATGGTGATTCCAGCTGATCCTCTTCTCCCCACCTCATGTAGCTCTGGCTCTCAAAAGGCATAATAAGAGCTCGTTAGAAAGGGGAAGCTTGTCACCGAGAACATAGCCCTGACTCAGTATCTGAAATCCAGCAAGCTTAGTCATCAAACAATGAAACATTTAAAGAGGTCAAAAAATCTCTGCATCTTCCAAGCGCTGTGTCTTTCTTAGCCGCACACTGCTGTGCGGAGTAGGAATCTAGGAAGATCTACAGGGAATTCCACATACGACCATAACCCAATCCAGCCCGAAGAGAACCTCCAATCATTAAGTCTTCACTCTGATTTAATGGGGGGGGCTTTGACCAGTACCAAGCTGAAGGATGCATCTGCCCTTAGCACCTCTCCCAGCTCCCGACAGAGCTCTGCTCACTAACACAGCTTCCCGGGAAAACAACAATCCACAAAAATCCCACACAGAAGATTCTGGGATGGTATTTTCACAATTGCTAATTTTACAGTATCACCAACCCCAAGCTCTTCTGTGTTACTAATGAGCAAAGAACTAGCATAACACAAATTCTGCCGACTAAAAGAGAATTGGTTAAATCTCATCCCAGCCCTGGGAGTTGTAGCCCATTAAATATTGTCATGCTGTTCCTGCTTTGTCATGCACCATCAGGGTAGCTTTGCCCTTTCTTTAAATAAGGGCCATATTTGACTCAAACTGCTGCAGGGCAGAGTTCCTTTAAACAATGCATCCAGAGAGGGGCGGGGAAAATAAAATAAAAATATTAGCACATAGACTAAAGTCACCTTTAGACTAGATGGCTGACCTTTCACTGTGAACTAAGCAGGGGGAGGAAATCACTGCGCATCAGTAGCAGAGGTTTGGGAGTGTCTCCCCCCCGTAAGTCACAGTAAGATCCTTGACTGTTGGAAAAAAAAAACAAACCAAAAACTCACGAATGTTTACCATAGATAAACATATAGGCCATCACAGTTAAATACAGAACATTTTTTGCCAATTAAACTGTAAAAATAAAAGCTCCAGCTACTCCCTGTGTATTCACTTAAAATTTTTTTCTGCATTTTTAAGATCATTTCAGTTGCCTCTTACCAGTGTATTGCAAAATGCTATCCTGTCATTATGCAGCACTGAAGAATTAATGGCTATTTGTAAGATGTTAAAGTTGGCGTCGTTGAAGTAAAATCTGACAAACTTGGGAGCTGAGGTCTGAAAACAGGAACACCAGCCCAAGGGATGGTTTTAAGAGTTTTGAAAATTTGCAACAAAGCAGCTTGCTGAGCTTTAAGAAAGTGAGAAAAAGTAGATGAAACAGGAGAAAAGAGGGTTTACAAAATAAAAACTAAGAGAAGGAACACATCCTAACGACAGATTTCAAGTATGGTACTGCTGTAATTTACACATCCTTGCCAAAGAAAAAGGATGAAAACCAGATTTGTTCTTTTTTAGTTAAGCAGCCACTAACCACCCCAAAAGTAAGTAATCATGATCAGAAAGAGACCTTGCCCAGTCTTTGTTGAGCTGGTACACTTGGCAGTGCAGTTATCTGAGGAACCATTTTTAATATATTAGGAATGTGTATTATTTTTAACCTTATGGTCAACATCAAGGACCAGATCAATGCAGACACAAGAACAGCTGTAACGCACAAGAACAGGAAACAGAAGTTTATGGCAAACACGCGTGCTCAAATCTGTCTTTACTCAGCCAAGCTGAACGAGCGAAATCCTCCACCTTGTTCAGAGTAAAAAATGAATTTTGATCCCATTTGCAAAACAAAATTAAGCGAGACATGCACATTAGGTCCACCCTAATATACAAATGGAACATTTTTCGAAATATCAATAACTCTCTGTGCTCCTACTACAGGTCTGGGTTTGTGGAGAATGGGTCCAGCATACATGACTGCTTAACAGGACCAGTTCCACACTCAGATGGAAGACACAATTGTTCCTACAAGAGAGAAATAAGTGTCTCTGGTGCTTCAGCTAGAATATAAGGTCTTCTAAGGCATATTTCTCTCTACCAGAATGCAAGTGGAGCTTTTTGCACGTTGTTTCAAGCATTCAAGAGTCAGATGTACCCTTTGATGCAAGCGGTCTCCTATTAGTCAGTCATCAAGGTACCGAGTAGTCAGTAGAGGGCTCTTACAGCTCGAACAAATTCCAATCAAAGAGCAGGATGTCTGTGCTGAGAACAAAGGCGAGACCAATGAAGAGCAACTTAATGTAATCTGCTGAGTAGGACTTTACATGAGATGACAGATGATATCTTAAGGACAGACAGATCAAAGAACTTCTTATGAAAAGCTTTAGAAATTGGATTTAGTTTACGGTGCGACATTGCTGAAGTCTTAGGTATGAAAACAACAGAAGTTATTGCTGTAGTCAAAAAGAAAGTTAACGCTTACCTTCTAAATGTTTCAGAAACTTTCAGGAAATAAGCAACCAGTGGCACAAACAGGGAGACACACCCTTGTCAATTCTTGAGAAGCCCCAAACTTTCACAGCTTTTGATACAAGCAAACAATGGCTATATAATACTTTGTAATCAGGAGTTTTAAGCCACTCCGTTTTGACACCAGAAGTTATTGGCTGTTCCACAGCGGAGTATAAACCAAGTTTTACCCCAGCCCTGCAAAAAGAGTTCGGTATTGAATGGAAGCCCTGCAACCATGTCCCAGAGCAGTACTGTATTTCCCAGATGGAAATCTGACCAGTTTGGGGCTTTCCAGTCAGCGCTCGCATCCCGGGAGTGTGGTAAGCAGAAATCTTTTTTGAACCTGACAGAAGGGAAAAAAAACTTAATCTGTGGAGCCAGAGAGACCGCCTTAGATATCCAAACAGGGCCAGGGTTTTAATTAACCTGCTGTCAGGAGGAAGTTAACCATACTGTCTTGCACTTGCACAGCAGAGTCCTGCACTACCTTGACTTAGACAAAGCCGACAAAATTATGTCAGTGTCACAGGTCTAACGCCTCCTGGAATTAACTGCAGGTTATAAACCGTTTTTGATCCTATGCTATTCAAATTGAAGACCACGGTCTATCCCTAACCATTTCCACAGGTTTTTTTTGTCCAGATTCAGACTCACAACTACTCAAAGACAACTCACACCTAAAAAAAATCAGGGTAACACAACAATTTTTACTAATGCTAAACTGACTGTGCATGAAGAACTGGCAAGATAGCCCATTTGAGTGAAAGCATTTAGGAAGTACTGTGAAATTGCAAATGCACAGATCTAATTTTTCAAATCACTTGGCTTGCTGTGAAGCAAGGAAAAGAGACAGAATTCAAGAGAGTAAGCGCATGAAAAAAGCTATAAAAATATAAATTAGTTATGTGTAGGAGATTAACTTAAAAAAATTAACTAGACCAGCAGGACAATTAATAGGTCCACTGGTCCATATAATATTTTTCATTTGTAGTTTGTATCTTTCCCAGTCAGTGAAAGCTTCAAAGGGCAAACGAAGTGCCACAAGTATTAAATCTTACAGATTTCCCAAAAATTTTTTTTGCCAAGAAATACCGAAATCCTAGGATTGCTTTCTGGCAAAAAGAGGTAGCCTTCATCTGTATTCACTTGGTCCAAAAGATATGTAGCTGCTTCATATTGCATACAGTTACTTCTCAATGCACTAGGTATTAACATGCGAGGAGAAAAACAACTAGCCTGAAAGACACTTGGAATGAGATGTACTTGATGGGTCTGCGACCCTGATGGTTTAAATTTGAAATTGCGAATTCTCAGCTGTCTGATGGCTAAGGTTATGCTAATATCTGCGCACCTCATGAACTGAGGTCCCTCAGACTTCAATTTGCTCCCAGATGTATCTTACATCCCTCTACAGACCGGTGGATCTTACCTACCTTTGGGCATACAGTCAGTAAATACTGCACATCCTTAAAAAATATTTAATCGTGCACAACTGAGTATCACACTAAATTTCAAAACTACTGCTCTAAGCAGACTATTCAACACAGGCTCTGTTTTTCTTCCAGTAGATTAACTCTCCAACACACAGGGGACATTAAGACACAACACTGAGTTAATTCTGTGGACAAAACCGCGGCAAGACATCAGTCACTTTTGTGGGGTTTCATGCTATATATTCCATAGTGTCTCAAGTCACATTTGAATACATTTATCATGTTCACGTTTTACTTAGCTTAGCTAAAGTAAAAGACTTTAAGAAACCACAGTGAACTAATCAAACTTTCCTCCCCACCCTGTGGGGTAATAAAGAATCACTTTGAGAGGATAAAGAGGGCCTTCTCCTGAACTGAAAGTTACTTCACCAAGAGCCTGAAGAACCCAGAAGAGGACCAGAAGCCACAAAAGGACTAGAAAGAATTTCATACACAGAAAAATAAAAAGGCACGTTAGACAAATGTATCAGTTTGGCAAAATTGGTTTGGCGAAGTCTTAGCTCAAACACCACACACCTCTAAAGTTAAGGCGCTCCTTACATATATTCCTAACGAAAATAAACCTTTGAGAAGAAATGCAAGTTCTACTCATCAGTGCTTAATTTCAACTTTAAAGATCCTAGAGTAAAAATGTGAAGGGGAGCAGATCCTGCGTTAAGTACGAAGAGGCCAATTATAACTAGTCATACTGAAAAGAACTATAATTGCACCATCTCAAGTGATCACCCTGTGCTCACCTCCTGTTTCTAAAACCATAGTCTGTAGGTCTCAGGGATCTAGGAAAAACGTCAGTGAAGAAAAGGAAGCTTCTTGTCAGATGTGACTTCATTATAAGGGCACCTACATCCACTAGAAAAAAAGTATTTAAGCCTTCTACATTAAAGAAGGTTCAAATCCACTTTCCTAGACAAATCCAACCACTGTTTAATTAGGACTACCAGAAGTGGCAGGAAAAAAACCCTGTAATATTTGCAAAAACCATGATCCAGGGAAAGATCATAGCACAATTCATTGCTGGAAGCCAGCAGGGCACAGGAAGGGAGGGAGGGAGGCACAAGATGGATTCTCAGAAGTCTTAGACATATCGTTCTTGTTTCTGTTGTTTCTTGGTAGCATTTGGAAAAGGTCAGTAAAATTTTACTATTTACTAAACACTTTGCTTGTATATCCCTTTCTCTGTTTCTAATGCTCTCTGTAAAAACGGGGGTGTGAGGAAATCCCAATCTTTTCCATCATCAATGCAACAGTCACAGGCATTTCAGACAGAGACAGAGAGCCCACAGATGATTTGGAAGCCTCATTTTTTCCAGAGGGGGAGCGTACAGGACTGGATTTTTGCCAAAGCACCTGTGGTTCCTTCTGCCAGACAAATGAAACAAAGATTAAAGGCAGCTAAATTTGTTCCCAAAAAAATTTTAAGTTAAAAGAAAAAAAAAATATATTTATTAGCACCATGCACTAGAGATTCCAACCACCCTGGAGATTAAGTCAAGAGCAGTGCATACTGAGAAGAGGGTTAGAAGCCATTTTTCATACTTCAGGGTACTGCAAGAGGTAGCTGGTTGCAGAGATGTGACATATCCTACGTCACACGGTTTTAACACACAACTGACCATTACTCAGTGAAAAGCTAAGCCAGAGCTTAAGGGTTACACACGTCTTTCGTTCCATGATTAAAAAGTTCCTCTTTCAATAGGAAGTCACGTTTGCTCACGCATGTGTCAGAGACTAAGGTTATTAAGAGACCTGAGGAGTCCACTGTTGGCATTTGGAGTCTCTGCTGTGGAAATCTTCCAGTACCTAACTTCTGTCAGAATCTTCCATCAAAGCCATTGCTTTGCAAAAGTGTTGCGCTACGCTTTCAAATACCAGAGAGACAAGTGGTAAGTGTCACACAGCGAGTTTCCAATATTCAAGTGGCTTGAAAATGAGTTTCCGAAGCTGTCAGCTTTTCAAGGTGTAATGTGCTGGTCTTTCTTCTTTAAGAACAAAGTGAAGATGAAGAAATGATTCACGTTTTACCTTTTCATGCTGAAGATTTGAGGGATGTTTTGTTGTTTTTTAGATCCACTATATTCAAGATTAGGACTGGTTTTGAAAACTCTGTGCTTTTCCACAGAGTAACTTAATTCTGTGAGCTTCAAGAGCTGAAGTGATTAAGCAGAACTTGTTTATGCTTCTTTATGTGTCATGCAAGACTTCATCCTATCGTGTTACTATATACACACACCTATTGACAACATGCTTTGGACTCAAATTTTATACACACAGGCCCTGGCACAATACTACAACACCTAAAGCCACATTTATTGTCTGAAATAATAGCTTGCAGGGTTATTCATAGACTAACAGATACTTTAGCACCTCCTATACACAAGTGCCAAAATCTTCAGGAGGCATAACTGTATAGAAGATTCAACTGAAAACATTTCTAAGCTTGGGGTTTTTTTTTTAATTAAAAGTGTACGAAGTGCTTTGATCCCGAATGGAAAAAATATAAAACACTCCCCAAATCTCAGCCGGTATCTATGCCATTTGTGAAGGCAGAAGAGACGGGACAGAAACACCTTATGCTAGTAAGTAGTGTAGTAAAAGTAAAGAGACAAAAAACAGCTGTAGCAGTTCAAAACTCATCTAGCTCAGCATCTTGGATCTGACAGTAGCTATAACAAGATGCCAGCAGAAAAGTGTAAGAACAGGGTAAGCATGTTTTGTTACTTTCCTAGTACAGCCTCCAATACTCCAGCTATCTATGACTCGGATGTCCTCAGAAAAGCTTAGGACATGGCAAAACGGAAAGGAAAGACCCGGAAAAGAGGGACATAAGTATAGCAGAGCATATGTTTAACACCCACCTCCTCACTTCAAATAAATCACATTTATTACCAGCTTTGCTTCATATTTACTTAACATACACCCTGGAAGTTGTAGCTGTAGCTAATGCCACCGTTAAAATAACATCCCACATGTACTTACACTGCATCACGGGAGGCACCGTGCAAAAGCAGCAGCTCAGCAATGCTCACGTGCCCATTCCTGGCAGCATCATGAAGCGGTGAGTCGTTCTGGTACCCCGTAGTATTCACTAACGCCTTGTATTGCAGCAACAGCTCCACCACTTCTTTGTGCCCATGATTACATGCCTCATGCTAGTTGGGTAAAGCCATAAGTAGCAAAGAGAGAAAACTCAAGTGAAACAGAATTCAGAGGAAGGACCTCTGTCACACCAGTTAGCACCACATTTGTTCTCAAACCCCTCTCAGTAGATGGTTGGGGAAGACGATGCAAGGATACTGCATTACATTCCTGACATGAATTAACCTTGGAACCCAGCGTTAATAAAAAGTACAGCGAAGAACTGAACAAAGGCCAATTGTGTGCAAATTAGACTACAGGGAACAAAGCCTCCCAGATTACAGACTCTGACAAGAGTATTCTTCAGGAGAGGAAGAAGTCATGGTTGAAAAGAACCTTTTGTTTATTTTCTGTAATGCAAGTGAGCAATTTTTTTTCATTCAACTACTTGATATATTTCCAAAATGGTAAAAAAACCACTGAGGACATTAAGAACCCATAAAATATACATATTGCCTGCAACTGATCATTATCTAGTTATCATAGTTATATTTTCTGCATTTGCAGAATCACAGGCTGATAGATTCCTTATCATGCCCTACTCCAGCAAAGGAGAGTTGGATTTGGGCAGGTCAGTAGTTGCTAATAAATTCTTTTGAATTTATCATCACTTCTTCAATTGCATTCACCTAAATGCATGTAAAGGGAACTAAAATATAGGAGAGGAAAGGAGGGATGAAATGAAATCTGATCAGAAGATATATGACAGCAAAAAGTCTTCACCACTCACCAGTGGCGTCCAGCCAGCATTATCTTTGACGTTCGGATCTGCCCCATTTTTCAGCAGCTCTTCAACAGCTGCTAAGTCACCCTACATAGGAAAAAAACACAGTTATTAAAAAGCAATGAAAAAGATACACAAAGACAACAAAAATTTAAGAGATGCAGAATTATAAATTTAGCTGCAATAAAAATATAATTATACAAGTCTTCTGTTTAGATGTTGTCAAGATAACAAAAAGCCGACTGGTTTGGAGACCACAGTTTATCATTATTATTCATTTAGATGCACCTACACATTTTACACAAATATGTATTTTTACATAAAAACAATACACATAAGGCTTAACTCAGAATAAATGGACAATTTTTTGCTGATCGCAATCTGTCCACTAGAGTCAACTGCAATGATTAAAATCAGGAACATTTCTTCAGAAATTCCTTGTCCTTCACACTGGATTTTTTTCAAACTAATCTAAATAACTGGCTAGGAACATGCAGAGGTGAAACAGATTAATAAGCCTGACAACCTTCTATAAATTGTTTTCCCACAAGTCAAGAGAAAAAGGGAAAGACTTTTATTTAACACTGCAATTACTACTCATGTTGAATCTCACTGACGTTTTCTCTGACAGTTGTTCTCCCAAAATAGTTTTCATTTGTTTTTTGGAAGAACACTATATTCAGTTTTTATTATAAGCAAGGAAATGTGTGTGGAAAAGGGTGGAAACTGATGCAGAGGTTATGGGAAGAGGCTGAGCAGAGACAAGGTGAAGGAAGCAACTGGACAGAATTAGTGAATCGGCGGTTTTGACACTCATAAAAGACAAGAGAGAAAGTTGCTAATTAGATTGGAGCATATTCAGATGCAGCTATAAATAGGCAAGGAGAAGACTCCTGTAGAACCTGAGGCAAGGAAATCTCTAGAGTGCAGGTTGCCCTAAAGCAGGCAGGAAAAGTAACCCAAAGAGAGTAAAACCAAACCGACTTCGACCCCCTTCTCCTTTCACAGCACCATCTGCACCCCCAGCACGTAAAACTCGCTTTGTGCCATTTCAGCCAGTTCCCGCTTCTGGCATTTGTTACTACAGAGCAGCAATTGCAAAGGTTTGCCCTATTGGAATGAATTCTCAACTCTGTTCCAAAATTTTTGCTGCAATGCCGGGAACGCTCTACAGCTGCAGGTACACAACTAATGGGGCCAGGCTGTCCCACACCTCTCAGCATCAGGTACCACCTCTCAGGCCAAAGCACTGATTCACCCGCACCACTACAGACTAGGAGCAGTTACGCACCATTTCTCAGCTGATGGGGTAACTGGGAAGTTATTGTCAAGTAACGAAAAAAATATCATCTAATGACCATAACTACCTAAATAATGCAAGTTTTTCAAAGGCTAAGCTAGCAAAGTAGATCTTGAGTTTCCACATGTTTTGCCACCAATCACTAGTGTACCAGTTTTATTTGTTGGGGTTTTTCTGTTAGTTTGGTTTTGGGTTGTTTTTTGTTTTTTTTTTTTTTTTTTTTTTTTTTAGGATATTCCCCCTGCAACCAAGCATGTCAAGACGACCGCTGGCACCTTCCCTCTACCAGGGTATTGTGATCCCCAATGAAAAGGCTAATACACAAACTGGTATCTAGCTCTAGCCCTTGGTCAAACTTGCCATATATAAATACTAGAACCTGGAGCGGGGGAAGAGAAGATTGGTCCATGGTATACAGAAAGCTCTGTGCCTTTAAGTAGTGGCAAGTCAAGGAATTCCTAACTGTTACTCCACAGCGTGCCTTAGAAAAAGTGAGAGAACATTAAATGAAGCTTTAAATACAACAAAAATAAACTTCATCCCATTTTTTGTTATGAAGGAACACTTTGAAAAAACAAAATAATCTTTACTCTTTAGTAACAATTTAGCAAACATGAAGACAAACTGCTCAGCAGAAACAAATCCAGCAAGCAACAATTGTAAACTCAAAATTCACCAAAAAAACAGTGAGAATAATTTGCTTTACAACAGTCAAGCAAATTAACACATCAGAGATAAATTTCATGCATTATATTAACAACCTAGATGTCCCAGCAAAGTGCTACCTTTCAAAGCAATTAAAGAATACGCTGCTGTTGGCATACTTTACAGTTGCAAGAGACATGCATCAATCTGCAGAGTTATTCAGAGGCAGCTAAGACAGTGCTCAGCATTAGATCTTTTTCTACAGAGAGAAGATACAATTATCTATAATGAGTGAGATCTAAGCTTATCATTTAAAGTTAAGTTTGCAAACACGTACAGCAAGGGTTTGACATTTCAAGAATACTCCTTTAAAGCAGTAAGAACAGTTAATAATTTGTGTGGGCATTAGGTAGTATCACAGCTTTTCAGAACAGTTATGTGAACGTTGATTTGTACGAGATTACTACAGTTCCATCAAAGAAAACGTTGCTGGTGTGGACACCAATACTGACAACATTTACAGAATGAAATCCAGGTCTAACTCAGAATTAGAAAATTGGTATTTTGCTGTTTACAGAAGAAAAATATTGTCATCACCACAGCTGTAAATGGAACCTGCTCCCTGCGACCAGCACCTAGCAATGAGAGTGACAGAAAGGGAGGGGAAGCTGTCACACCAGTTGTACTGAGTGATGACTGGATGGGTGCTGTCAATCGGGATTACAAGAGATACGTTAACAAAATTGTTCATAGCTAGGAGAACATGCCTTTTGTCCCCTCAGAGGCTCTTTAGTCAGTTACTATATTGTCAATATTTAGTTAAAAAAAAAAAAGATGACGACTAAATGTCAAGAAGCAGAGCCCTAGCAGACACGTGTCAGGGTCCCTCCTGCAAGAGGGTCACCATCACCTGATAGTGATCAAAAAAAAAGTGCAGTTAACATATTGACCAGTTCTATCAGAGCTGATGGAATTACTCACACATTTAGAGGTTAATAAATGTTTTGCTCAACTCTAAACAAGAAAGGCAAAGCACCTCATAGGTGCAAGACTCAGCCACAAATATCTATATACCATATGTCTTCCCTCCACAAGTAAGAAAGCAGAAGAGACTACCCCTATACCCACCTATTGCTTTGAGATTACTAAATCAAACATGCTTCATTAAGTTGTGCTTTGACTAGCATTGAAATAGACTTCTTACATTTAGCCCCTTGAGTTTCCTTGATCTAGCAATGCGAGCGTAAAATCACCAGTCCCAAATACGGGGTTATAACCATACAGATGATACAACGAGGGGCCCTCACAGCTTGTCTTAGCAGTCTGTAGCAACAGCAGAGTGGAAACATAACTGGAGATACTACTTGTTCAGCAGTAGAGAACAGGACAAACACAAGGTAGAAAAACACTAACATTAACAATTCACAGGGAAGTGTTTATTTTTAAATCTCATTATCAATGAAGGATTACAACCAGCTTCTGAAGAGGCAGAAACTACTGCAGAATTTCAAATTATCCGTTTAGAAGAAAAAAAGCAAAGGACATTTTAAGCTCATCACAAAGCGTATGTATAGTGACAACACAATAATGCAATGGGGTTCGCTCTTCCTCTGCTGCAGCTTAAGGGAGCTCTGAGAACCCTGGAAGCAAGAAAGGCATTGGGGCCATCTGTTGGCAGATGTGGAAGACAGCATTAGCTTACACAGGGAAGGGTATTTACACAGCTTTACAAACACCTCCCTCCCGATGAGAATTTAGTTCCTGCAGACGCAGATGGCATAAGCCCAGAAAAACCATCCTCACTTGGCTTAGACAAAGTTTTTTCTTTTGGTTTGGTTTTTTTTTTTTCCCCCAAGTCAATTGTGTCATGATTTTAACACAGACAGATGGTTAAGAAGAACTGCAAGTCTCCTTTTTGCTCTATTTTATAGGGAGGGGAGCTCCATTTTACCCTTTACTATTTCCATTAACCACAGATATTTTCCACCCAAAAATCACATTTAAATTATTAAGTTAATGAAAACATATTCTGCCAGTTCAAAAGAAAGAGATCCAAAGAATTAGGGAGAAGATAAAGCTAAAAACCTGAACCACTTCAACTAAACATTTCTCCCTTTATTTGCAAAGGTAACCAAGCGACTTCCATCTTTAGGTCAATGAACAAAACCCCCATTTTCAAACCGAAATACATTTGCTTGTTTAAGTTATGTCAGAGAGGAGGAACACTAGGTTATTTACAACTCATTTAGAACTCAAAGAGGGCAAATACGAATTACAGAGTGGTTATACTAATTGTGAATGCTCCAACCAACTTTTTCCAGGAACCAGCAGGTTTCTCACCTCAAATTTCTCTAAATTAATTCGCTGCCCAGCAGACCATCTATTAACTAACAACCACACAAGTAGCTATGTTTAACCTTTAACAAAAAGAAAACACTCAAGAAGTTAAGTTCAACCCACCTCAGAAAGGGATGTAACAACCAAGCATTATTGAAAAAAGAAATGGCAATTTGTTTCCAAGCTTTCAAATGAGCACTTGGAAAGACAGATTGCTTTGACTCATGGACACTTTGCATATTCTTAAGTTCTGCATTTGAAACCATTACACTGCTTCATATTTGTCTTAAGCTACCAGTATATATGGATACTACTCATAAAGAAGCTGCTTACCGTTCCTATACCACTTGGCTTTAACGTCAGAGTCAATGTCAAACTAAAATTTCAAAGCAGGTGCTATACCTGCATCTGAGTCATCCTGCCAGTGCCTGCCAGCATCTCTCCAATGAAACAGATATTACACACACAGCTAAGTCACCTGCCACACAAAATCACGAGGTCTGGGCAAAAATACCTTGGACCAACAGATGCATTCATTAACCATAATGCAGCTGGCAGGAATGATGCTGTCCATCCACTGCCTTTTGCTCAGGGAGGCTGGGAGCATCCAACTGCACAGGAGCACAACTCTCTTCTTGTACCTAAAGGCTCAGGAGGAAAGGCAGGAGGGGAGATGTTCCTTCCACGGGCATGTGTGACCCAACACTCAGCCATGATACATACCCATCCAGTATCAAAAGCAAGGAACTGCACAGCTGACTGGGTCAGACACCTAAGAAAGACAGATCTAAAAGGTATTCTGATGTTGGCCATCACATGTTCACAGAACCACAAAATCTTCTTTCATTCTCCTTTCTAATGTGTCATTAACTGTTAACAAAGCAATAAAAAGGAAGAACAGTCTCACAGGCTCAGAAGGAATTATCTAGTAGTTATTACAGCGTTAAGTATAATGAATATGAAGAGTCCAGCACAGCAGGCTAGCCATGGGTGCAGCCCTTACGCAGGCCCTCCTGGTCAACTGTCAAAAATAAAGGCTCCCTGGAAGAGGAAGTAACCAAAACAGGTCCCAACGCGCCTTCTCTTTTTCTTCAGACTAAGTAGATGCTCTGCATAGATGCAATTTCTTCTTTCCTCAGAACAGGGACAACTCTCTAATTGCTTCTAACTTGAAGCATAAAAATCAAAACCTCCTCCCAGCTACCCCGCATCCGCTCCTTTGTAACCATGTGGCTGTTGCCATGGTCCTCTGTTGTCCTTGCTGCACTGCAGTTTGCTATTCCTCTTCCTGGGATCCACAACGGCAGCGATTCCACGCTGTGAACCACCCCATCATCTCCCTTCTCAATGCAGAAGAAACAGAGGCACAACTGAGACCTGAAATACTGTACTAAGAAACTATGATTGTTTTTTCTCTCCATAATAGATTAAAGACTATGCACTAACTAGTTAAGTAGTACCGTCCTGCATTTTTAATTGCCACAGAAGAGCAACGTGTTATTTTACTTGCTATTTTTAAAAAAATTCCTATGCGGAAGTGCTGTTGAATGGGCAATTTCCCACCAGTTTAGAATATTAGGAGTGCAATAGCGTCACGTTTTGTATTTTAACTAATTGGAAGTTTCACCTTTAATGACTATGGAGGAAGATAAACATGACTGGCATTTGCTATGGGAAGAGCCAAATTTATTTTAAATTATGAGTTTAACTCAGCGTTGAGTTCATCCACACTAGAACCTTTCTTGAGAACCATTTTGATTTCAGTAAGTTAATAACTAGTAGTAGTAAACGGGGACAATCCCTCAGAATCATTTGAAACAGCACAATACACTTAATTTTAATGCCTGATAATGTTGTTTATTATCTCTTTTAAATAAGAAAAAAGGGAGAACTCAATTAGCTTTAATTAAATTCAGGGTATTAGACCCTAACAGCTAATGAAAATACAGATTTATTTTTATAATTAATGAAGTCCCAGAGAATTAGACTTTATTTCACTTTGGGGAGAGGGTGGCAGCTACAAGTCTGTATCCCATTACACACATGGAAAAGCATAACTAGCTGTGGAAAGAACAAGAAAAAAAAATCACCTACAGAACAAAACTGGAAGAGAAATACTTCTTCCAGAAACAGAAAAAATGACAATGCTATTTGGAAAAAAACCCAAACAACAAAACAAAACACAATGAGAATATACATACAGTATAAAACCTAGTATTTTCAAGACCATTTTCTTCAAGAAAACACATTTATCAGTTCCATAGCAGGGTTCTACAACTTCGAAGAGTGATCTAGTTATACGAAAGATACTTGCATGCAAAAAAAAAAAAAAAAAAAAAGTTTTTTTGCAATTGCCACACATCCCCAGCGGATTCATGGCAATTAATCACTACTATTTCTCATTGACTGCTCCACAAAGCAGAATGTTACCAAACCCCATGACCTTATAGCAGCCTCCCAGGACTTAAAGGGGGCCTACAAGGAGAGGTGGAGAGGGACTCTATCAGGGAGTGCAGCGATAGGATGAGGGGTAATGGATTTAAAGTGAAAAAGGGGAGATTTAGATTAGATACTAGGAAGAAATTCTTTGCTGTGAGGGTGGTGAGCCCCTGGCCCAGGTTGCCCAGAGAAGCTGTGGCTGCCCCATCCCTGGAGGGGTTCAAGGCCAGGTTGGACGGGGCTTGGAGCAACCTGGGCTGGTGGGAGGTGTCCCTGCCCAGGGCAGGGGGGTGGAACTAGATGAGCTTTAAGGTCCCTTCCAACTCTAACCATTCTGTGATTCTATAATCCACTTTGACATGGACTAGGAACTGTGCCTACATTTACCGGCTACCAGGGGATGCAGCAACTTCTTAAAAATGCTGTAATATACCCATGATTAAGCAAGATTTAACAAGAAGAAAGAACACTACAAGTAAAAGGAGATAATCTATATAACCTCCTTCTACAGATGGGGAACTGAGGTTCAGAGACAGTAAAACAACTTTCTCAGAGTTGCATTAGAAGTTTAGTCGCTGGAAACAAAGATATGTGCAAGCAAGCTATGACCATAGCCAAAAGACCGCTCTCCCTGCCTTATTTTAATTACATTTCAAAGACAGTGGTAACTTTGGGATCACCCTGAAGCCCTACCTAGTTAAACAAGCCTTTACTAATGAGCACCTCAATGCAAAGGGAATTGACGGATTAAAACCACAGTCGAACTAATGAGGAACAGAAGCAACTTCCCATTTTAGCTCAATAATTATAAACATTAAAAGACAACACCAAAATGAATTCACACACAAGACTGAAAAAGCCATTGATGTGTGTGCCTACTCCACCGCCTACACTACAGCTGGAGGTCAGCTTTTCAGCCCACTGAAATAGCCCTATCCCTTTTTCAGAGGGCTGTACCAACGCCAACAAGCAGTGCCAGCTGAACTTGAATAATCAAAACTTGTTTATTCTTTTCGTCCATAGCATGAACTGTTTGATTTTTACTCGTTAATCTTAAAAATGCTTTGCAATGAAAATTCATCTTATTGGCGTATCGCTGTTTACTCCAAGTCTCACAATAAGCAGCAGAGAGGCTCTTTTTTTCTTAGATGAAATATTTGTGTTCCAAAGAAATATCAGACATATGGCTGGAAACCATAACTGTGTGAAAACTTGTCAAGGCAGATCAATTTTTTTAGAACCATTCAGTCACGACAGTATTCCTTACAAATTCCCTGCAAATCATGGAAGGATAATTTGTAAACAGTGCTTTAATAAAGAGGAATATACAGGACTTATGACGAGAAGTAACAAGAGATCTATCCTTTAAAGCTCTTTAGTCCTGTGAGGACAATGTTTCATTTTCTCGTTCCTCATTCCATATCAATGGTATCAAGTAAGATATTTGAACTCAACTCAGCTCAGCTGCCACTTCCTTTTAAAAAGGTCTCATGCAGCAGGAGTGTCTTATTAGAATGCCCTTGAAAGAGGACACAGTTATTTATCAAGAACAGCCTTTGTCTCGACAAACAGAAGTGCTGAATAAATGTCAGGATGCTTACGGGTGAATCAATTCTACCAGTTTAGGCAGTTTATTAACCACATGGTATTTCTGTATAATGATTTAGCACAAAGTATACATTTAAATTGCCAGACTGCTAGAAGATGATGGTCCTACCTTGATGGAAGCAACATGCAGCAAAGTCTCTCCTTTGTAATTTCTTCTGGCAATTGTGTTACCACCAGGGGACTTCAACACAGAAGGACTGTGTGGTATTCCTACTCGATTACAGGACTTAGAAGAAGATGGGGTAGAGGGAGGTTTTGAAAGTGAAGAACTATCTATCGCTTGAAAGACTGCAGAGCTTCTTGTCTTCATTACGGTGCCAGTGAGTTTTGATACAGAGGAAGAAACATGAACTGGTGTCTTCTGTCCAGTTGCTGGGGAGATAGGGCAACCCTGAGGTAACTCCTCAGAGCGATCTGCTTGCCTGCCTGACTTCCCATCAGTGCTCCTCTCAGTTCTTGGTCTTTTAGACTGAGAAGTAACTGGAAGTCTGGATTGCTCCCTTCCACGTTTTAAAGGTGTAGTTTCATTTTCTACTGACAGCGATGTCTCTGTAGCACTATTTTTTTCCTTGCTAACTTGCACAGGACATGCAACCTCACTGTTACTTTTCTTCTCTGAGGATTTTACCCGTGGTGCTATTTCCACATTTTCTGTATTTTTGCTGGAGACCGTTTCCTTTGTAGACTCCTCAGGTGTCTCTTCAGGGCTATTTGGTTCTGGAGTGCACAGAACTACCAGTTGACTGCAGATGGTCACACGCTTTTCCTTAGGAGTCTTCTCCTCAACTCCTCCTTTCTGCTCAGGCTTCTCTAAGCTCCACACTTTGTTAATGTCTGCTAGATGTTTCTTCTTCATCTTCTTACTCTGTCTCTGTGGTGGCTTTTCTGTCTGCTTGGAGGGCTTTTCACAAGGAGGGGAAGGAATGAAATCATAAATTGAAGATGTGTCTTGACAAAGGTCATGGCTTTTAGTCTCAGGCTGATTCTTGTTCAGGATGCATCGAATCTTTCTACTTCTTGGGCTGAACCACATTTTTATCTGTTCCTTCTTATTCTTTTTTCCAAAGTCTGATTCCATTGGTGTGGACATATCTTCCATTGAATCTAAATGCAACAGGGAAGAAGAAAAATAATTGATAGAGTACTTGTCAGTAAAACATCACAAAGAGAAAAAGATCAGAATAACAACTGTAATAACTGATGAAGTGTTACTAAATACAACCTATGAGTGCCTTCATTTCTTCTGAAGAGACACGTGTAATGGCTTTAAAACAACTGGCAAGGTCACACACCACTGGAGTTCAGGGATTCCAGTGCAGCTAAAGCTATCTGCTGGGCAAGTGAGCACCCTGGTAGAGACCTTTCCTCATATGTCTGGGTGCACAAGGCACATGGGCACGGAAGACTTCTGACCGCGTTTACAGAGAGGAGAGAAGCTGCTTCTCTCACTTAGCCCTCCTTGGAAACGGGTTTAACAAAGTAGTCTGTGCACCCACAAAAACCATTTTCTAAGAAGGTATTACAGTTCATCTGAAGATGAACAGGAAGAATAACTGTAAGCAAGCAAAAGTAACGTCCTTATAAGAACGTTGAACGTTCCTGACAAATTTTGACTGATTCCACAGATATAGCAGATGAATCAGAGGACTATATAGAAAATCTGTAAGTAATTGTGTCCTGTCACTTGATCCTTTACCCCTTGGTAGTAAATAACTCCAAGGAAGCTACACATTTTGATGATCTCAAACATTTCTTTAAAAATATGCAGGGGAGCAGTTTTATAAGTCACATCGTAGAGCATATTACAAATCAATAACCAAGATGACGGAGGAATATCCTGTACTCCTAACGCATGAAATAACAGTTGAGAACAAGGACTATAAATGGTGTCCTCAATGGCTTAAGAATAAATTAAGCAGCATAAAGTGACCTCTAAGTTAGACACTAATTTAATTTGACAACATCTCTTTCAGTGCAGAAGAACTATAACAGATTTTTTTTAGAGACTCCTTCTTGGAAACCTACATTATTTTATGTTACTTGGATAAGTCCTCCAAAGCAAATGCACAACCTTCTGTTGCCTCCAACCTCAGGGACTAAGCTACCATTCACAAAAGCCCTGGTGATTTTTTTTATAGCAACCAATCACGAAACCAATATTAATTTTTGCCTAGTGAGGCAAGTAGGGTATTGTTATTATTTTTAAACAGAACTAAAACCGAGATTAGTGGGGCTTTTTTAAACATTCTTGAACTATACGAAGTCTTGATTATTAAAAGTGAAAGTCAGACCTCACTACAACAATGTATTACTTTCACTTCAGTGCATTAACTTTCTATGGATGGTTTGTCTTCTCCATACCACCTCTTCTATTTATGGCCTATTTTCCACAGCAAGCCGTGATGAACTCACAGATAGCAGACAAACTAGGCCCAATCACTCAGCCACAAAAAAAAAAAAAAAGTCTGACATTTCACTTAAAACAGAACTGTATAGCTAGTAATTCAACACCAAAATAGACATTTGCAGTTTTCTTTTAAAGCAATATTTCAAGGTTAAATGTTTCCTCAATCTTGATTTAAATTACCATACTTACCCCTTGAATTAAAATATGCTAGATATTAGGAGATTTAACTAGAGTAATATGTAAGGCATCGGAGTGTCTTTAAGAATACAGCTTGAGGCTAGCTAATCACTCATTTAGGTATCTAAAGATAATCATCAGTACAGAGCTGCAGCTATTTGGTTTTCCTGCAGGGCTGAGCCTGGTACCAACAGGAAAAAAAGTACTGAAATTGAGACTGAAATCTCATAACTAGCTAGCCTTCGGAAAGATATCATAGCCAATTTCATTCTGACAATAATATCTAAAAAAAGAGCTTGATTGCAAACAGATGCAAAATATAAAACACAGTTACTATTTATTTGTCTTGCCTTCACTGTTTAGATTTCCTTCTAAAATATTTACCTTGCTAGAACTACCAGTCATCTCCCAGTTAAAAGCAAGAATAAAATCAGCTTGCAAAAGTAATTTGTGCAACAATTTTGTGATGTCCAGAATTCTTTTTGATGTGTACAGCACAATAAGACTCTGAATTCCAAGTGACAAATTCAATCAAAGGCACTGTCTTTCAGAAGTAGGATCTAAAGCTGCATAACACAATTAAGTATTTACACTGGAAGCTATGTATGTACCACTTCTGGCAGCAAGAAAGCTTGTGAAATATCAACCACAGGGCTCTTAAACTGAACTGGTCATTACTGGTTGCTCAGCAGGGACTTACTAGCCAGGTATTAAAACCCTGCTGAAAATACACCAAATAAATATTTTCCCAGGATTGGTTTTCCTCACATGCAACTGTTTCAGGTGTAAAAGAGTACGTTGCATGTTTTAGAACAGGGAGGCACTCGCCAAACATGATTAAAAGGCCACACATACTATGTAAGAAATGTGTCACATGGAGAGGCCAGTCACGCGCATCCAGGGCATCTCCATAGCCTTCTGAGGAAGACACAGCAATTTCTGCCCGGGTGCGTGTTGTCTCTCAGCCATTCTTCAATAACGCTATCCTTCAGAATACTCTGTAGCTAACATCAACTTTACCTGAACAGTTCTGTACAGCATCTGCAAAAAAGGTTATTCTTAGACTCTGCTACCCCTTTCCTCCATTTCCAGAGCGTACAATGCAGGGTGTAGAAGTAATAAGGACAAATGGCCGATCTACCCTCCTCAAAAATCAAATCCTTTGATGGACACAGAGCTGCGAGAGGGAGAGAGTAGAGACACAGTGCTAAGAAACTGAACGGGAGATCTTATGGTCTTATATGTAAATGTTAATTTATACAAAGAGTGTAATACGCGGTAGCTAAGTGCATTCAATTAAACTACCCTCAGAGAAAATTGCTCATGGAAAAATCGATTCAAAGGAATTCTTTGCTGTCTCAAAGTTGGAAGTCAGGTCTTGTGTTTCAACAGGAATGAAAAAAATTACTATATACGATTAAGATTTAATTGTCTTTTTAATACATAAGAAGTACCCTCCCAAAATTTAATAAAGCATGCCTTACTAATTCTATATTTTAAGCATTTGCAATAGTGTAAAGACTACTCACAATAACGGTATTAGAATCAGTTTATAATAAATGCAGTAAATTTACTCTCCATTACCTATTAAACATAACATTCACATACACGATATACTAACGGAATTCTTTCTAAATTAGACTTATTTGCTCATAATAAGCACAAGTTTCTTAATGCTGATATTTAATAGAGTTGAGTTTCTTAAGCATTAAAAGGGTTGAGAGTAGACAAAAATATTAGGAGATACACAGCACATTGCGACTGGAGAGGTACATCTCCAAGTTCTGCTGTAGTGCAATAACAGGCTAGAGCAGAAAAAAAAAAAAAGGAGCAATTAGAAAATGTGGTTTAGCTATCATTAATCTGCATCAAAGGAATATAATGATGCACATTGTGTGCCTTTCAAATTATTCTCTATTATGGGTTTCAGAACAGAAGTTGAGAAATCTCTTTGACAAACTAGTCCCTTATTAAAAATCAAAGGGAAGTGCTTTGGTACCATCTGTGCAACATTAGTGCCTTCGCTGAAGAATGATTATTTTGCAAGTTAAGTATTCAACACAGGGGGAAAAAAGGAGAAATTCCAGCTATTCAAAAACTCATCTTTAGCTATTATGAAAAATGTCATAGCATACATGAAATGCAATGTAATCTATTACAACAGGAGTTCAACGTCCTTCCCTCCACATCAGTAAATGTGAAACTAAATTATGATACTATAAAGGCTAATCAAAAGTTAATCTCTCCTACTGTCCACCAGCATCAACATGAGCTTAGGAAGCTTTGACCAACACCTGCAAGGTCTAGCTCTGTATGAAAAGCGGGGAAGAAGGCCTTTGCTTTCACTGTGTTGGAGTGAAGCAGATTATGCTACAAAGAATAAGGTAAAATCATCTATAAATGGCTGTTGTGAAAATTTACAACGATCTTTTCTTTTTAAAGAACATAACACAGAAAAATCTGCCGAAGTATTTAGAAATTCACTTTCAAAGTCATTATTGTAAATCAACCTTCTTCATCTCTAGTATACTACATACACTATGTCCATGATTAAACAAGTTCTTACTAATTACCCACCTATGAGGCCCATCATCCCATCAATTCCAATTCTCGAGATGTCTTGGACTCTGCAACCTTAGAGCTAAAGCTTTTGAGGTGCAGACATCCCATCTTTGAAGCCTGCCATCCAGGTAGCTTCCCATTACCCTCATAAAGGTACAACACCAGGCAGTGAAAAGGTCAGGCAGCTCTCCTCACCTTGCCACAGACTAAGGATATAACATCTCCAGTAAGTGAATTCATTTTGAGACTCAGCATTTGCTACCTACAGCTTGCAATTTCCAGCCAGTTTCAGGTTTGTTGTTTGCCAATTCCCCTCCAGTCACCCCAGTACTATTCTGTAATGTCATTTGCTGTGCTTCCCTTTAATTTAAAAAGGAAAACATTAGCTGGTTTGTGCACTCTTTCCTGAATTGCTTGCTGTTGCTTCTTAGAACACAGACATAGGTTGGGAAAAAGCTGTCCTTATCCCAGTAGAGTCCAAAGTGATAACCCCCTCATACCCACCCGGGGGTACAAGGATTTTTCTACTCAAACTGTTCAACACATGAGCTTAACCCTATCGTTTTCAATCATAGCAGTTCTGTGCTTTTTTAAAGATAACACACACAACTTACTGCGTTCACTAGGTCTCTCCTAAGTTTAAAAACTGCATACTGTGATGCATTTGCATTAGACACTTCAACTTTAACAAAGATCTCAAACAGAAGCCTTGAGACAAACCACGATTGTTTCAAAACCAGGCATATAAAACAAATATGCAAAAGACATAAAACAAATACATGTAAAGATTCCTTTTTCAACCGCTTCTCTTCGTTTTCTCCACAGAAAGATTGATTTTTTCAGTTTGTTTCGTTTACTGGAGCATAAAATACAATTTCTGACCTTCTAACAAAAAAGAAAATACTGTTGACAGGAAAGTGGCAGTACAGTGCCATAAGAACAAGAATGCAACTCCATAGTACAACACATAATTGCCTGTTGATAAGAGGTGTGCTCATTTACTTACGTATCCAAACCATTCCTGACAGGGAACTATCACCAACTCAGGAGGACTTTCACTTAACCTCAGTATGAAACATTCAAAAGGCCATTAATCCTTAGTACAGGGCAAAGACTACAAGTGATGGACAGTCATCTCCCACATCAGTTCATAACTTCAGCCCCAAATAAAACACTGTTGTAAACTTCAATTTTGTGTCTGCTTTTAAGTCAGAAGAAGGAATGATAAGAAGGACCTCATCTTGTTCACTGGTTTAGCCACACCATGCAAATTTATTTTAGAAGAACTATGGGATTAAATGCATTATTCAACCTCTAGTACAGCTAAACATCAGACCAATTTTTAAGAGTTATTAATCCATCTGTAAGAGTTCTTCAAAATGGCTAAACAGTATCAATAACACTACCATGTTGTATTTTAAAGGCTTTATTTATAGCGTCACAAATAGCTCCTCTCGGAGATTCTCCTCCAGCTATGCTTTTAAAAGCTTTCACCACCTAAAATGTTTCACTGAAATCCTATTTAAGCCATCATCTACATTTTCTATGCTCCAGAAGCTTTAATCACGGTAGGATTTTATATCTATATAAAATGTATTCCTTTACAGTTCGACATAAGCTTCCAGCCCCCTCACTTCAATGTATTTTCATGTCAATAAAGAGCTACCCCATAAATGAACATGAAGCTGCAGATGGGATTACTTAGAAAAAGAATCTTTAATTTAGACGAACATATTAGGAAGCAACAATGAAGAAAGAATTACCTTTTCTATATCTGACAGCTAAATGAATGTTTTCTAAAACTTGGTATTATATAAAACGCTCCTCTCTGGGCTTGCAGAAGAGACATACACTCACCTACGCTCGTTTCACTTCATTTTTTCCTACTTTGACAATCAGCCTAAAATTTGATAAAGAGATGAATCCCCCAGATACGATCTCTGCGATCTTCTAGCACAGTCAGCAATGACAAAATTCCACTGTAGCAAACTTATTTTCATTGTTAGGGACCAGAAAATAAATGAGTTGAGACTTACCCCCTTCCCCTTTTAGGCAAGGAACACAGATAACTTTTGTGGTGTGCAAAAACCCTAAACTGAAGATTACTGGGACAGCACGCACATCTCGGTGCACATAAACAAGAAGCAAGAGAATATATGCATTAATCCTTCAACAGGGCCCCTCTAAAGTGTACACTGCAGAACATTACACATTTGTGCTCTACTAAGAGCACAAAATATGACAACTTGTGCCCCTAGTTCACGCAACTAACTGCCACATGACTTGGGAATGTATCACACTTTCATCTAATTGTGGAAGACAGATTCTAATGAATTATGGACTAACCCACTCATGCAGATTTCTTAGTAAAACGGATTCAAAGAACGAGCAATCCATACAGACAGTTCTCTTCAAATCAAATTTTCCAAACATGATTTGGAACAGCCTTTCAGAATCTTAAACAGGGCTGCACTGCTCATTGTCTATAAAGCCTGTGAAATGAAACAGAGCGCTCTGGATTCACGGGTTCAGAGACCCAGGCTTGCTCTCACCTGAGGTGTCCACACCCAGTAGATGCCGCAGTTTGCCGCAAAGCTGAATCATGTTATCTAGCTGCCGGTTTATCTGCGCATCTTGCACCCAGGCTGGCATGTGGCACACTGGGCACTCTGTGCCAACACAGTCACCCACGCAAGACCTGAAAGTCAAATGGAAAATCCATTATCCAGCATAAGTTATCTACCATACTCGCTATCAACCTTTTCACAGCCAGATGCTCAGCAAGAAACTCTTATTTTAGCATTGACAGACCACTGTTGTAAAGCCCACATGCGTTAGTCACAAATGCAGGAGAGGACATAATTATCATGGCAAGTGACAAGTTGTAATTAAGCAAGCCAAGTCCAGAGCCTTGTCAGGACACTGTCATGAAAGATGCGTTATCGTGTGACTCCCACAGACTCATAAGCTGATCCAAATTTTCAAGATATACTAACGCTCCACTGCAGTTTGTCTCCAGATAACAATTAGTCTCAAACAGTTAGAACACCACATTCTTTTATACCTCAGCTAGAGATAGGAATATTCTTCTGCAGCCTTCATTTTTAAACAGATCTGTTCTCCGAGCTGGCATCTCTCCCTCAAACACCACACAAGTATCATGCCTTCAGTTAATTCCAAGACAGGAAATTTGGTACGTAAGAATTGCTGCTAGGTGAGTTTTGTGCTTTACACTGCCTGCTCTGAGCACGTAAAGGACCTCGAGGCTGAGACACTGCTACGATTGGGAGAATGAAGTACAATTCTTGGCTCTGACATATTCTAGATGACATTGACAAAGCACTTGGAACAAAGATAAGAACCGCCAGGTCTTGTTCTCTAAGAAAGCTGGCCTCAGGTCTCCCATGTCTGTAAAAGGTAGTGCAAAGGAAATGCAGAATGACTTTTATATCATGACATTTCCTAATTACTTCTAGCTGTTGGGTTTTTACAGTCATTATCCATTAACTATAACTAACTTAGTAGAGTTACTCAGACAAAACTGCAGAAACTGATCTTAATAAATATCCTTGCCCATAATAAAACCCATGCTGAGGGAGAACCAGTTACATTATGTGTGGCCTGATTATTGCGGTTTGTTAGTTTCACATATTTTACTTCATGTATCAGAAGCCAGCTCTGGCCATTCACCGCACTCCTTCCTGGGTATATTAATAAATATATTCTGTCTTAGCAACGGATCAGAATCGGTTCATGTCAAAATACTGCAGATTCAATCCATGCCCCACCAAATTTGCTTGTAAACAAATTAATCTAAATTTCCTTATTTTATTTAAACAAATAGCTACCACCCAAGACTCAGTCATCAAAGGACATGTTACATTGATGACGAAAAGTCCAGGCACACAAAGGAGAAAAGATCAGGTATAACAATAACTTGGGTAAGAGCAAATAAACTCTTTTTCTGGAGTAAGAAGTAGCTGCTAATGAATGCTTAAGACTCCTATTCGCTATTCTTTCCAGCCTCATCAATGCGCACTGCATCATCTTCTGATGTCTTCAAAGTTTTTCTTAAAAAAAAAAAATACTTCAACAAACAGTGCGTGTTTGAAATCTACACCTAGAATACACCGTGGTTATCCAAAATAAAACCACAAGGCCTTAGATGCTTGACAACTAAACAGTTATGTTTATTAAGCCACCCTTATGCTACCCTTCAGCAATCTACAATACACCTGAGAAAAAAACCCAAAACATTTTGTAAGACAGATACGAACACATTCAACCTGGAGAAAAGGCTCCAGGGAGACCTTATAGTGGCCTTCCAGTACCTAAAGGGGGCCTACAGGAGGGATGGGGAGGGACTCTTTTATCAGGGAGTGTAGCGATAGGACAAGGGGTAATGGTTTTAAACTGAAAGAGGGGAAATTTAGATTAGATATCAGGAAGAAATTCTTTCCTGTGAGGGTGGTGAGAGACTGGAACAGGCTGCCCAGAGGAGCTGTGGCTGTCCCATCCCTGGAGGGGTTCAAGGCCAGGTTGGACGGGGCTTGGAGCAACCTGGTCTGGTGGGAGGTGTCCCTGCCCAGGGCAGGGGGGTGGCACTGGATGATCTTTAAGGTCCCTTCCAACCTAAACCATTCTATATTTCTAAATAACTGGTACAAGCTTCTGGGGGTTATTTTACTAATTACTCTGTGGACAGGTAATACAAATGGAACAAGTAACAAAAATCTTTGCTTCAGATGGCAGAATTCAGCAATTCAGAATACAGAAATTCATAGTCAAAACTGGGAAAGAACTCACATGTCTGGATGAGAATAAGTCCTGTGTACATCTTCCACTGGGTGGAAGAGATGCTGAGGGCATCTGTCCCATAATCAGTTACTTCTTGAAAAGCAAGGAAATCTTTTGCTCGTATTTTACTCTCCAGGCCTTCAACGCTTTAAGCTCCCATTAGAAACGTGCAGCTGAAGACAGGGTGTAAACACACAGCCATGAGGGAGGGAGGGATTTCCTCTGCTTTTATTGACATAGTGACTAGCTTACAAGCAGCATTTGTATGAGGAGCAGTGACATACAGGGCAGCCAGGAGGTTCCACGACCTTCCCCAAATAAGGTTCTGGACCAAGAACATTTCAGACTCTGCCTGTCCCAAAGATGTCCTAAGACAGGCCAAGTAACTACCACCTCCTCAGACCTGCCTTGTTAGCAGGATGTTTCTAACTTAGCTCAGATTATGTGGCAAACTATCAATAGAGGTACTCATGCTATCACAGAACGACAAGGGTTGGAAGGGACCTCTGGAGGTCATCTAATCTGATCCCCCTGCCAGAGCAGGTGGCACAGGAACGCGTCCGGGTGGGTTTGGAATGTCTCCAGAGACAGAGACTCCACCACCTCTCTGGGCAGCCTGTGCCAGGGCTCTGCCACCCTCACAGGAAAGAAATTCCTCCTCTTGTTTAGATGGAACTCCCTATGTTCAAGTTTGTGCCCGTTACCTGTTGTCAACATGTTTGGATGGACCATGAACACAGGAACGGCTACGGTGGCAGACTGAAGGAGCAAAGCCATTATCATAGCAGAAGGCCAAAGCAATGACAAGCAGCGCCCGATCCTCTCAAGCAGAGCAAAGCCCCCTTGGAAACAGGAAGCATCTTTCCAGGCCGCTCTTTGTGTTTGTTTTGAAGGAAGGAAGAGGAAGGAGCTGGAGATGACAATAAACTGGACGCGGTTTTCTTCTTACCCCTCTACGAGCAGGCACACCCCCCCACCACACCGAGGGTTCCCTTTACGCGCAGCCAACACCCCGAGGCCCAGCCCAGCACTGACAGGGCCAGGCCTTCGCTCTCGCTCGCCAGACACTCGGCCCAGAGCAGCGAGCCGGACCTGCCCGGGGAGAGCGGCTCCCGCCCTCCCCTCCCCGGCCGGAGACCGCCGCCAGTGTCCGCCTCCCTAAGGCGCCCGCCCTTCCTCCACAGCACGGCGGCCCGGGGCGGGCGGCACCGCGCTACTTACAGGCAGAAGACGTGCTCGCACTGTCCCAGGGACACGGGCTGCCGCAGGACGCCGGCGCTGTGGGCAGAGCAAGGAGAAACGCGGCAGTTTTAACACACGCGGCCTTACGGGCACGCCGGCAGCCCAGCGGCCAGGGTGCAAAGGGGAACGGGGGGCGTCCGTTACCAGCGGGAGCAGCTCAGCGCTCTCTCCAGCCGCGCCAGCGCGGCGCGGGTGCGGGCCCAGGGGGGGCCGGGCGGCGCCATAGAGGAGGGGGCGGCGGCGGGGGGCTCACCGCCCGGAGCCGGCCGGTTGCCCGAGCGGCCGCGCAGCGCCTCCCGCATGGCTGCCCGCCGCCACCGATCCGAATCCCCCGCCCGCCCCCGCTGCGCAGGCGCCGAAGGCAACGCGCACGCGCGACTGGCGGAGCCGCGGTCACGGCGCTTCCCGCGCTTGGGGAGAGGGGCGGGGCCAGGGGAGGGGCGGGGCCAGCAGCGAGGGGCGGGCTGAGGGAAATGGCGGGCTGGCCGGCAGGTGGGCTGAAATTCGGGCTTGAGATGGGCCGGTAGCACCCAGCTCGGCTGTCCACAGGTGCAGGCTGCTCCGAAGGGACAGGGGAGGAAGGGGGGGCTGGGGCGTGGAGGCGTTGCCCTCTACATCAAGAAATGGGTGGAGTATGAAGAGCTGTCTCTGAAGAATAGCCACGAGCATGTTGAAATCCAGTGTGGCGGAGTTGAAGTCCCCGGTGACCGGAAAAGGGGAAACATTGCACCCATTTTTATAAAGGGTAGAAACTGGGAACTCCCGGCCTGTCAGCATCACCTCTGTGCCTGGGAAGATTGTGGAACAGATCCTCTTAGAAGCTTAGTTAAGGCACATGGGGGACAGGGAGGTGATTTGAGACAGCCAGCATGGCTTCACCAGGGGCAAGTCCTGCCTGACCAGCCAGCAGCCTGCCAGTACTTCATGGGGGCCTACAGGAAAGACGGGGACACAGTTTTTAGCAGGGCCTGTTACAATAGGACAAGGGGTAATGGCTTTGAACTAAAAGAGGGTAGATTTAGACTGGATTTAAGGAAGAAGTTTTTACACTGAGTATGGTGAAACAGCGGACAGGTTTCCCAGAAAGGGGGTAAATACCTCATCCCTGGAAACATACAAGGTCAGGTTGGATGGGGCTCTGAGCAACCTGATCTACTTGAAGATATCGCTGCTTATTGCAGGGCCCATGGGACTAGACAACTTTTAAGGTTGTTTCCAACCCAAACTATTCTATGAGTCTATGAAATCGATCAAATACTCAGACCTCATGCATCTGTATACATTGTTCCAATTATAACCAACATGTCTGAGGCAGCACAAACGTCTCCAACTGAAATGAGCCCAGGAACGGGTGGGCGGGCGCGACATGGCGGTGCTGAGGGCCTGCTCCCCTCACGCCCAGCACACAGCCCAGGCGGGCCACCCGCCCCCTGCCAGTGCTGTTCCACCCCGACTTTAAATGTTTAATTTTCTTCCCTCTCTTTCACCTGTTCATCAGCTTCAGTCTGACCGAGACACTTCACTGGTCACTGTTACGTTGAGTGTCAAGGGTGGTTTTTTCCTCGGCCTGTGTGTCCAGTAGTGCTGCAGGGTTCAGCCCAATCTTCCACTTTTTACAGGTTGCTTTTTTGAGGTGGTACCTCCATAGAGGCAGCCCCCGCCTTCCCCGTACAGTGTAATTACTGAAGCACATAAAGCAGTTATAGCAGGAATTTATCACTTTCAGGTAGAAATACTCCTGGCCAAATAAAAGATAGAGCAGGAATGCCAGGAGCGATTTATAACAGGCTTACTGACATTTCGCATCGAGAAGCTCCGCTGGTGAATAAGCATCAAGCCATAAATCTCAGAGAAAACATGATTAAAGCGAGCGAGTTATTCTTTGAGGGAACTTCATCATAAAAAGGATGTGGCGGCATGGAGCTGCAAAATTTGGTTGGCGACAGTCGTAGAAAACAGCCATCAGAGAGGTGTCCCAGCAGCCCTTCTGAAATTTTGGCAGCGTTTCTCATCGTGTGTCTGCCTCCGTTTGCTTCCTGCAGGTGGGTGGTTTCCCTTCGTCCCTGCTTGCCAGGTGAAGTAAAAGCAGCGAGACGTTGAGTACCGCTGCTCAGCCGAGCAATGGCAGCCCGACAACAGGAACTAATTTGACTGCTGCTGGCAACTGGGCATTTTCCACAGCTCTTACCTCATCTAGAGAGAAGGGCTTCTACTCAGATAAGTGTTAAATCAGGGCTGAAAACATATCTTAATAAGTTATCCTTGTCTTCCAAGAAGGGGTTTCTTCAGTTTACAGGTTTCACGCTCCTTTGCTTCGGTAGTTCATTCCCTTTGTAGCTCCTGAACATGGGGGATGGTTTAAATTAGGTTATTTTTTTTTCCTTTATTTATGGAAGGTTAAATATTTATCTTTGCTACTAACATTAGCCAGAGGTGCAAGGAGGTCAGCTCCACACTGGATAGGGAGTTGTGAAATCTCTCAGCTCCATCGATCTGAGAAAATTTGCTGCTGTCATCTAGGGCAAGCTGATGTGTCACAGGGTGAAACACCATCACGCTGGTTTGAACAGTGGCATATTCAGCCTTTATAAAATCAATGTCATCGTATCTCCTAACCTGTTTGATCCCAGCAAACAACATCTTGGCTTTCTCTGTCTTCATGATAACTCATGGTCTTTACCCATGAGAAAGGAAACTGTGGAGCTGTATGGAGGATCCGAAGGGTTAAACAACAGCCTGTCCTTTACAGGTGACTCTGTCCTTGCAGAACTGGGGCTGGAGCCCGGAGGGAGAGGTATGGATGTAGGCATCCCTACCACACACCCCATCCACACACCTTGGTTTCCTTGGCACAGAGAGGAGAGCTGTTTGTTGTCATTGACAGCACAGTAGCTGCATCTGTGCACTTGGATCCAGCTGTGAAAAGTGCGGTTGTATCTCTGTAACAGCCTGTTGTTTTCTGGTGCTCAGGAAACCCCCCGCTGCATTAATAACACTGAGCGGTGTCCCCTTTGCTAACAGCCTGTCATCCCCAGTGGTTGGGATCGTCAGGCCCTCTGTGGTAGAGAGAAGCAGCTCTGGGGAAAGAAACAACAGCCTCAGAGGCGAGCATGGAAGTAAAACAAAAGCAAATGCCAACCGCACCTTGTTAAGAGACATGTGTAGGCATCAGATGCCCCTGGGCAGGCAGGCTCAGGCGTGTTTCTGGCAGGAGCTGACTGTGGAGAGCTGCTTCAGAACAAAGCGTCCTCCTTGCCTGTCCTGGGGAAGGAAGGGGGCAGCAAGAGGTGCCCTGGGCCCTGTCCTGCCCAAAGGGGAGCTTGTCCCCAAGCCCAGTGAGGTCGGGGACTGGTCCATCCCATGGTGTCTCTTCACGTCCTGGGTGCAGGTGCCAAAACATCTGGATGCAGGAGAGGGATGACAGCGAGGGACACAGCGAGGGCACCTTCACTCCTTTCCTCGGGCTGCAGGGCATGGAGCTGGGACGGGGACCTTCTCCCTCACGTCGCTGAAACCAGGATAAACTCTCAAACTAAACTAAAACAGTCATTTGTCCCTTAAACATGAACAGTTGCCAGATGCAACCTTAATGTCCAACTGTCTCTTACTTGGCCATTGTGCACTTGTCCTGTGCTCCAAAAAAGCAGTGCCTGGCATCTCCCAGTGCGTGGCAGGGTTACTGGAAGATGGCAAAAGGCATTGCTGCCGAGATGAAACTTTGACGCAATTTGAGGCATTCAGCGCAGGTTACAAACAACACTTGATCCATAGATCTCTTGAGTCAACCTGGCATTTATGTTCACAAAATATGAGATGCCGATATATACTGTATAGGACAATAAAACAGATAAGTACCTCGTCTTCCTTTCCTCCGGCTGAAATATGTTTAGTGTCCCTCTCAATAAATCCACAGGTAGTCTCCATTGTGTGGAGACATTATGTGGGAATTTACAAACGTTTACAACTAAGTTAAACTGAGGCAAAGCACTGCTCTGGGCAGCCAGCATCTAACAAATACTTGTGTTTGAGAAAGATGTAAAAGTCACAAGTGATTCATTCTCCCTAATTTTATAAAGGTTAAGGAGTTGGCGCTCTTGGAAATCTAAGAAACGTCTTCCTCTGCAGTGAATTACTGCAACCAATTGGACAGTCAGAAGCAAAAAAAATGATGCAGAGAACAGGAGGAAGCAAGAAATATATCTCTAAATTTGGCTTATGCAGTATTTAAAGTACAAGTAAAGCCATTCCAGGCAGTATAAGGTCCACACACTTTAAAATAAATTTGTTGCATGACAAACCCAGTAAAACGGTTTCAGCAGTGGTGTGATATAGTGCGACAGTCGCGTTTGGTACATGCATGAATCAGCCGCTCCATACCCTACCGAGGCAACGATCATCTTCACCGTGCTAAACTGATAATGGGATTTTCAAACAATGTGAGGCTTCAGAGCAAAACCTGTGCTGAAGGATGGTGCTCAGCTTCTCGGCCGACGAGGAAGGTAAAAAATCCTCGTCTACCTCCTGCTTCATTTGAAAGCATTGCCCATCTGGTAAAGACCCTTTTATGTAAATACACCGGTACCTGATATTATATTCATTAGCGAAGCTCCCCAGCTGTTTTTCAATAAATATACAGTTATTACATGATTCATCATGTAACGGCAAGGAGCGTGCAGAGGGAGGCAGTTCCCTCAAGTCTCACAAGTCAGTTGTTTTCCCAGGGGTTAAAAGAGCCAAGGTGTCTGCAAGGAGGGGGGGGTCCCTCTCCTCTTGCCCACTCAAGTACCGGGCACATCCTGAAACAACTGCACCCTGCCAGGAAGGGGTGCTCAGCTCCGACGTGCCATGCACCCACAGTAAGCAACAGGATGGATCCACTTAAGCAGAAGAATGGAAAAAAATGGGAGGAGGAGCCACCTGACGCTTCAAATTCCCTCTTTCTCCCAACATCTGAATCAAAGCCTTTAACAGGCTTAGTTTGCTCCTCAGGCAGCCCCGCTGGGGCCAATTTTGCCGCACGTCCAAAGCCCTGCAAGTGCACCGTGGTCTCAGAGGCATCGTGGGCTGCGGCACCGCCTTGAAAGACACAGGGCTGCTAAGATCATTCAACAGAATAATTGGTTAGGGCCATTAGAATAGCAAGTTTTAAGATTTCAAATATTGAGAGATTTGATCCCCAAAAGGAAATAATAATAATAATAATAAAATAATAATAATAAAGGTCTATTACGTTTTCAGACTAAGCAGCACAGTCAGCATCGCGTTACACGGCATTAAATTATTAGTCGAGTCTCGATAGCAGGAACATCTGCTGGTGTTAGACATGGCATTTTTAATTAAAGGCAGCAGCAGAGAAGCCTGTGGTTCATCGGTTCTGCTTTCGTCGTGCGAATTGCTAAATCCAAAGGGCACTTGTACAAAAGATTTGGTCAGAGCACATGCTCTGGACCTGGCACTGCAGAAGCACGAGCGGAAAAGCAACTGTGATGACAGGTAATTTACACCTGCGTCCGCCGGGCCCTTCACTCGGCGAGAGCATTCTGTGAATTCCCGGCTGGGTCAAAACTGCGGGGGACTTTACAAAATTGAGATTACCGTTCTGTTTTTTCCAGAAGAGGGTGGTTTTTTTTCTGAGAGAAAGGCAAGTAACAGAGAAAAGCAAAGCAGGAGGAAGCCCAGCACCCAGTGATGGAGCTGGGGACCGTGCGCACACCTTTGCTTCAGCAGCTGCTGGTGCTCCCCTGCTCCCGGCGCTCCCTGCCAGTGCTGGGGTGCATGAAGGAATGGCACAGACCCTCCATATCAAACAGTGTCCCCTTCCCAGAGTTTTACCTTCCAAAGGAATAAAGGTTTGAATGGGGAATAGTTTGCATCCCCATCAGCCACCCACCTAGCCCCCTGGCTCTAAACAGGTCAAACAGGATCAAAAATCGCCATCAGACCTGGACCAGGGTGGAAAATGCCTAAAGCCCTTGGCAGCGTGGATACATCCAAGAAATACCTGTGTGGATAGAGCCAACCAAAAAAAAGCCCCCTTCCCCTCTTCCACCATCCCAAGGCAGTCCCACAAGCCTGAGTCATCGGTAGGCAGCCTCCTTTGATGGGACCCAGCAGTTCTATAATAAAATCTGAATTTTTAAGTCTGTTTGCAAAATGCCAGGTCCTAACTCAAGAGGATGGGCAGTGATGAGGAGCAGAGAAAAGCTCTTGTCTCAGGGTATGGATGGCAGAAACGTCAGGCCCCGTGGACACGCGTGGCTGCCTTCCCGTTGGTGCGGAGGGGGCCAGGATTTCCCTCGACGAGCCCCGCAGATGGTGTTTGTTTGCTCAGCCACGATAAAAAAGGAAAATATTTGGTGCAATCTGCTAGCAGGCAGAGGCAGACATATGGTCGGTGCGACGCAAGCCTGGATGCTTGGGAAAACGCAGTCAAAGCTTTGCAGCGGCTTTTAGATGTTGGATTGCCCTTGAGTTGAGCACCATACAAGTCCAAAGAAGCCTTTGAAGAATTTGGGTACAGGTTTTGGACAGTGGCTGCTGTGGCTTGAACCCTCTTATTATTAGCCCCACTCTGATTAGTCCTATTATACTATCCCTGTTGTACTCGAGTTGTTATAATTAACCCAATTTTAATTAATGCGAGCCTCGGCTCTGGCTCAATGCTTGGAGAAATTCTCCCTGGTTCGAGGGGTGTTCATCTGGCACACACAAAACACAGGCTAAAAGCGACGGAGGCAATTAAAGGCAATTGTTTGCGTGTTCGGACACCGCATTGGTTCTCTTTACCTGTGATTTACGAGCCTGTTGTTAAATGTATCATTGCAGCATCAAGCCTGTGAGAAATCTTTGGGCCACCCCAAAACATAAAATCCTTTTTATTTCCCTTTCAGTTAAGTTTTAAAAGCCCAAACCCTTATTTTTCTGATTTCAGTTTCCCAAATATCAAGGCCCGTTTCTTAATTGGGACTAACCCCCAGCTAAGATGGCACTGGTGACATTAACGATTTCATCGTGGTTTCCTGGCTGTGCTGAGGGGGCGATGGGGCAGCGGCCCACAGCCCAAGAGCCGCAATGGGGCTGTGACACGTGCACCACGATGTGACCCTGTGACTGTTTTGAGTCTCCATGTCCATCCGATCCCAAGGGAAAATGCCAAGGGCAGCACATGCTCCACTGCAAACATTGCTTTTTTGGGTGTTGTGGGTTGGTTGTGTTTTTTTCTTTAACCGGAGAAAGCAAGAACATTTCCTTTCCATCAAGGTGCCTTTGTCAGGATTCCCTTCCCCCTTGTACATCTCCTTTTGAAGACATACAGTCAAGTGTCCCTTTGAAGTCCTTGCTTTTAAATTTACCTTTTGGTTGCCGTGTGCTCCCTGGGGTCAGTCAGGGATCTCCACACTGTCGGTAAGGGCCCAGCACCTCAAATTTCATCAGGATAAAACAGATTACCAGAACGGCAGGTGCTGGGCTCCTTTCATGGGGAAATTTGCCGTGACTTGTTAACAGCAAACCTGCCTCACTTTGAAGAAATCAAGTCATTTTTGGGGAGTTGAGTGGACTCCCTGGCTACGCCTGAGTGCTCAAGGGCAGGGACAGATGCTGTGTCTGAGCACCAAGATGGGGAGCCCTGTGGGGTAAAGCTCTATCCCCACCGCATTCAGAAATGCTCTGTGGGGAGGGATGGGGCCACCTCTCCGGCCCTGGCATAAGCTTCACAACCAAAACACCAGGTATGGTCAAACTGGTGCTTCTGCCAGCCTTGCTCTAGTTTATGAGCAGCTCAGCTCCACCTTTTAGCTTGAATAAAGTCAGATTTTGTGGGAAAAAATAATATAGCAGCCAGGAGTATGGCTGGCATTTATGGAGAATATGAAATGTGTGGGTAATGCTCCCTTAATTTAAATTGAAATGCTTCTTCCCTGTTAAGCCTTCCTTCCAAAGGCAGGAGCAGAGGGCTTCAGCATCCCACAAAACCCATGCCTCACGCTTTTTAAATTTAAAAGCCAGAGCTGAGCTGCAAATGAAAAAAACAGGAAAACCAAGGGGTTACTACAACGATATGTGGATGCAGTGCAGTACCTGGGAAACTCCAGCCTCATGCCCTGCAGAGGGGCTGGAGGACGGGCTGGGGGCCGGCGCAGAGAGGTGCCCCCCCGAGATGTGTCGGAGACCTCCTGGACTTTCTTTTTCCCTAGGTGCTGAGTTAGCCCATAATCGCAAGAGAGATTTTGCTCAGCTGCAGCTTGGCCTGACCCATTGCAGACCCTCACATGGCAGAGCTCACGCAGCGTGTTCCCCACTCTCTTCCTAGCAGGAGGAAGCTAAGGACCAAACACCCAGCACATCTCTGTGTATTTACAAGTAGGGGAATGTATTTTTTTTGAATACGTAAGATTATTCTTTTTTCTATACTAATCTATACTAAATCCAAATTACCGCGATAGCTGTTCCTGGTGATTTATGTTGTTATAATAAATAACAGCAACCGCATGCCGCTTAGCTGATGATTAATGATCCTTATTTACAGCGCGTTCAGCTCAGGTCTGCAGTTTACACTTGCAAACATCAAAGGAGAGTTCAGCTTTCCTTTTCTCCTGTATTTTGAGGCCATGTCATAAATCCTGTACGAGCAGCCTTGATGGCTGCATTTTAATCCACAAATAGGATTGCTATAAACTGCCAGAAGAAATGCCAGCCTGACCCGGGAGCCGCAGGGGCTCTTTGCCTTTGGCCTGGGGGGCACAGCCGTCTTTGCCAGCCTCTGCAGGGAAGAGTGCCGAAACCCCAGCAGCAGCCAACACCGTCGCACCCTCCCCTCCGAGTTATCGCAGTCTGTCAGTTGAACGTACCAAGCACCGAGCCCTGTTTTTGTGCTCTGATTTTCTTACAATCTCTCCTCTCGGTTCACTTCTCAGGCAAGTGAGATGGTTTGTGAGCTCCTCCGCACAAAACTTCCCCTCCCAGAGCCTATGCACACCCCCAGCCCTGCTGATGGGCCCCCCCCGCCCCGAGCCATCCAAGCCCAAAAGGCTCCTTTTTCCTGCTCCTCCCTGCAAACAGGCCCTTGGGGACACACGGACACTCCTATTTTCATGAGATCACTGCTGAGCACCTCAATGTCACAGCCTGGGAGGATGGAAAAACAGCATCCCATTTTTTAAGATGATTTCAAGGACTTGTATGACCACATAGGCTGGCGTGCTCCATTACGCAAGCCAAGCAACCTCACACGGTAATTTCTGCTTGAGCCAGAGCTTGAAAACGCCCAAGGAGGTGGGAGGGAAACACAAGACAGCAGCTTTGGTTTGTCAGGATGAGACTGATGAGTAACACAGACATTTAGGAGCCCTGGGATGACACCAATCTCTCCCATTTAACTTAGTGTGAGAAGTGGTGTTATATTGTGCAAAGGGGCACTATGTTAACGTGCCATATACAAGCCGAGTTCGAGCACTGAAACTACCCCACGTAGGATATTGACAGAGGAAAAATAATCCTTATAACATCAAGACTCTCCAAGGGACCTGTGGAGGTTTCTCACTCTCACAGGTCAGGGCTGAAGCCTCACTAATGCTCACCCAGTAATTACGTTTTTTCTGTTTGCCTCCAGAGTTATGTTATTTTGGCATGTGGGAGTTCTGTAGCGGTTGCAATATGAACTCTGTCTGAAACTGCATCCCTCGGCCCCGCTGCCCCCACCATCGGCAAAGGCGCATGGAGCAAACCATCCCGTCTCTTCTCCCAGCGGCCAGGGCTGAGCCTTTTCCAGCATCTCCATCCCTGCAGGCATCTGGGGACACAGCTCCGGCACATTAAAGGACCTTTGAAGGTTTGGGCTTTTTTTTGTTTGTTTGTTTGTGTTTGGGGGTTTTGTTGTTGTTAAACACCTTTTCCTAATTTAGACCTGAAGCTTGACTGTTCACAAGCAGCCATCCCAAACACATGTTCGTACCTTAGCTGTGCACACGCCGCCTAGTTTTCAGCCCCAAACCTCCCCATGAAGGTCCCCGTTGCTGCAGCTCCGTGGTATTCCCTAATCCTACCCAATTTCACAAATCCCAGTGTATAACCCTGAGGAGCAGGAAGCTCCGGTTAACCCAGGGAACATCAGACTGACAACCGGGGTGGTTTATAACAAACATACAAGCTTTGCCTTTGCTGCCATCCACCGATGCATGGCAAAGAGCTGTTTATGGGTAAAAAAAAGCTTCTTGCTGAGTCTATAATGAGGATGCTCAAATGCTGAAGATGTAGAAAGCAGGTTAAAGGAGAGGCCTCGCTGCCCATGCGAGGGAGGAAACCCGCGCAGCCCCTCCAGCACATTCGTACAGAGGGTTATCACAGCGGGAAGCACCAGCCCATGAGTAAATGCTCCCTTTGCGGCGCTGCACTCCCTGGAGAAGCTTTAATAATTCCTAGGGAGGCTCTGAAGGCTAATAAAAAAAAATGAATGAAGAAGTCAGCCCGAGCAATCGCTCTCTTCCTCTTTCACGGCTAGCCTCGAGCTGCCCTTGTCTGGCTGATCAGGTGCAGCTCTGATTTCCTGGGTTCCTGAAGCAGAACGGATTCAGCAGCATTGCAGCCTGCTTTGTGCTGATGGATGGGAACGATTATAATTGTTAATCTCATTAAGCCTGTGGTCTCAAATTTTGCTCATCTTACTGACATTGAAGGCACTTAAAGAAACACTTGGGGAGGAGCATATGAAGATGTATGCAGCACATGCTTCTGTGCACCTATCAGTATTGATCTTAGGGCACAATCTGGTGCAAGGTGACGTGATTTTGCATTAAAATTGGGTCCCTGGATTATCAACACGCACCAGCCCTCAGGCTTGGTATTACAATGGGCAAAAAAGAGCCTCCTTCAGCTTAGCTTTCTCTCTTTGACAGGATTTTAAATAGGAATTTTGGGGGACCAAGATGTGATCCCACAGCCTGCTGCAATCCAGAGCAGCCCAGCTATAAGCTTCAATAGCCAAGGACCACACTCCTGACTTCTACCTGCTGCATCTGGCTGCTTTGAGGGTGTTGTTATGCTGAAAAGTAGAGGTAGAAAAGTGTTTTGAGTTCCTATACCTCACATACCTCACCCCGGAGATGGTTGAGGAACACCTAGAAGTACTCTGGCATTTCTAGCGTTTCTTAATGTTTGCATTGTTAATATTTTAATGAGTTTTCTTATCAAACTCAAATGCTTTAGCTTCCACGGTTCCTGGGAGCAGGGTATGTTCAGTCACTGCAAGAGGGAAAGCCCCATCCACCAAAAAGGGTAGAAAAATCTCTTACCTTTCAGAAGCACCTGGATCTTAATTGCTTTGCAGCAATCATTTATTAGAGAAAATTGCTGGTGAAAATGGTTTCTGTGTTTTTCCTCTGCCTTGCTCCTAGGGCTGGCTGAAGATAAAGAAGAGGCAGCCCTTTGGGGTTGGGTTACCCAGCTCAGGGCTGGGCCCTGACTCGGCTTGGGAGCTTCTCCAGGCTCCCTCTGCAGCCACCCAGCAAAGAGAGGATCTTTGAGAAGGTGATTAAGGGCTCTTGCTAACGAGCTCCATCCCTTGTGAACCATCCCAAAGCAGAGCTGTCCACAAAGGTGTTCCATCGCCAGCCCTTGTGTGGTGAGGCTGCAGGAGCAAGAAGGGAAAAAGCCCTAGCGCAGAAGCACTCACAGCTGGGCTGACACCCTGAGGAGCACTGGGAACCCTGCTCCTGGGCCAGGCTGGGCCACAGCAGCAGCTCTTCCCCCAGTGGAGGAGCAGACCACCACTTAGCCATGCACACCTACGCGTAACTTCTCTGGAGCCCTCATGGATATGGGTCACCAGGCAGATTTCAGCTCTGTGCTGATGGTCCTCTCAGCACGCATCTATTCGAAACTGCACTGGTGTAATTAAAGGTACTCTACTAATTGGATGTGCAACCCTAGGGGAACTCGTTTAATTGCATTTCAATCTGGTTGGTATCATTTTAACTTAAATTCATTGCTGTCTTGCGCAGGAATAACCCAGTTGGGTCTGGTTATGGAGAGGCATATCGTCCCGCTTCCTCCTCCCCATCACGCGCTGGATGCACTTCAATTCGTTAGGCTCTGGCTGTGAAAAAGCTGCTGCACATTAAAGCGGAGGGCTGTGTAAAACCCCTTCAGCTGGTAACGAGGACAGAGACACTAGAGGGCTGAGAGTTCACCTTGACCTGCTAATGGAGGTAAAAACCTCAGTTATTACCCTGTCTTCGCTTGGATTTTATCTCGTGTGCGTTATCATAAATTCTGTCGTGCCCTGAAGATGCGTTCTTTTGTTTCTTTCTTTGGAGTCAGTGGAAACCTGAGCTTTTTCTAAGAGATGCTTCATTTTTACCCAAAACGCTTGTCTGTAGTGAAAGACCTGCTGCTTAAAATTCAAGAGCCTCCATTACACTGGAGGTTGGGGCAGATGATCAGATTGTTGCTTTGAGCCTTAAAGCTTGTGGGAGCACGGACATTTACTTCTCTTATCTCCCAGCACGGGGGCCCTCAGAATTGCTCTCCCTGGCAATGTCCTATTTCCAAAATTCTCTTCTAGTAGCAATTAGCAATGAGGTGGGGGCTGCACCCCCAGGACCTTAGTGCTGTTCTCTTCACCCTGGGCTGAATGTGGCCACTGCGACTGTCCCTTGGTTTGCCGTGTGCCGGCTTTCAGGTGCTGCAGGATTGTACCATGACATGGGTCAGGCCCCAGTCCCAAAATACTGATGCCCCTTGGGGTGGCCTTGTGCAGCTCTCCCTGTGCTAGAGATATTTTGGGGTGCTGCGCTCCCTGCGCTGCTGTGAGTGCTTGCGGGGCCCATCGTCCTCCCTCATTACCGGCACGGCGTATGCGAGTGGCGTGAGGAGCAGAGCCAACAGCAAGTTAGCGCTGGCTGTGTCCCATACTAATGTTGTTCTTACTATTTCAGTGCCATCTTCCTTATTTCCACCCTCTCCCCGAACAACTAAATTAATTAGAGTGATTTTTTTTTTTTTATTTAAATACTGTCATGGAATAATAATTCTGGTGAATTCATTTTTTTCTTTGTCATTCCCCACTGCTTCTTTTCTCTGTTGTGCTCTCTTTTAATGCACTGTTGATATTTTGTTATAGCTATGCAAGATCACAGCTGTTGTCTGGAAAAAAAAAAAAAAAAAAAGAGAGTGAAATGATGCTATGTGCTGTTGCCATCCAACAACCATTTTTCTTCCTCCACCAGCTCACAAAAAAACCCCCTTCCCCTACCAAGTGCAGGAGCGTATATTTTTCATAGCTTGTAAAAAGCCAAAAAACCTCACAGCAGCTTCAGTGAAGCTGCAGCAATGTGAGGAAGCTGAAGCCCCTACAACGGGCTGGGGCCCCATCCTGAGCCTGTTGTGAGGCCGGATCCTGCCAATCCTGGATCCCAGGAGGGTCCACGCAGGCGGCAGGTCTGTGGGTATCACCCACTCCTGCGCCTCACTGGTCACTGACTTCTGCTTACCTGGACGCATTTGTGTGGTCAATAAACGTTTTTTCTGATCACATCCCGTAGCAAAACCACTCCTGCGGTTCTCATGAAAGAATAAAAAAAACCCTTTTAGACCCTGAATTTATATTTATGGTACCGGTCAGGGCTGAGAGAATCATTGCTTAATGTTGGCCCTTCCAGGCAGCTTTCCCTGGCTGCTGCCAGACCTTTTCCGGCCCGGCAAGTTCAGCGCTCGGTGGCCATTTGCATGGGGACCGAAGCTGGGCAAGGCTCAGGCTGGAGAAGCGCCGAGCTCTCAGCAGCAGCACAAAGCCATAAACAAAGGGGAGCTGGGGTGGAGATCTGACTCGTTGTCTCCAAGTCTGCAGCTCCAATTACAAAACTTGATTGGAGTCAGTCTCACAATCCATATAACCGGTTATGAAATTCCTCCTTGACTCCCCGGACCCGTTTAGCAATTGCACTGTATAGACCTTGTGTCTGTAACATTTTAGAGCATTTTTAAATTAAGCTCAGTTGAGGCCCACACAGTTCCAGTTAACACATTCGGGCTGTGTGATCGCTCCGGCAGGGCTTGCCCGGCGCGGTTGCTCCCTGTTGCCTCGAACAAGGGTTAGTAGAGTGGCTGAAGTGAGATTGCGTTAAAGTGAGATAAAAAGCTTGTTTTCCCCTGGGCTGCAGCGTTCGTCTCTCGCTGCAGGAGAGGTGATGCGCGGTGGTGTGCAGAGCGCTCCTCTGTCCCTTCCAGGGACCCCCGGGTCAATGTTTTCAATGATCTGACCTCCCTGCTCAGACCAAAGACAGGACGGAGCTTGTTGGCTGCCTGGCCTGTTTTTGAAAGCAGAGTCACGTAAAGCAAAAATTTCTGAGGGGATTCAGAGGGGGGTGACAAGGGAGGGCAGCTGCTATTACGCCCGCACATCAGCAGGGTGAAGATTACTGCGAGCACCAGAGAGGGAAGCGTCCCCATCCTTCCTCTGACACGTACACCCTCCTCCTCATCTTTAAAACAGATTTTATCAGTTGTTTTCTTAGGCAGGGCTCGGTATTTCTGGTCACCCCTGGAACCAGAATCAACCCTCCTCAAGGAGAGCAAGGGGCAACGAGGAACCTGGAGCCAGTGTTTGGAGGCAGGAGAGTATCAGCTTCCACGTTCGTCCTCCCGGAATTGAGCCTGGCGTGTGTCCTGGCACCGGAAGGGACAGGTTCGGTCTGTGAGGCTCTGCGGGGAGTCGGGATATTTGCGATGTGGCGCAGGAGGTAATTCAGCCCCTGGTGATGTTCTCTACAATCTCCTCGCCAGATGCTTCAACCCCCTAAACAGTTGTAACCGCTTCTCCACAGGTTTCAGTTAAATTCCCTTAAGTATGTAAACTTTGGCTTGTTTGGACCAATACCTACCGACTTGGTGGCAATAGCAGATGTTTTATCTTTACCTGCAAGTGAAAACGGGGAGCGTATATCATGGCCGTGACACATTTTGCATGAAGCAGATGTTCCTATTAATGCCAGAATTGTGTGGAAATTGAAAGGATGCCTTTTGCTTTTTTTTTGAAAACTCTATTTTAGCCAATTAAACCCCAACTTAGTGAAGTATTCCGATGAATCATTTCCTTTTTTTTTTGATTAGTAGGCTCTAAAGGGACAAAAGAATAGCTTTGTATCGGTCTTCCTCAATTAAATGTAAAGTACATCTGGACAGAGTCTGAAGATCCATCTTTCACTGGCAGTTGCAAAGCCATCGACATAATAAAATAATACTCTGATTGGTATTACAAGGCTGCATTTAAATCATTGGCATTCATGCTCCGAGTCCTTTGCAGGGAGCACAAGCCCTCCATTAGAGAAAAGCTTAATTTTATACTGTGATCTGTATAAGATATGCAATGAAAATGAGAAAAAAAGCGCTTTTGCAGAGCTGGAGACATAATAATAGAAGCCACAATGAATGTCTGGGCAGCTTTTTCAGTTACTTATAAACTGCAGGTGTCAAATGCATTCTGGAAAGAAGCTGAATTCCAGTTTTAATTACGGTCAGCAGGTTGAGGCATAATGCAGGGCTTAATAATACCTTCTGTCCGTAACAAAGCTCCTCCTGCTATCAAGAAGAAGTTTACACCAAGACCAAGGATGCCCTCCTTGCAGGAGCTAAACTCTGAACTTCAGTATCCCACTGTAAAATCCCGAACACCCTTGATATTTAAAGTACCTATTCCTGGCATGATCATATCCGTGAGCCTCAGCATCAAATGCGAACTGAACTCGTAAAACCCCTCTGATGATCAGGGTGAGAAAGACGTGTCATTGAAGCTCTCATCTAAAGTTTCCTTTGGCTCAGATTAACTTTGGGGGGGAGGGGGGAAGGAAAAAAACCCAAACCCCTCTGGCTGGAATGGTGTGCGTGAACCCAAAAGCCTTCCCAGGTCTTGCGAGGCCAGTACAACCTGGCTTTATCCACAGCCTCTTTTACCAGCAACAGTAAGTTTATTGAGCTCAAAGAGTTTTAAGTTCGTTATGTGCTTGAATAGCACCACGTACATCAATGCCCTGACCCAAAACCGAGTCTTAGCAGCCTTATGCTGATACTTATGATAACGAGTAATATTAAACCATTCTACCTATTAATGATTCTGGGGGGAAAAAGCAGGATGTGCGTGCTGGGGGGCTGCTGCTCTAAGGTAGGCAGAGGTCTCATTTAAAGCCAGAGTCTTTGAAGGAGAAGCTCGTTATGCTTTATATTGTGTGGGAAAACACAGCTCTAGAGTTAGAGGGGCAGCCACCAGGCGGGTGTTGAGGAGGAAGGTCGCTGAAAAGGAAGCAGTGTGGCAGAGGCAGACGTAAAGATTTCTGAGCGAGGGAGAAGCTCGTTGCTTTTACTCTGCTCAGGGAAACAACCTTATCCTCATATCAGAGGATTCAACCAATACACCTGCCTCGCCTCGTACCATTCGTCTGGTGAGGGGTCTGGAGCACAAGTCTTGTGAGGAGCGGCTGAGGGAGCTGGGGGTGTTCAGCCTGGAGAAAAGGAGGCTGAGGGGAGACCTTCTCACTCTCTGCAACCCCCTGAAAGGAGGGGGTAGCCAGGGGGAGTCGGTCTCTTCTCCCAAGGAACAGGCGATGGGACAAGAGGAAACGGCCTCAAGTTGCGCCAGGGGAGGGTTAGGGATATCAGGAAAAACGTTTACACTGAAAGGGTTGTCAAGCATTGGGACAGGCTGCCCAGGGCAGTGTTTGAGGCACCATCCCTGGAGGTATTTAAAAGCCGGGCAGACACAGTGCTTAGAGATACGGTTTAGTGATGGGTTTGTCAGAGTTAGGTCGATGGTTGGACTCGATGATCTGAAAGGTCCCTCCCAACCTGGGCAATTCTGTGATTCTGCCATAATGGAGAAGCCCTGAAGAAGAAAGGGGCTGGTTGGTGGAATGATCTTCCATCGGGTACCAAGAGCCAGGTACTGCCTGGGACTGGAGGACTTACTCAAGGAGTTACATAGAGCTGGGATAAAGTACAGGAACAAACCAAAACCACTGCAAGTGCTGACTTTTAAAATATTTATATTTGTACTGACATAACCTACACATACAGATAAGCTTTATGTCATTACCAGAGATGGCCCCCACCAATGGCATATGTGACTCTCAGTACATAACACCTACGTCCTCGCAACACCCCTGTGAGGGAGGGAAAGGCCGTGAACCCCATTTCACCGCGGGGAACCTGTCAAAACTGAGCGACTTTCTCATGGTCCCCCAGAAAGTCTGCTGCTGAGCAAGGAGCGGTGCGTGGGCTTGCAGAGAGGGCAGCTTTTTTTTGTCAAACACCCTGCGCTGCCGACAGCTCCTCTGCTCCATCACGGCCATTTCTGCTGTAAGCCAACGGCCACGAGCAGCAGGTGATGTCAACTAAGTCCTCACAGGCATTAAAGTGATCATAAAACAAGAACAGGGGCGGGCGGCGGGGGGAAGAAAAAAGAACCTGTGGAAAGACTAATCTGATTTGTAACCAAATGCCAGTCTTAAATGCTTACCATGTTCCTAGTAACAAAGTAAGTGCATATAAAAAAAAAAAAAAGTAGTAGTACTTTAAGAAAATGTGACTTTTTATCCCAGAATCGTAGAACATAAGGCTGGAAGAACCCCAAGGGGTCATCAGGTCTTTCCCCAGCTTCTATGATCCCCCGTGGTTGGGTCCCTTCAGTAGATGGAGCTCATGGTGCTGTCTTGGCTGCTTGTTTCAGAGCTGTCCAGTGTCACATCAGGATCTGCATCCGCGCCATCGGGATCTGCTTGGTCTTTAGCAAAGTTGATGAAAACCTAGAAGTTTAAAGGAAAACATTCAGTATGTGGCAGCATAGAGAATTTATACTATGAATTAGTACATAAAAGGAATGGCTGTTTGTTTGACTGTGAGCCTGGAGAGAGTGCTCAGGAATGGAATTCACACGGGCTTTGAGAATTGCGAATGTTGGGCTTCTATGGGCTAATGTAAATAAGTGGATGTGCCACTCCTGTACTGCTGAGTCGACACCCGGGATGCAAAGGTAGACATTTCTGTACAAAACCTACTTGTCCTGCAGCTCATGTTTCAAAAGTAGAAGCGAAGTAATACCCGTGCGGTAGCTCATTTTGATCGCAGCGTAATACAGCCATATTATTACTTTATAAACCCATCTGTCTATATATAATTGACATCCGTGCACGCACAACTGCGTATTATAGATATAGGTATATATAATCACATGTAAGAGTCTTTGTTTGAACAGTATCTAATGAATACATAAAATAGTCTTACTAGAACACAACCTGCAATCGCATTCGCATGTACACAAATCCAAGCTGTCCTCCCACAAAACAGGACGGGGGGCTTCCTGTTGGGACTTTGCGGTTGGGACATTTTGCGGTTTGTCTGCCCGGTTCTCTCACCGCTGCCCCTTATTAAAACAATATGGAGGATCTCCTCCCCCAGGTCTCTGTCTAACAATTCATAGGATTACAGGGCTGCAGTTTTTGTTCCTGCCTCTGGGACAGACCTATTATACCAGACGCTGATGCTCAAACAGGATGATTTCTTCTGGATGGTCCTTGCAGCATCCCTTCAGCTGCTGTGCTTCCTACAAGATTTTAATGCCAGTGGGAACGTTCTTCCAGGGGCAATTGGAAGGAACTTAGCCATGAAGCTAGGTTTGGAGTAATGCTGCATGAACTTGCAACCCAAATACAGTACGAAAAAGAGCAAAATCAAGGAAATTTCCAGGATTGGTGGGAAAAGTCCACCACTGGGAAGCCCAGCACTGGGCTCAGGGGTGATTCACGTAATCCTGCCCTTCATCCACACCCACGAGGCTGCTGAAATCAGCAGTCACTGAGGTAAGAGCAGTTCCTCTATGCTACAGGCAGCTTTCCATGCACGTTTCCTAGCACCAGCACAGGTATCCGGAGGCAGCAGTACTGATAAAGTAACCCCCAGAGGAACATAGATGGAAATCCCTTTCAAAATGTAGTCTATTGTGTGCAGCAGTCCATTATGCGTAACCATCAGTCTGCTCCCCTGTTAACAGTTTGAAATGGATGGCCACACATCTTTCATTCCTTACCTCCTCTAACGTTGTTTGACTCACTGAGAAGTGCCTGATATCGAAGGCTGCTTTGCTGGCTTCCAGGAGATCAAATATATTTGCTACGCCTCCTGCAGAGACCGGAACGTGATACTCCACCATGTTGAAATGCCGATCCTGTGGGGACAGGAATGACGGGGTGAAGTTAAGAGGTTGCTGCCTATGAAAAGCCAACAGATCCAATGGCTGAGAATGAAAGCAAAGAGGATGTGAGCCATGGGAGAATGAAGGGGCAGAGGGTGTGTTCTCTCCTTCTGGCTCCCAAAGGTGAGGAATATTATTGTCTGGTATTGACTGGTGTTTCCCCATGGGAAGTTTTTGCGGGTTTTGTGACTGGGAGATGATAACTAAGCCGCAGAGCTGGAAGCTCGAGGGTAGAACATAGCATTTTCCAGTGCCAAGCCTGCTGCTTTGATTAACAGAGAGATGGAGTTACGGACAACAGACAGGATTCGTGACTCAGTTACTCTGGTTTTACAATTATTCAGTTACTAGAAGCACCCGACCATCTCATGAGACCATCTCATTATCCTTCGTGCAGCCCAGGCTTCAGCGGGGACCATTCACAGAGGCAGAGGGTCACCTAACAGCTGCCTTACAGGACACTGCACCTGTTTGGCTGAAGTTATTTAAGCCACCAAGGAACGTGGGTGCTCCAAGCCTCGGACAACGTTGCTGACGGCACTGACAAGCGTGTGTGTTTGAATCCCTTACACCCTGAGAGCACAGATCTACGTGTGCGGTGTGTTACAAAATGTCTATCTTGCGAGATCCTCTTGGTTAATTTGAAGGGATTGAGAGGGCCTCTCCTGAAAACATTTGTCCTGCTTACCTTCAGGCACGTATTTGGAAAGTGTGACTTCATGAACTCTGTCAGCATCTCGGTGTTAACTGTGTTGCTATTTAAGTGCATCTTCACAGTGAATCCTCTTCCAAACCTAGGGGAAAAAGAAAAATCACAATTAACACAGTAGGAAAGAGAAACAGATAAAGAAAATCCCTTGGGAGTGCTGCACGGCCTCTTTGGGGAAATCTAATCCAAGCAGAGTGCAGCCTGAACGGGGTCAGGGTTGTTAACCTGGAGTCAATCTTAATAAGCAGCCGAGCTATTGTGATAACTAATAAAATCAAAGCTCAACCCTAACATGCATTTCACATTTTCAGCGGTGAAGAGATTACTTTGGGGAACACATCTCTGGGAAAAAAGGCTGTGAGAGAGTGGAAAGTGCATCAGTTAATGCAGAATTTCAATGGTGTAGTAAGAAACAAACCAGAAAATGACGTTATTTTGACGCCTTGTTAACAAAGGTCTCATGTTCCGAGCCCCCGGAGCTGTAGGTTAGTAACTCCACACGCCGTTCAGTGAAAGTGAACGGGCACATTTTACTGACCTGCTCTTGATATGCTGCAAAGAGCCGATGCACTGAAAACTCCCGTTCACCATAATAGCCAGCCTGGTACAGAGGGCTTCACATTCTTCCATGCTGAAAAACCAACCCAGAAACTCAAAGTCATTGAGAAGATATAAAAAAATATTAGTTATTTTTGTGATCAGAGACTATTAGTTTCCCTAGAGTACTAAAGTGTTGTGGGTCTCTGTGGGCACCCACATTCACTCACAACAAACCCCCACACCTGGCTTGGTGCCCTGAAATTCTGCAAGGACCAAAGGGGAGTGTGAAGGACGGACCTCTCCATACCTCCTGCAGACCCCGAAACTGGAGACCTACCTGTGGGACGTGAGTATCACCGAGCATTTGTTCTGCACTTCCTCACTGATGATTTTCCAAAGGTGGCGTTTAGCATTTGGATCCATTCCAGAGCTCGGTTCATCCTATTGGGGAAGACAGGACTGAATGTAAATTTGCACTCAGAATCTGATCTTCCTAACACTTGTGCTCTTTTTAGGTTCATCGTTAGCGTTATGTTTGCTAATAAGGACCCAAAGGAGAGCTTACAGTGGTACAGGTCAGGGAGAAGGATTATCTTCAATTGCATTGTGGATTTGACTGAGACATCCTACGCTCCCTTCAAGCAGAAGCAAGTCAGCTTGACTAAGAGCTCCGTCCTCACTGCCCTTTGGAACTGCGCAGCTCTCCTGGCGACTAGTGGAGACTCTCAACCTTCGCTGGACTCTAGAGGAACTGACTGGTGCGATAGCACCGGCTAAGATAACCCTACTGTGCATTTTATACCATGGTGTTTTAACGATCCGTAAACACCACAGGCATAACCTCAGACAAGAAACTACCGACTGGCACTTGGTTCCCACGTGCACCTGCGTTTTGCCTCCTTCGCGCATGCTGATGAAGCAAGTCTTGCATTTCTCCATTTAGAGAAAGACAGTAAGCCGGAGATGGAAGATGGTTTACTATCCCCTGTCTTATACATTGCTGATAAAACTGTTAGCCAATTGTTAGCCAAATCGTTATTGTTGAGGACAATGCCTTATAGAAGGCAGAAATAAAACCGCTTGGGTTCAAGGCAGCAGTCAGTACAGAGGAAATTTCCCCACCTTCTATTTTCATTGAGATTTTTTTAGCTCAGAAAAGCAGCTAGAGCGCTGGTGCGTGTGGTCAGAAGTAAAGGCAGGAGCGCTGGGCTCGATATAAGTTGGGGCAAGGGAGATTTATGCCCACTAGGTATAAAATTTAATACTGGGAAACCTGCTCACAGAGCACTGCACACATTCAAAACACCGCAAGCGGTGAAACTGCACAAAAAGGTGTGTTTCAGCAATGGCCCATCTCGTGGAAGAACTGGAAAGTTCAAAGTGATAGACCAAAGGGGAAGCCAAACCTAGAAAAACAGTTTTATGTTCTAATCCTGAGGGAAGGTGCTCATTCGCTTTCCTACAGATTTGGAGCCTTGGATGCCGCTTTTCTTGCAAGACTCTGCAGGTTAGTCGATACACAAAAACCAAGAAAGAGCTGGGAACAAGGAGAGTTTAATTGGTAAATATAGGATTGATTTTTGGCCTCTGAAAGATGGCTAACAGAGAAACCACCAGACTCGCCACTCAATGCCCTCAAAGAAAATTCGTGTGCTTGCTGGAATCTAAACTTTCCTCTGATGCATGAGCTGTCAGGCTGAGTATGGGCGTTTGGGGAGCGTCTGGTGAGCTGCGCCTGAGGGGGTTTTGCTGGACTGTCGAAGGACCCCTGCCAGCCCACGGAGCTGCTCATCCTTCCCCCACCAAGGCCCCATTGCTCACCAGCAGCAGAATCGATGGATTCCCAATGAGAGCCAGAGCAGTCGACAGTTTTCTGTTGGTGCCATAACTGCACATGGAGGTGACTCTGTCTTTGTAGGCCATCAGATTCAGCCGGTAGAGAAGCTGGAGTACAACCTACGGGGGCAAGAGCACTGCTTTCGCAACAATGTCCAGACATAACTTACCATGCGCATATCTATTTCTCGAAAGACTAATTAAATCACTGTAAAGGCTCTCAATAACTGGAAAATGCTTTCAGTCAAGCCCCAGTGTCACTCACTCCTTTGATGTCTCTCTCTGGGATGCCGTGGAGCCTGGCGTAGTAATACATGTGCTCTTCCACTGTCAGTAAGTCATCCAAGGCATCTTCTTGAGGACAGTAGCCAAAGAGCGACCAGTGTGCCTCACTAATGTCGTTCAAGGACCTGTGTAAGGAAGTTGGCAAGTCATTTCCAACACACTGAATTTCCAGTGCGCTCTGGAATTAGACAGGAGAGAGAAAAACCCCTTTCTCCTGCTTCCTACCCCCTTCCCCAACCCTTGAAGGAAAGTGCTATGAATTTGCAGACCTTCAGCTTTTAGGCCCTCCGTTCTGCAAAGGAGGAATTGCATTTGCGGCATCTGTTTGCCACGATATCTAGTACAAAGCTCTCCAATTACCACCAGCACTGCAGACGGCACGGCTGCCACCAAGCCTACTCCTCTTAAAGAGCACTTTGAGATGAGTCCTGCTGGTCTCCAGGTACCAGCTCAGGAGCAGGATCACACTCAGCTGAGGATACGAGTCTGATCCCATTTGTAATGGAATGAAGTGGAAAAAACACCACCGAGAACAAAGAGGTACGACAGCAAAATGCAGACCCCTAGGGAAGCAACCATACCATCCTCAAAGGATGAAATTCCCCACCTTATTTATTTTTGCTCTGTTTTGAATGTTTTGGTTTGTTTCAGACTTTTACATTTCTTTTCCTTTGCCATCCAGCCTTAAAAACCGCCCCCGGGCTGATTTGCTCGCGTGCCTGCCCCAGAAATCACATCCTCCGTACCCAGAATGATCCTGGACCCGCAACTTTCCGCTGGATGCTCCGATGTCACCTGTCAGCATCTTAAAGATGGTCGTCTTTCCCGCTCCGTTCACACCAAGCAAGCCAAAGCACTGGGTTGTGGGAAAGAAAAGTAGAAATGTAACCACGCTGTATTTATAATGCAGAAATATTGCTCCGAGATGAGTGCTCAGTGCATCTTGTCTCTTCCTTTTCGTTGGACCCTTGAGCAAGATGAATTGCACAAGAGGCAGAGGCACTCGGAGGATACGAACGTTATAATGGAGGTTGTTTATGGTGCAATATACTGCAGATTATATTAGGACCGTTTGTTTAATACGGTGAAGAATCAAGGATGTGTCTCTAATAGAGTCATTCCTTTTACTGCAAGGTGCGTTTTTGCCGCAAGCTCATCTGACAGGCCAAATCCTGATCGTCTAATTTGTACAAAGCCTCCCGTTGACAGGAATGGAGCTACTCATAGGAATGAGGTGAGTGAGGTTTGTGCTGTCATTGGTAAAACCTTAATGCGGCACCAGATTTTTGTCAAATAATCTCACTAATGCACTACATTAATAAGATTAAGAACTGGCTCCCTGTAGTGCAGTTCAGTAGCTGCTGCTAAAATCTATGTTTTATTGCTAAGGTTGGAGCTGTGCAGTTGTGCGTTGCATAAGCAATCACCATTGGGCTGATAATTACTATTATTTTGATATGATTAATACAAACCAGCAGATGTGAAAATCCCGATGTGTTGGGACAACTGCGGATGCACAGCATCTGTCCAAGGCTCTCCCCCACCTTGAGGTGCATGCAGGGACAGTATCTGTGCAGGGCCATGGCCTCTGCTGACACCAGCATCGGGCTGACTTTGGCCAGAAGTTAGAAACCTTGATGGCAGTTGTGGCTTGGAAAAAATCCTCTGCCGGAAAGATCAGCGCCACAACCTCAATGTGAGGCTGCTGTCCTCCTGCCCAGCACCCTCCATCCTTTCGTATGCTCAGTATCTCAGTGGGACCCAGGCAATTAAAAAAATCACTTACCAAGGATTACTTCCAAGCTTCCCCACAAGTCAGGTGCTCAGCCTGAAGCAGGATCTGGGCTCCAGAGGCCCCAGGAACTTTCCCCTGGCTCTCAGAGGTGCTCCCCGTGCTCCTGTCTTTTCTCACGAGTCAGTGTTTTTGCAGGTAACTGCACTGACGTGACCAAAGAACGATTTTTTCTTTGGAGTTAGACTAAGTCCTGATTCATGAAAAAGTGTTCAGCTGAAGTGATTTGTCTTTCCCTGATGGGAAAATACAAGCAGATGAACCTGCCTCACTGTCTCCCACGCAGTTTAGGTGAATAATTGCAACTGGACAAATTCTGCTGTCTTCATTTACCATATGGTAATTGACAGCGACTCCCCAAGACCGCACTGTGCTAGGTGCTCTACAAACACAGATGTAGACATTTTGCTCCGAATGCAGCTCCATCACTGTCCCCTCACTCTTTCTAGGGCCTTCAAACTGTCACTTGGTGTCCCAAATCCACCAGGAGCCATTAGTCACTACCATAACCCCAAGAATCAATAAATAAGGCAAAGGAAGGAAGGAGGAGGTCAGGGCAGAACAAACCATCACAGTCATGCTGGGACAGTGGCAAGGACTGGGAGAGAAGACAACAGCAGAACTGTGGATCTGTTCCCATTTCCCTGCCCAGGGGGGAAGGTGCCTGCAGCCTTTTCCTCATGCTTTTACCTCTCCAGCAGGAATCCCGAGACTGATATTTTTCACAGCCACGATGCGTTTGTGAGGAAGGTGGTAGATCTTTGTAAGATTCTGGAGCTGCACCACATCGAAGTCAGCTTTGCCAGACTCCACCCGGTTCCTCTCTGCCTGGACGTCCCCGTCCTCCTCAGCCGCGGGTGGCAGAAGCGATGCTTTGCCATGTACTCTGTCAAACAGGAACCTACGGGGAGGGCAGAGAGGGGCCCTTACCCTCTGGCGAGCAGACAGCAGTGGGCCTGCGTACTTGAGACACTCAGGAGCCTTCCCGTGAGATCCCAGGGCGTGCGAACACGCACAGATAGACAGTTTCTATTCTCTCCTGGTATTTGTACCATTTAGGGAATTAAAAAACCCGATGTTCTCTTTCCACCTTTTTTTTTTTTCTCTTTTTCAGCTTCTGAGCTGGAGGACGTCCCACCTGGTGGACACACTTGTAATGCAGGTGATGGGACTGTTGTTGCTCCTCCCTGCGTGCACCCAAGCCAGAGGAGACGGGGAGATTCAAACGCTGTCAGTGGACTGACTCCTCTTACCAACCAGCTGAACATCAGCCCACCAAACCCAGAGCCGTGAAACGACGGCCATAATCTCACCCAGCAAGGACTACCAAGGGACTCTGGTAACCCATACCACTATTAGTTAATACTCTAATTACTGGTAGGTACTGGGACTGCTGCCAGAGAAAACTTACTCCACATTTGCAAAGTGTCTTGGGAATTTATGGGCTTCATAATTGAAAATGATGGTACGAGAGCCCAGAAATAAACCACCGAGCACTGGCTTGGTCCATTTTCATTGCAAGACTCCAGATGTTACTTACTGTAGTATGTTGTTCCAGACTCTCTGAATCATCCTGTCATGAACTGTAAGACGAATGACAAAAAACACAGTGCCCTGGATAAACATGGCAAAGAGCTTAGACGTGGTCTTGTCCAGCTCAAAGGTTTTGTCGGGGTAGTCCACTCCGTAGGCTTTCAAGAAGCCCAGCAGTGCCTGATCCTGCGACAGTTCAATCAAGCCATAGCCAAAGCAAAATTGTGGAAACAGAAGGAACGCATGCCGTAAATTTTCAGCAAGATCACGCAAGCCCTGAGAAAAACAAAAAGCAGCAGAGTCAGTCACTGTTGTTATTCATAGAATAAATTCATAGGTTTTACTGTGGGACTGAAGTGTAACAATTACATTGGGATTTGCTTGTGTCTCAGAGCAGAGATAAATTGAGAGCAAAGAGCTCTGGAGGCAGCTCATTTCAAAGGCACAAGGTTAGAAAAGTCAAGAGGCGGCTCAGAGGTTGTGATCACCCATAGTAATCAGCAGCCGGTTCCCAACGCCGTCCCTCGCTGCTGCTCCAGCCGCCTCACCCTGCGCATGTGGCAGCCAGAAACCCACCCCCAGCCTCAGCCGAACCCTGCTCCGCACTGCACTATGCCTCCCAAAACCACACCGCTGCTCAGCCTTCCTGCTGTGAAACGTGGCCCACTCCCCCGCAGCACTGTCCTGTTTTCCTCGGACAAACATCTCCATAAAACACAACTTTTGGCTTTAGTAGACAGAGAAGGGTTTTTCCAGTTAATTCATGGCAAACCAGCCCAGTGCACAGTCTCACGAATTCTCATACACAGAGCTTCAGTACATTTCTAGCAGAAGAAAGGATTAGCGCACACAGCAAAGTCGAGAGGCGGTAAATTAGCATGGAAAGAGACTGAGTCCCTGCCACTGTCTGCACACGTCAAACTCGGGGCAACAACATCCAGTTGTCACTCTCCACAATGGTTCGAGGTTCCCATCAACTTTTTATCAAACACCTACACCCACCTCCTGCCCCTTCTCCGCACAGGCAGTTTTCTGCCTCTCTTTTTGTATTCTTCCCTCTGTCACCATCATTTCCGTCTTTGCTGGGGGTGCAGATTTACAGACAAGCAAGATTTGCATTTGACTCATGTCCCATCAAGTCCCAGGACAAGCGTCCTCTGCTTGGTCTACCTCAAACACCTTGAAGCCAGCCAGCTGCTAAGGACCTGATCGAACCCACCAAACTCAACAAGAACCTTCCTGATGTTTCAGCAAGGATTTAATATTAGTAGGATTCCTACCTGATCCGTGGCCTTTTCCTGGGAGAGCAGAAATACAACCGAGTGAGTGATGATGGTATTGATGCCAAAGAACAAGTTGACGCAGACATAAACGATGAAGGCCATTCCTGTTTCTTTGAAAAACCCAGCCAGCAGGTACATCCATGAAAATGTTGCATATCTATAAATTGTTAACAGTGCGGAGAATACTACAGTAACTCAAAGAGCGATTGAAAACAAACAACTAAAGAACTCTGACAATGTAACAGTTCTGTTTCGGGATGCGACTAGACTTCCATATTGCAGGAGCTTAAAGGACGAAAAATGGCTTTGTATCTGTAAGGATTTGAAGAAAAGGTTTACGATACATACTTTGAACATGGAGCCCCAACTGAAAACAGATGGACCGGGCCTGCAGAATTCAAAGCCGGGGAGACAGTTCTGCTAAGTTTTCCTGAATTGTGCTACTGTGGTTTTTTTCCCTCTCTGATTTTGAAATGCTTTTATATCTTGAATTTTGCAGTAGTTCAGTAAGCATCTGCTTACAGCTTGGGCTGTCACTGTGACCTTGAATACTTCATACCCTCACGTGGAGTTTGCTTTGAATAAAGCCGACACGACAACAGTCGTTTAGCTCACTGCTCCTGGAAGGAGCAACTAGTCACCATTTGTAAAGCGCGTGTTGTAGAAAAAAGCCCCCGTATTCCTCCCTTGGATCTCAAATTGCAGCAGCCTGCAATATCCAGTTCCTCAGCCTGTGCAATGATATTTAAACAACTGAGCTCCACACTCACCCAAACAGTAGCAGCAGAAGAAATACTGCCAGTAAGTTATTGTTGTTGCAGAAAGCCGGTATCTGGAAGGATGAAATAACTCCTATTGAGAGTCCAATAGGGACCATAAAAAGTACCTGCAAAATGATATTAAAAAGATGTTATTAGGACGATAATTCTTAAACATTTTTCTAGAACTATGCAGAAGCAGCAACGCCAGTTCTGAACCTGGTCCCACAAGCGCAGCTTGGATTTTCTATGGGAAACCAAGTACAGGTGGGGTCTCTGTCCGCCAGAGACTTTCGGAGTCTTGCAAATGAACTCCCACAAAGCCATTTTGAATAGACTAAGCCTTAACATTCAGGGCCGTGGGCAGAAAGTGCCTTAAAAAAAGGTTGTGAATGAAAAATACCCCTCTGGGTTTTCTGTTAGACTTGCAGTCAGACCACTTCATTGTGCCCTATAAATCCGGTCTTTATAATGTTGAGTCAAGCCAGGGACCTACCAAACGTCTGCCTCGAGAGATTCCTCTCTTCCCCAGCTTTGGGATTTAACAGAATTTACTGGCAGGGATTCTCTGAGAAATATCAAGTTGCCGAGAGCGCTGGATTAGTTTCATCCCACTGAATACTGATTGTGGCAAGGACCCTGGGGATTTTTCCGCAGGCTGATTTGCAAATATGCAGTGCTGAAGCGAGGGCGCAGATGAGGGAAGCAGAGGCATCCTCACCCCTGCGACTCAGCCAGGCCAGGCTGCAGCCACGCTGCCCTCAGACCCCTTTCAAGCCCCTTGTGCAAGGCAGGGGACACTTGTGTGGTGTCCTCATCACACCAGACCCTTTAAGCAGGCAGCTTAGGCTGTTCAGTGGTGAGCACCGTATTGTTAGGACTGCTTTGTAAGTGTTAGGAAAACACCTAGAAGCACACTTGCTGCTGTGCTCTGCAGAAAGAGTCCAGGCTCACATTCCCCAAGGGATTTCAGCCCTTTAACCCTCACTGCATCAGAGGGGGCTGGCCACCCAAACGCCCTTGAAGATTTCATGTTTTCAGGAACGGATGATATCACTGGGATTTGAAACTGCATCAATAGAAATTTGTCGGATACGTAGAGCTCATCACCATTACAGCATTGCTGGCAATGCCAAAGCTCACAAGCAGAGATGGTCTGCACTTGCAGATCTCGAACTATGTGAGGGTTTGACATCGTGCACCGAAGGTAATTCATAAGACACAAAGCACTTTAGTCTACAGACACTGTGCATATTTATCCTCTTAGCCCAGTGATGCATTCCAGCAGTGCTATTAACCCTCTTTACCAGGAGGAAACTTAACTTCAGGGAGAACAAGGGCATGCCTACGCCACGTAATGCAGCACAGTGCTGGGGAGCTCAACTATCTATAGGAACAAGGTGGTAAATCTATACAGCGCAGTGCAGCACTGTAGAAGGGCACTTGCTCAGGTTCTGGAAGGCATATAGCTTCATTAGTAGCTTTCCTTGGCTTAAAAACCTTCATAATATACAATCTTAGAGAGAGCGTTCAACCCAGCAATGGATTTTTGCTCAACGGGGGACTGTCAGCTGTGAGATGTCAGCTAATGTCACACCCTGTACTCCCAGGGTTTCCAAAATGCCTGTAGCCTCAAGCCCCAAAGCCTTTCCCGAGATGCGTAAAGACATGCGAATCTAGCCCCGCAAGCTAACAGAAAAGCAGCTTGCTGCTTGCATGTTAAAACTGAAATCAAGCTCTGGCCTGTTCTGTGTTGCTCTCGTACAAATGTGCTGAGTGTTTTGCATACACTCGAGAGAGAAGGAATGCCTTCGCTTAGCAAAATCCAGTGTTGCGGTTCACATTTAATAGTCTTCAGTGTCTTGGAGAACAATTACTACATAACACTCTTGGTAGTAATAATATTAAGAAGTCTACGCAACCAGCTTTAAATAAAGAACTTTTCTTCCTCTGCTGTGTATTGCTACTCTTGGTGCATTTAAGAACATGAATTATTTACCAGGTCATAAACGAAGTTAGTCACCCAATAGCTTGTCATCCCGAGGCCTGAAATGTGCTGCAGTTGTTTGGCTTTGGTTTGATGTTCTTTGACCACATAGAGCACAAAGCTTGCCGTTGTGATAGAGTAGCCAACCAAAACAGACATTGAGACTATGATGTCGAGTAAGCTGTTGAGCCTGGGGAGAAAGTGGAGAAAGATGTCTCTGGTGAGTCAAAGTGGCAGATTTCCCTCATCGCACAGGCGTTGTTTAGAGCTCAGCAGCAGAGAGGTCCTGATTCTGTGCCAGCATCTTTTGCTGATGGTAATTACGCCCAGCTAAAAGGACTCACAGCACTGACTCATAACACCGTGCCATAGCACTGATTGGAAAGGCCAAAGGGAAAATTATGTAATTATTATTATTGTGCCAAAGCACAAAAACGTGTGATGCTGTAACTGTGACCTCCACATCTATATGGGATTCTACAAAGAAAGCCTAACGGGGATCTGGCAGCTCTGTGGCAAGCAGGATGCTATTCTTGCATAGGGGGAATGAAGACAAGGAAGAGAGCAGTTTCATCATTTAGAGAAAGATATTCAGTAATTTAGGCTGCTTCATGGTTTCCAAGAAGCTGGTTTGCTTCTTTTGAAGCTAAACAATTCAGGCATCAGCCAAATGAATCTTCTTACATTACTTGTTCTTGACTCTGTCCTCCAGGATATGGGTGAGCTGATAAGAAAATACCTACAAGAACAAAAAGAAAAGAAGTTGAAAACGTGGCTAACTTAAAGCTTCCTTCACCAGTTCCTGAGAATGACAGTAATACAGAAGACTGTGAATAGAGAAGAAAAGCAGATCAAAAGCTGGGTTTTGCTCTGTCATCTCGGTGTGATCTTGGGCAGAATTTTGAGAATTTTTTCTATGACTTGACTTCGACGCACAGCAGATCTGAAATACAAACCCCAGGCCCTGTTTCTGCATCTATCATCTGGGTGACAGTATCATTCGCCTCAGTAAGAGCACTCCCACACCTAAAATTAGGCACACGCTCATGGGTCCATATATTTTAAGTTGGATTCCTCAACATGGATGCATTCAAAACTGGTGGATATGTTTCATTTTAAAGTTGCTGCTTGATGATCTCACTGCATTTCACTTGTTCTTTTATCATCAGAAACAAATGGTTCCCTATTGGCTTTCTCTACAACTCTTATCTTGCTGATATATGTCTTTCTCAATACGGACATCTGTTGAGATGCTACCGTAAACCCAAGTAAGCTACAGGCACTGTTGTTCCCAGTTTGGCAATGGGTTAATTCTGAACTATTCTGTCTTACGCAGCTAGGAAAAAAAAAGAATCATTTTGTCCACGGGAACTAGCAAAAAATCTAGTTACTGTGTTAGTAAGCCCCGTGTGATGTTTTCCAAAAAGACCCCTTAAAAATGGGTTTGTATCAGGCACAATTTTCTGCTCACATGCATTATGTTCAGAAGATTTGGTTTAAGTACTTCTTTACCAAGGAGAACATCTATCCCAAAATATACTACTATTATTCATCACAGTGCATTTGCTGTTTGGAGGCAATTTGTGCCTATAAAACCAGTGGTTTCTAATAAAACGAGGAACTTGGGGGGTTCTGGTGGGACAGTTCTAACCTCCAGTGTAGGTCTCTGCCTTGGTCCCACCAAGATACCAGCCCAGACTCTAAGACTGTGGCACCTGAGAAAGGGTTTAGGCTAAGATGTTAACGTGCCTAAAAACGAGGTTCTCAATCAGTATTTAGGCAACTAAGTAAATGCCTTGCTTCTCAGGGAGTGCTGGAGCACCTCGCGCTGCTATTAAATCCAGAGAGATTTGCTAGAACACACCACCTCTGAAATTTAAGCTCCTTACAGCCAGGTGCCTGACTTTCAGCGGTTATACGAGGAAGAACTATTCTGGGCTATTTTCTCTAAGAACGAGCATTCCGACATGGGAGCCATAAAGGATGAGACTTGCGGGTTTAGCTGAGCAAATGCCGTACTGAGCAAATAAATTTGAAAGGGAAGATTTCATAGGAAATTTATTCCAGAGGGGGAAGAAAAACTCATTCTTGTCATCAGGGAGAGAAACGGAATTAAAATCTTGGGCTGCTGATAAAGCCACACACAAACAGCCAGGAAATGTTCCCCTTCTCTAAAAGAGAGAGAGAGAGAAAGAAAGATGCCGTCTGTCTAATCTGCTAATACTTCCCTATAAAGCCATTCTCCTTTACTGAAGCTTAGGCTAGGAGTCACAATTTCCATTTCAATGCTTTCTCTTTTTTGTTGGTTGGGATTGAGAGAAGAGAAAGCACAATATACATAAGTCAAAAGCTATTATGACTTGCTTAGTGACAGGGTAAAAAGCTTTTTATGTATTTTTTAAAAATATACGCAGTCTAAGTCAAACCTTTAAAGCAGGACTGGCACCTCTTTCAAACTGCTGAAGTGACAACACACTTTTATCTGGCCATTTCAATGGTTCTTAAACTGTCATTTATTTGTCACAACAACAAATAGATTTAGCTGCCAGGAACATACCACACAGAACGTCTGTTCGATTGTATTTCAAACTGGATTTACACTACCCTGGGGGAGCAATCCTCATCCATTCATTTTATTTCCCCCATTCTACGGCTTGGATTATTAGTGGGAAGCAGAGAATTATCTGTCTGGTCATTTACTACTCAGCATTTCTTTCCAAAAATATGTAAGTAGCAGGACAGATGGAATAAAAACTGCCACTGTTCTTTCCCACTGAAAATTGTTATTTTCCTGGAAGAAAACTTTCCCTGTGAAAACTTTCTGACTGTTCACACGAACTTCCTGCCTTTGCTCTCGCTACGGCATGTGTTGGGAATACAGAGACAGAGCAAGAAGCTTCACTGCTTAATAATTCAGCTGCTCTGGGACGTTCCTGCCGCTGCAAGTGCCTGGCTCAGGTCTCCTCTCTCCGCACCCGGACAGGGGCTGCAGCTTTGTGATCCGCTCGTGCAGTGCACACCGAAAAGCTTGAACCTTCTGACCTGCACGGCACGGTGCAGATCTCGAAGGTTTAAGGCGGTGGGTATTTTAGGATGGCAGGGGGGACGAGGCACTGATTTCGCTTGTTGTGAGGGGAGTTTTGGTGCATCGGGATGCGGAGGTGGGAAGAAAGACATGCTGTGTCGACTTGTAATCAGCGTTCTGCTGCTGCTTTAATTCGTGGCACGACACGCAAAGCTTCAGATCAGATGCCTTTTCTATTACAGTTAAATTCAGACACATCAGTAAGGAATAGTCTTATGAGCAAAGAGACACCGTCACCTGTGTCACTGTCACCTGGAGGGGGGGCCAGGCGTGACCAGGACACGGCTGGAAGGGCCCTATTTTTCAAAGCAAATCAATCGGTAGGGCATTTCTGCACACAATTGCTACTCTTGTCAGATCCCATAAATCTCTATAAGATTTCTCGAAATGGTATCAACATAAATCTTTCTCTTCTGCCTGCACCCGCTCCAACCTCTAGAGACAGGCTTATTTATACATAGACATATTTGTGCCCACGCTGCACCCAAAATGTGGCCTGAGCCGTAAATGGTAAAGATAGGGTGCCCTGGTCAGGAATTTGGGTTGCTGCATTATATTACTGAGGAGAAGCCATGAGAACTGATAACCCCAAATGGGCTGCTAACACTCCTTGGAATCTGCGTAAGTCGCATGTCAGAGGGAAAATATAGCTGAAAATTACGTTTCTCACTTAATCTCACCCTCTCAAACACAAACATACACATACCCACGCATCCTGAGTTGCTCTCAGCAGAAGGGTGACATATTAAAATTGACTAATCTAAACCACCCCCTGAGATGATCTAAAGTACCCTTCTGATGCGTAACTAATGGGCACCTCTCAAGAGACAGCTATTTCGGTACCATGATGACAGGCAATAAATCAAATAGCAACCATTGGCATTTTTTGGATGAAGGAAGTATTTTATATAGGAGCTGGGGTCTTCCCTCTCCATCTCCCCTGAGTCTTTGACAAAAACAAATGAAATATGTGATTTATTCATGTTTTTCAATTCTGTTTTTAAAGGAATTGCATCATTGGGAATAAAGAAATGGCCTCACTGAAGTGAAGGCAAGTGTTCTCATCGATTTCATCAGAACCAGGATATTCCCCCCAAAGGGGAGAAATTATTTGCTCATGTAAAGGGACACTTACCGTATCTGGAAGTCTCATTTTTTGGCAAGTTAGCTCGAAGAATGAAGTTGTTCAAGCTGTTGAGATAGGCTGGAAGGCTGTGATAACCTTCGGGATTATACCACACCTGCACACAATTGAGAAATTGAAAGAATTTGGGAGAGAAACTGTTACTAGTAACATTTTGGTTTGTTCTGCTTGCACAAATGAATCATTCCGTGTTGCTATCTAAAGTCATAATCTCTACAAGTTAATGTCCAATGATTAAACCACATCAAGTACCAAATGAGTATAAAAGCACATTTCACTTTCAGCACGACAGTCCCATCAGCTTCATTTGCCTCTGGGAGAGAAGAAAGAAGCAGTAGCTGGGTATGTGACATAAAGCATACAGACACTTGTTTTCTTCTCTGTAATAAGCTGGTCAGATCTGATGAACGCCAGTGGTGGAGACCTCCCAAAGAAGGCTAAGCAGTCAAATGTCTAAGATCCCTTGAAAGCCAGACAGAAGAAGGTTGCTTTTGGGCAGAAAGTAGCCAGTCGTCACTTTTTCATTCAGCAACAGCCTTTCCCTCCTCATGATAACTTTTCTTACCTACACCACAATAAACCCTGGGGACTGAGGGGAAAAAGTCAGATCAGAGGACATGCACTTTGGGGAGATTTACTATCACCGGCTTTAGGCAGAACCCACAGCACCCAGGTTGGCGGTGTAAGTTACCTACCCAGGGACAGAGAGCTGAGGCTATTAAGGTTAGAGGCTTAAACACAGCCCACAGCATCCACCTTTGCATATCCCCAAGTGCCGCGTGCTCAGTGATTTCATTCTGCTTGCCCTAGCAAAGCAAGGACTAGAGTCTGCCCTGCTTCCAACGCTATCAAGGTTTCCGGATATTAAATCTGACATGTGATAAACAAAAAGCAATGCTTTCAGATCTAAAATGAAGCTGTAAGATCGGTGGGGTGAAAATACCTGCAAATTCATTACGTGAGCTCTGAGTGTTAGTGAAAAAATAAACCCTGTGATTCCCTTTTCTTGGAGCCACCTCTGAAAACACCACTGCTCTTGCAGGAACACCCTCCTGGTAGGTTTTGCAATGGGATCACAGGACTTTCTCAACTCTCTTGCATTTCCCTGCTACCTCAGATTTCAGCTTCGGTGCTTTTAACGCTGATGCGTTACAGCATTTTCACTGAGCAGAAACAGAGAAACGGGTATATCAGAATCCAGCAGCCAGCCCTAGTTAAGGTACATACATTCTGTCATGAGATAAAGGTGCTACTAATTGATCTTTTCACCTCTGTATAATAAAATTATGACAGCAGAAAAATTGTCTCCTGCTAGCAAGATAAGTCAGACCAATAAAGAAGAATGGGGAGAAGAAAGGAAACGAACTACAAGTCCCTCCCACATGAAGCTGCAGATTTCAGAGGGTTTTGCTTTATTTTCTGAAATAGCCCTGAACTCAACATCACTTCTTCTGGGTCCCACGCTGCCCGTGCTAGGATGAGCAGGCAGAGGTTAGTTACCTTAGTCAATGTTCTGTTGGGGGGCACCGGTCTGATATCGAACCGGAGATCTGCTGTCAAAGGCAGCCCGAAGCTCCAGCCGCCATACCTGAGTGAAAAGCAGAGGGAAATGCATTGTTATCCTCATTCAAAAGCTTCAATACCTTCGGTTGGTGCATGTTAGCATGCCACTCTCACCCCAGTTAATTCTAGCTTGACTTCAAAGAACTTAACCCGGTTGCCAGAGTCCTTGCTTGGGGGAAAAGATGGAAACAGAAACTTGGCAGCACTATCACAAAACTGTGCTGAAAGCCTCCATTCGAGAAATATTTTGGAGCCATGTGGACTCCAAACTTGCTCACCTACCACACTGGAATACAATGACTGCTTCTTACCCAGAAGAAGAGCAGCTCAGTTTAAATCAATGGCAGACGAACACGTTCCTTGACAACCATAATGTCAGGCTATTTTTGCCCCAAGACACGCTGCACAGCTGTGCTGCAGAGTCCAGACACACTAATAGCCCTAACAACCCCACGGTGCAAGAAAACGTTCAGCCTCTAATTTCACCAGAACAGACGCACTTGTTGAAGTGAAGCACACACTGAGGCTCTTCAGAGAATCAGACTTGGAGGAAAGTCTCTCCCCAGGGTTTACCTCATGACAGACTGTGTCAGACTTTCCTCTTTTTAAGCATTTCTGAGTCAGACAAAGACTTGTCTGTGGATCCAACTGTCAGCTTACGAGGTGATTGACATGTTATCCCTAGGCTATCTCTGCTATGATCAAGCAGAGCACTTGCACAGACCTTTATCTTTAACTCCGTAATTGCAGGACGTTTTACCTCCTTTCACCAGATGCAGGGAGGCCTTTCTCAACCCCTACTGCACTGTCACCTCTTCAAGCCCAATGGATATGACATGTATAAAAGGCTGCTCCCGGTACCATTCAGAGAAGAACTGGAGGTTTATGCTCTACCGTTTTTGCAGGAAGTCTTTGGTAGTTGCCAAAATGTAGGTCTCCACATTGTGCCCCGTGAGGTTATAAACTGTCCGTGTGGAGAAGGTCCTTCTGTGAGGGGGAGTGTAGTTCGTCTGTGGACATGTCTGAGTGGAGACAAATGAACAAGAATGTTGGTGTCTGTGTTTTAACTAAAAACTAGCATATCAGGACAAGATTGAGAGCAGGCAATGGCGACATTCTGGTGCTGGGACTGATTCCTACAGAAGCTGATGATTTGCAAATCAGGGTAGAGAGCCACACGGCACACATCCTGCATGCCGTCCTGAACATATTTAGCAAGGTGCCTAGAAACAACCTTTGCTTAAATCTACACTTCAGTTCTACTGACATCAGTGAGACCTTGAAATGTGCTTCATGCTATGTTGGAAGATTTTTGCTGAATTAAGGCTGATCCTACTTAGCGCAGCATCAGAGTGACTGCGCAGACAACAGCAGAGGGCAAAACAACTCACGGAGCAGAAAACATCGTGGTAACCTCAAATTCTCATCTTGCATTTCACAGCAGCTACACTCTACATTTTCGCTTTACTGTCAGTCACTGGGAAGATTTTCCAGAGCTTCAGAGAAACCTTGGATTAGTCCCGAATATATAATTGAACATGCTGAGGGGCAAAGTCACATCGACTGTTTCATAAGGTTGAAGTGTCCTAGTCCTACCAGACAGTATGCTGGCTACTTCTTTCAGCTTGTCCATAACAAAACCCCTGGCCTCCCCCATTGTGTATCTCTTCATAACTTTGCATCAGAATACACGAAATAGCTTCCTTCTCGCTGAGGAACACCTGCCTGTGCCTGCTAGAGGTGAGTCGGCTTCAAACATTATCCTGACTTACCAGAAAAATGATGCCGATACTTTCAATGATATGAAATTAAGTGTATGCCCAGAAAAACCACATAAAATAACTGCATTTTAAGGAATGACTAGGAACATTCAAGTAAGGACATGCTTTATCTTAACAAATGTCATCACGTTGCACCTTGAGTCTGATCTCCTACTGGAAAAAAGCTGGAGAGGTGAAGAGCACTGGAAGGAGGAGAGCTCAACTTCAAACTGGACTGTAAAATCGTAGCATCATTGGGGTAGAATCTGCCTCTTCCCCATGTGCACATAAAGACGCAAAGCCCAGCAGTGCCCATATCTAGTTCTGTATGTACCACCACAATGCAAATCACTGATGTTATTAATCATTACTATTTATAAGAAGGAGCAGAGTAAAAGCAGACAGATCTAGACTTTGCATAAAGTTGAATTCTGAAGAGCAAACAGCAATAATAGCTGTGCTTTCATATAATGACAGTGCTTGTATAAAATGCAATTTTCCTCTTGAACACATGTTTCACCTCTGCTAAATGGGACAATCATACCACATTCAAAACCACCGTTAAACCTTTTCCCACCACGGGGAGGAAGGCAGATATATGAGCATGCGAATCTTCTGAGGATGCTGTTTCCTTTCCTGTCCCCAAACTGGTGCAGCCAGTGGTTAACCAGTGTACAAAATCGACCAGGCCAAAGAGAGACAGGAGGAATCCAAACACTGAGTTCCCCTTCATACCATTCCTGCCCACAAAACCACTCCCACCATACAAGACACCCCAAGTATCCCCCCAAACTCCCTCTCTTTTGGGTTTATTCAAATTACCTGGATGCCATCTGTGCAGTTGCAGGCAGAATACTTAGTTCTCTGGTTTCCACTGATAATCCATGGGCCAAGCATGTCCTCCTTTAAACACTGCCTGCAAATGAACACATTTCCCTCTGAGGTTCTCTGTGCTCAGGTGTGCAAACGATGCTAATTGCTGTCGTGTTTAATGACAGCAAGGATGGCAGCGAGCAGCTTCAGCAGCAAAGCAGACCTCCTTGTCAGCCCTGGGTGCTTCAGGGAATACCCATCCTCCCGCTGCCGTCAGTGCCTCTCGGCAGAGAGCCCTCGCTGCTGCTCTCCGTGCCTGGCTTTCTTCAGCTGATTAGAAGGAACCCGGACACCACTTCATTCCCACAGTAGACAGCTTAAGGAGTTAGCACGCAAAGGCCAAAATCATTTTACAATGCAGAAATAAGGGCTATTGCCATCGCAATAACTGGGGAGTCCTGCGATGGACTGCATTGACTGGGCAGTTGCTGTAACAGCTCAGCATAAATATTTGCCTGCAGATATGCGACATGCATAAGCGTGCAAGCCTGCCCAGGCTTTTACTACCAATTCCTTGAAAATTTATCTGCAGAGCCCAAAAGAAACCAGCCCTCATGGCGCAGCTTTTAGATACAGATAACAAAAGCTATGCTGAGAACTTTCCAGGTGGGCTCAGTGTTATAACTGGGATTATTGGGGAGGTAAGGCCTACATCCCAGATCTGAGAATAGTTTGCTCGCATCCTGCCACCACCAAAGCAGCTCCCTTGCTCCTCAAAGTAATAAAGGAGACCACTCGTGGTGGTGAATACTTCTTGAGGGAAGCAAAAAACACCAGCGTCAAGGTCCTGGGACTGTGTGGAAGTCGCAGTCTCAGCCTTAAAGCACAGTGTAGTTTTCTGGTTTCAAGAATATCTACAGTTCTGTGCTGGCAGATGCCAGCCTTCGCTCCAAGCCGCGCGGGAGCCACGTAGGCTCTCGGCAGGGCTGAGTTCTGCCTCACACCAATCGTGACTACACAGCTCCCTGCTCAGAACTGACTCGCATCCCGCCGGCTGAAGTCTGCGAGCAGCGCAAGCTTGCGCCTGCCTGCCAAAGGCCAGTTGGCCGTCTCCTAATGAGCTGGAAGAGGCTGCAAGTCAATCTGAAGAGAGGCAGGAAAGGGTTTTTTTTCTCTGCATGTGGCACCAATGGATGAAAATTCTGCAGATGATGAAAGATGGTTATTAAGATCTAATGGCTAATCGTGCTATGTCAATTCTCCTGCAGATTCAGAATTTAAATGGAAGAAAACCAAGAACTACTTACGAATTGCTTTCATTCATGCATGTGTTATCCGTTCCAGGGAAAGCAAGCATCGAAGCAACTAAAGCATCTGTGGTTTCATTAAAATTCCTAAGATTTAACAAAGGAAAAAAAAAGAAAGAAGAAAAATGAAACATGTTCAAGGTGCTTCCACTACCACTGAGCTGAGGAAAGCTGTCTGAATGAAACAGGATTTATTTAAGATGCTAAATAAATGGTTATTTGTGGTGCTGGCCTTGCAAACCACTTAAGCACATGCAGTACATGAGGGCAGGTTTAAAAGGACCGCTCATCGCTTAGAGCTGCACAGCTACTCCAGTGATTTGCTGCCTCTAGATCTAAGCAAGATACTGATGAACTTTTGGACAAGCAAGATTCTCTTTCCAGGGAAAAGGCGTCTACTGCAATTTTCAGGCACTACTTCCAGTTTTGTCTCAGTCAGCTCTCATTTGTGAAGCCTGTTTGGTTTTGGTCATTCAAGAAGATGCTTCTTGCTTCTGACCCAGCTCTCTAGCAAAGATCCATCAGGGGAAGCGGAGAACATTAGGAACAGAGGACTCAGACATGCAGTTCTGGCTCATTCCCTCACCTAGCAGGACTGAAGTGGAAAGAACACCTAAGAGCAGATCTGCTTTAGAGCTAAATTTTGTATTTCTTACTTAAAACTGAGAACCACTGGAGAAAGACAGCAGTTCACCTCATGAAATCAGAATGATACAAGTTATAATAATTTTTGTGATAGGATTTTTAAGCACAATCAAATAATGCCGTGGTGACATCTTTTAATGGCACTGAAAAAGCGCATGCCCTTCAAATGACTGCGTGCCTTGGACTAGTGGGGCCCGGGCAGGAGAGGGCGATGCAGGCAGTCAGCCAGGCAGATAGAATTTGATCCCAGAGCTGTAATATTGGAGACGACTGATGTGGGGACCTCTGTTTCACTTTGGGGAAAGAGTGTATATATATTAAGAAAATCCCTTTGGGGCAGTATGGCTGTCACAGGGCTGGAGGACTCCAATGTGGAACACAAAGAATATTCCTCACATTTCATAGTTAATTCCAACTGAGAGGTTGCTTTTCTAAAGCTTTCTGATTGCTGGTCTGAGCCAAGCCATCTCCCTGAGAGACCCCTTAGGAGCAGGATTTCTATATGTTATCTGCGTAACAACTACACAGATAAAATAGCTACCTACTATCTGCGTAACATGTTTACACGAGGTCTGCTTAGAAATAATCCTGATGGTAAACTGGGTTTAAGGATCACAAAGAACACCACACACCCAAAGAAGTCTGCCTGGTCAGATGTGCCGTACAGAGAGGGGGAAAGCATCAGTTCGGGATATTCGGTCTCCTTAGTTCTCAGTGTCCCAAGTCCCATCGCAGCCATGACAAAGAGGACCGGGAGGATGACCTGGGCGATGAAGCCTCTCACATCCCGCCGGGTATGGTGGAACCTCTTGATGAACAAAGCCGATGTCTTCTTAAGCAGCAACGGCAAACCCTGCAGGCTTTTGGATCTAATCAGGAGCTGATCTGGGTACAAAAGAAGAACGCGTTTTATCATGGATCAGTAGTTGTGAAATGCAGGGAACTGATGGTTATAGTACCCTGGGAATAGATTTACCTTCCTGCACTCCTTTACAGATGGCAAGTCAAAACTGCTATGGAACAAATGAAAGGGTCAGACTTGGGACAGGACTCAGATTTTGGCTTTTGAGTCATAAACTTATGTAACACCAGTTTTTTGTTTAATTTCAAATGCGTACATGTAGTGAATTCATTTTGAGATCTTGCAAGAGGAACACAGGCTTCTAGATGCAAAAAGTTACCTACATCCTACTTTCCCAGCTGCAACTTACAAGGAAAACGTATTATTCTTTTATATTTGAAAACTGAAAATTTTCATAATTTAGAAAGCAGGTCTAATAAGAGGATTCTTATAGTAATTTCATAATTTAGAAAGCAGGCAAATCAATAAGAGAATTAGTTCTGAAACAAGAAAACAAGGCACACAAATGAATTGATCATTTGCATGGACTGGGTTGTGGCATACTGAAAGCAGAGCCAAACCCTGTGCAACCTATTCCAACTTTATGAAATATCAACCTGTATAACCCAACACGAAGCAAATCCTTTTCAGTGGTCTCATGAGGGGTGACACAAACCACTTCTCTACGCGTATGAGTTACTGTTTACAGTAACATTTACAGTACAGGTCAGCTTTGAGAAACAAGTATGAAAATACCTCTGTGTTGTGCCTTATCTTCTTCCCTAACTATAAATGGTATATTCATAAGCAAAAATATGTGAAAGGTTGTTCAGCCCGGTTTTTACTCATTTTTGGGCCATGCCACCATTTGCAGCTCTCAAACCCTCAGGGCTACTGCTTGTAGCTTCATTGTTTTCTGAACATGAATTTCTGCCACTGTCTGAGCTGTTTGAGCGTATTGCAGCAGCTGGGACACAGCAACAAGCAGAGAAGGACCCAGCTCAGAGCTGTGCGGCTTTTGCAACAGGCTTAGGCGTTTCCACAAAGCTTCTCTCCAGTTCTAGTAGCTACATAGAAATAATCCCCTACGTCAATTACAGCAATTACTTTCAGAGGTATACATTTGCTCTTTCACCCACACGTTGTATTTGATTAGATTAAAATCTGGATCAATTTAAAGGAAGGTGGATGCAAACAGAACCCCTCTGTAATTTATTCTGTGCTTCAGACTTTTCCAAACCAGTGGATCTAAACAACTGTTGAGTGTTGTACTTCTAGTGATTTATTGGTTTTGTGATTCCTGGTTGGGTGAAATGTGGTTTTCAACAAAGAAAGAGGACAGGGAGCTCAAATCAGTCCATCTGTCACTGTCTGCCTCTGCGACAAATCTGGAATAAAAGCTGGAGGAAATTTAGTACCGTCTCTTTCTGTGAAGGTATCCGTGCTCATAGATGTTTCGTCACTGCCAATTTGATCACTGGCTCCAGGCAGCTGTTGGGGCAGTTCAGCATCTTCTTGCTGGTCCTTCCCTAGCTCTTTTGTCAGGTTGAGAAACACCTATAAAGCAAGAAAATATGAAGGAAAATTGGTCCAAATGACTCCATTTACCAAAACAATAATCAAAACCCACTCTCCTACTTTGTAGCTGTAGTTGGTGTATCAATTCTGAATTACAATACTCTTTCTGTTCCCTTTGTGCTCTGCAGAGAAATTTAACTTTTTTTTTCCCAGTATAAAATTATTGTTGTCCAGCTCCCTGTCACATCGTGTCTCTCTCCTGCTGCAGCAATGGATTCTTAAACCTTTGCAGCTGCCCCGTGGACTTACCTTGCCCTCATTCCACCTGCTACGTGACTGAGTAGGTGTAAACGAAGCTGCATGTCAGCTCCAGCCCTACATAACTCTCCTCCCTCCACATCCACACAGAGAGCAGCGCACTGGTGGCTCTCCCTGCACGGCACTAGTGAAGGAACAAGGAGAGCTCTTTCCCTGGGATGTTTTCCCCTCCAGCCTCTGACAATGCCGGCTGCCTACATGCTGGGAGCGTGCACAGTTGTGGCACCCAAGCTGCACATGGTACGTGCCGTATAACTCATTCTCGCTGCCTTAGGAAAACACCTTAAAAGCAAGCAAGAATTTCTGAGCAGCAAGGTAAAAACCTCCCTCCCTCCTTTCTGCAAGGCAAAGATCCTCACTGCTCATCATTTAAAGTTACTTTTTGTTTCTGACGCAACCAAATGTTGGTGTTTATTTGACCAGAGATTTCTTGTGGACAGACAGGTGCCGAGATGCACCAGATGACTCATTCGTACAATACAGCATCCACACTGAAGTTTATCACTTAGCCGGTTTGCTACCTCCCTCCCTACTGACTGCACCCGTAGACAAACCCAGGTTCGCGGAGACCAGGAGAAGAGTTCAAAGAGAAACACATCAGTGCCCTCTCTCCTTAGTCCAACTCCAGCATCTCATTTTCTGGGTAAAATGCCAAAAAGCTGTTAGCAAGGTGAGACAGCTGTACGCTTTGTGTATTAGTATATGTATAGATTTACGCACACATCTGCACACTCACATGTTCGTAAGTGTAACACAGCGAACAACCAAACCCCTTCTTTCCCTGCCTGCAACTCTCACATTGAAAACATGCCACTGTCTAGCCCAGAAAGCAGAGCTACGCAGTGCTGTGAAGTTGATCTCCATAACATTTCATTAAATTGAGCGGATCCTGAGCTCGTACCTCTTCCACGGTGGTGTTTGAAATCCCGTAGCAACCAAGGCTGAGATCACTCAAGCTGGTATCGAGGGCTCTGAGAAGCGCCTGGTAGGCCCCTGAGACTGTGGACTTGAAAGGCGGAAGCACGTACACGAGCTCTCCACCAATATCCTCCTTGAGATAAGCCTCCGGGAGGTGGGACTGGATCAAGGAGGTCACTGCTGCGGTGTCACACTCCTCTACCATGTTCTGAAAAAGGAGGAAAACACTGTGGTCACCAAAGGCTGCAAGGTCAAACTTCCTACCACAGGATTTAGCCCAAATCCTGTCCCATAGAATAATAAGTAGGTGATCTCAGTCCAGGGATGCAGCATTTCACTTTCAATATCAAAAGTAGATGAAAGTGGGTTTCTGGCCCTTGAAGAGGACGGGGGTGTCCCCATCTTGGTCCATCCAAGACCTCACTGGGCTCCTCTGTCTGCAGAGACACTGGGACTGGGCTGAATCGACCACTTTGCACTAGATGGAGGGTTTGTCGTGCAACAGAGAAAGAGCCTAACCACAAGAGAGCTGACACATGAACACGGCTGCCAGCACAAGTGCAGTCTTTTCCCATGAAAAACAGGGCTTGCACTGTAATAAATGCTATCAAGAGCAGAGTTTCCCCTCCTCGCAAGCAGAATATTTTTCCTCAGGCCAGATACTGTCGATGGGCTCTTCCTGTCTGCTTTATTTCTCTGAACTTCACAATCCCCACTCTGCACCCAGCCTTGCCTTTAATCCTCAAGGAGACGCTGTTCTTTCTCAACAAAGAGTTCCTCTCTTGCGAGGGCCACAGAGGCTGGTCCAGTGGTCCTGCTGGAGAGCCTCCCTCTCCTTCAAGGGAGGCGGGGGCCACTCGTTCTGTTAGCAGTGTCCTCACATCCACATCCTCAATAGCTCTTTGGTACCACTACCATACTTGGATCTGCCACTCAGCTCCTGCCGATGCAGCCATAAGTGCCTGCATCCCTGAGCAAGCCCTGATGGCCCCCCCAAAAGACGAAGGTGCTGAGAGCTCCAGCTCAGCTCCATGCCTGCTCACAAACAGGCGAATCCCTGCTTCTGCCCCTGGCAGTGCCTGCTGCGGTCACCGAGCTCATGGGACATGAAAGGAAGCTAAGGTCCAGTGGGGAAGGGAGGATAAAAAGGACGTCATCATGCACCTGGGATGCAGGAGCTCACGTTCAGACCTCTGCCTTGTCTATTAATGCTGCAAGGCTTTGTGTAGAAGGGCTGAAGCTGAGACTCCTGTATTTTGGAGAACTCTCCATATAGGCTGTCTTTCTGAAGGAAAAATGTCTCCAGAGACGGAGACATTCAAAACCTGCCTGGACGCGTTCCTGTGCCACCTGCTCTGGGTGACCCTGCTCTGGCAGGGGGTTGGACTAGATGATCTCCAGAGGTCCCTTCCAACCCCTATCATTCTGCGATTCTGTGAAACTTATTTATAAAAAAAAGGATGTGAATACCAGCATGGGACAGGCAGAGCGAGGCGGAGAGCAGAGTGCACTGTAACCCAGGTATCTCAATGGTTGGGGCATATGAAAAAATGATCTTACTGGCAGCCCAAGGAAAGAGTCTAGCATATTCTTGAATGTGTGTGGCCAAACCCCAGGGTCTCAACCCAAAACACATCCCACTTTCACTCAGGAATAAAGCAGTCACATAAAGAAGTTATTCCATGAAAGTGAAATTATACTGAAACATCCATTCTACTGCAGACGCCTCAGGTTGAGAAGAACTTTCTGCAGCATGCTTAATTTCTGTGGGACGCTACGGCTTGCCACCTTCCTTCCTGTCATACGACTGACTCAGTTTCCCACCTAAGATGCTGAAAATTTAGGACCAACTCAGACACAAACCTTCTTTTTTGTGAGCGTCAGGTGGTATCCGTCACCAAATGTTTCCTTGAGGTAGAAGGGTGAACCACAACATTTGAGCCCTCCATGCTCTAGGAAGGCAATTCGGTCACTCAGAACTTCTGCTTCATCCAAGTGATGCGTGGAGAGAATGATGGTTCTGCCTGGAAAATACAAAGCTGTGTCAGCCACCACAGAATGAACACACCACGTGATTACATGAGACAGGCAAAAAGCTATGCTGAATGAGGGGAGAGTACCAGGTGAAGATCAACTGTGCTTTTTCGTAATTATTAGTGAAACTGGATGAAAGGCAGCATTAGAAAGAAGCTGAAAGTTACTGTACTGTAAATTGTGCATTATGGTAAAGTTACTTTTAAAATGACACCGTGAATTTACAGAAACCAACCAGGATGCACCCAGAGGGCCTGCAAAATCCCAGTCTCCCACAATTCATTCTTTGTGGTCTCCAAAACCCACAGTTCAAAGCCACTGATAGCATATTTGCAAAAGCGACACAAATCACCTTTGCCACTGGGCAGCATCTCATCACGGTACCTTTTTTATTCTTGGAGATAATTTCCCAAATACTTCTCCGAGAGCATGGATCCACCCCTGTGGTTGGTTCATCTAGTATCACCACCCTTGATCCACCCAGGAGAGCAATAGCTATAGATAACTTCCTCTTCATTCCCCCAGACAGGGAGCCAGCTAGCTTGTGGCGATGGCTGTACAGTCCAGTCTCCTTCAAAGTCCTTGAAAACAAAGCAAAAACAACCCCCAAAGGTTATCCTTCAGGCATCTTTTAAAAGCAGGGAATTTGAAAATGCCCCCCAAAAAACATAACTGCAAATGAAAAACTGCTCAAGTATGGACTGTTCTACTGAATGGTCACAGTGCAGGGAGATGATTCACCCTGTAGCTCAGTCACCAGGATTTTAATTTAAAACATTTTTTTTAGGATGTTTTCAAAGTTTCCATCTGACAAGTCAAGGTTAAAGGCTCAACCTCATCAACTGAGAACACCAAGATCCAAACTTCCTGGGATGTTCTGACTGCTTCACTTCTCCGCAGAACCAATAAAGCCGACATCATCTTTCTGACTGGTTGATTAAATCTCTTTCTGCAGAAAATTGTAAAGCAGCAAGGACTAGACCCTTAGGCCTATAAATTCATCTCTAAAGAATTGCCACAGAAGCTTGTAAACCCCCTGGACAAGAGACGTTGTTTTCTTACAGACACAGATATCAACACTCAATATGTTCCTCTAGTCAGACTAAGGCATTATTTGAACTCTACACTGGGTCCGGAGCAGTCCTCAAAACCATTCCTTTGAGCTTTGCAGTGGCAATGGCACCTACCACACAATAATTTTGACAGCCCTCTCTCCCTTCTCCAACCCTGCTATTTTTTTACCTCTTGACTTCTTGGTAGAGCTCCTGCTTACTCCAGTGAGGGACTTTGATGTACCCATAGAGCAGCAGGTGTTCCTTTGTGGTGAGGTAGTTAAAGAGCACGTTGTGCTGCATACACACACCCATGTTCTTCCTGATAACTTCCTGGTCAGTCTTGATGTCTTTGCCATACACAAAGATAGTACCTGATGATGTGGGGAACAACCCCGTCAAAATAGATCTGTAAGGGAAACATAAACAGAAAAGGAAGTTAGAAAAAGGAGAAAGCCAGAAGTAATTTTTTCACGTGGTCCTGTACGTATCATCACTTTCCAAGTTTCCTTACATCACTACCACACCTCGTCCAGCCAGAGACCACTGAGCACTGCTCCTTCTGCTGTCTGCCCATGCTTTGGCGGAGCAGTGGCCAATTAACATCAAAGGACATCCTCCTACCCCTCTGCGGGAACATGAGGGCAAGTACCAAGCCAACACACTGAACTCTGTCTGCTTTTCTCATGTACTTTTATCCTCCTCAGCCTTCCCCCCTCCCTAAGTCAGAGCCCTGCATATCCAATACATCAATACTCATGAACGCCCTTGATTTCCAATTTAATCACTGGGAATGCACATAATGCAGTTACTCTTCATTCTTTGAGGTTTATCTGCAGTATCCAGACAGCCTCATATTGCTAACCACAACAGAGATGGAAAACCACATCTTCATCTTACTAACCACATCAGAGCATGGAAACCTGACTTCACTGCCATTATTAACAGGAGATGGGAGAGAACTTCCAGACAAGACATCTCACAGTGGGCAGCACTTTCACTTAGTTCAAGCAAATAACTACCTACCTCACTATACCCAACAGACTTAAGTCAAACCCTCTCTGCTCAGAATAACTACTTGCACATTATAGGTCACTGTTGGTGCTGTCCTGCAGGGACTAAAGGGAGAAGATGCGTCTCAGACTGCCCTGCGCCTTCCCAGAGCTTCTCTCTCTCCTGGGACTTCTAGCCGTCATTAAAAAGGACAGAAGTAACTTGTGACCTTAGTCAGGTTCGGAAGCCTGCACTAAGTTTCAAGAAGCTGTTATACTTTTCTGCATATCACCGTTGCCTACACTTTGCAAACAGGATACGAGATGAATTGATAATAAGCTGAGATGAAGCACACATCTGTCTTACTGGTTTTGGCTCTTCTGAGGCTTCTATTTATCAGCTTAATGTTGCTTTCAGAGCGATGCACATATACATCAGTGGAGAAATCAAGTTCTACAGGTCTGTTTTAGTGTTGTTATCTAACAACTGAAATAATAATTTATAAATGGCAAGGCTGAAAGGGCTGAAAGGCCAACATATTAACCCACCGCCATTCCAGCCCAGCTGACACATGAGTTTGTACAGCTGAAGTATACCTTTATTAAGCTTTCTGGCCAGTATCACTTCAGCTTTGGTGCGTGCACGAGCTACCCACAGCTTTCAGAACAACCTAACCAAAGTGTCATGGAACAAAATGCTAGAACAGCTGCTGTGCTGAGTATTACAGGTATCCTACCAGGTTAAAAAGCGTGTTCCTAAGCAGAAAAGAACCTTTAATTCTAATAGATGAAGGGAGTGCTGAGGTCATTCATGAGCAAGATAAAACTACAAGAGGGATTTAGCCTAATAAAGCATCTTATTCAGTCTCCCAACACTGCACAGCCCCACTTGGTCTCTTGTTCACCCAATCATGCCCCACAGTATAAAAAAAAAAAGCAGCTTTAAAGTATACACACATGGTCGTAGTTTTGCCAGCTCCATTGTGTCCCAGCAGGGAAGTGATATTCCCTTCATAGAAGTTGAGGCTGAGGTTGTCCACTGCAGCTTTGGATCCATAAATCTTTGTTATGCCACGGAGGGAGACTCCCAAGGTGAGATCAGTGGGCTCCGGTTCCAGGTGAGGAGGGGGGGCACCTTTGAAGGGCCAGAGGACAGTTACTGCACTGCAACAGGGCTGTGCTCTTTTTTCACCTTACAGACAAGCGGGGCTTTTAAAAACAAAATACAGCAAAAGTAGGTGCCTTTCAGCTAGGAACGCAGGGAACATTTCACAGGATCTGTATCATTTTGAGCTCCCTGGGATTTCTCCTTTTTACTTCTGCAGCTTCTAATAACTCCTGACAATAAGCATTAATCACTTTGAAAAAGGTATCATATTTAGATGTTTCAGAGCCCCTCACTTAATTTATACTAAGCAAGCACAGAAAATTAGAGAACAGACTGCAAAACTACTGAGTTATTTTCAGTTAGGTAGAATCAGCAAGCTTTTATGTGTGATCTCACAATATTTTACAGGCTAAACATTTAAAGAGACGAGCAAAGAAGCACACATCCCTTTTGCCAAGTGGCAATCTGTATTTGCTCGCACAAACAAAAGTGTACTTCTACACAGAGCGTTGCAGACTGACATATATGCATCTAAGGTAACTACAACTCCAACTACGACATAGACAAACATGCACGTGAAAATCAGTACCACACCAAATAGGAAGAACAAGTATAATTTAAAAGCCAAATCTCCATTCATGCAAGCAACAGCTTCCAATTTTTCCTGTGCTACAAAATAAGGATCAATAGAGAAATGTGCTGTCTGAGCATGGTGCCTCTTTACCAATTTGGCTTCATTTAGTTAGTATTACTACCCCATCTAGCATTCACATACATATCTTATTGCTGAGGGTTGCTTCTTTCTTTAACATCAGTTTGGTGAAGAGAAGGCCTTTTCGTTTCTCATTCCAGAAGGGGAGGTAACTGTTGTATTCGACCCAGTAAGATGGAAGCAAGGGGAAATACCAGGGAGCAGCCATGCCGTATCTACCTGCAAGGAGAAGAGGAATCTCGTTCAGGTATCTGTTTCTGAGGAAGTATCACAACTGGGGTGCACTCAAAATAGCAAAAATAAACTCCACAGAAATCTCTCCCCTCTGGACGTGCTCATGTACTACTGACACTTGGTAGAGAATTTCCGATTGACACAATAGGAAGCATTCACTAATTTGTTATTCTGAGTAACTTCATAGCTGCAGGGCAGGAGTACTTTACATCTTCCACTGGGTAGACTTCTGTATGCCAGTGGACTGCTTCATTAGGTGGGGAAGAAAAGCAAGAGACAAATGTACTGGCTCTTGCCCAAGGCAGGAATTACTTTCTGAAATCAAATGATACAAGTAACACAACACAAAATCACTCAACTGACAAATGCAGGCAAACATGCTCTGTTCTCATTTTCACCCACCAGACCACAAACACATCCTCCCATGTCCTTGGCTTCAGCTTCCTCAGGAGACCCACCTACCCATTTGATAAGCAGAGGAACCTTAATTCTCCCTTTCAATACTGCTCTCAGACAACCACAAAATCATGCTCCCTTTGATCTAGAAACAGAGGTATCTTGTGTGCTCAGACTGTCTTACTGCCTGAACCATGGAATCAGCCAGTGTTGTTTTCCAAAAGAGATGGTACAGCACCAGCCTCGATGCTTCGTATCCTTACCTGGGAAAACGTTCCTTATATACCATCCCAGGATGAAGTAAATGAAAGAGTCTATCAGAATAAGCCAGCACATCCAGCCAAAGGAAGTGTTGTCTCCAATCATTGGGGACTTATACATGTTGTCCCACTGCAGACCTGCAGAAAGGAATTTCGAAAAACAAACAGAACCCATATTAGTGAAATGTCACAATCACGGGAGCTCAAAGCCTAGTTTTGTCTACAATGAACATACCTATGCCCTGTGCTTCATATCGAGCAATGTATTGACTTGCATAACTGAACGCAGTTGGAGACAACAGGCTCTGTGGAATAAACAAAATTGAAAACAAAGAACTTATGAATTAGTCTCAAAGAGAAATCAAGTCAGTCAACCTATCAGGTACCTCAGTGGCTTGGCCCAATAGCCAGGAAAATTAGTGTTTGGTCTTTTTTTCCAACAGTCACAAAGAGCACCGGACCAGGCTTAGGATGGGCGATGCTTCTGATGACGGGCTGTACTGACTCCTTAGAGCCTGCCTTCCTTTTGCTTCCACACCCAGGTCGCAACTTCCTCCCTCACACAGGGCTTTAATTTAGGCTTTTGAAATACAGCAGTGCTTGAGAATTACCTGCCAGGTGGTTAATATTTTTACCAGTTGCATTAATAGATGTCCCTTCCTGAATTTGGTGACTCAAAGAAAACAAGCCTGGTTTCTGGAACCTAATACCTACCTATTTCTGCCCTTGGTACGAAACAAGGCTTTACATCTATTTCCATGGCTAGGAATTTGAGATACAGGAAACTAAAGGATGAGCAGAGCCAGCAATAAGCAGAGCCAGCCCTCCTTCACAGCCCCACTACCTAAACTCCTCACTGAGACAGCCTGGTTTTTTGTGGTGGTTGAACGTAACCCATTTTTCTTTGCAATTATAAAGGGCAAAGTATGTAGCTCAAACTACTCTGATTCAGCTGGCAGGTGGGAACTCACTCACTAAAATTCCACAATACTGCTTTCAGTCATGGAATTCACCTAATTCCAGAACAGGCCATGGCCAACTCTCCTGTTATGCTCTCGCACCTGTCAACACCCACTGATGGAATCTAGAAAGGCAACCAACTCACGTATATTTGTGACACAAGATACAATAAGAGCTGAAGTTTATTGAAGGTGAATGACTGCTCCGACACACACGGTCCTGGTTATTGAAAAGCAGAACTTACCAGCAGGCTCTTCACAGAGAAGCTCAAATGATTCTCGATGACAAGCAGCACGATGAAGGGGAAGAAGGTGAGGATGTACACGAGGCTGCCCACCAAGGCTGCTATGTTGGTGTTATTGAAGAAAACGCTGATGAAGTAACTCATGGCTATAATGGACAGGCTGTAGTCCATAAGGTACAGGAACAGGAGCGCTGTGTTTGTTTTGGGAAGGATGTCACCCAATTTTAGAACAATGATGAGGAAGGTGACAGTGATTAGAAGGAAGACGGCACACTCTATGAACCAGGCGATGAAATGGCTGCTGGCATTAACACCCATCATTTTCATGTACTAGAGGGGGAAAGGTGAAAAAGAGAATCACAGATGACAACTGTTTATTATGAGATCTTTCTGCTGATATTGAACTGTTTCTTTTTTCAGTTTCTCGACAGGGCGTACAACTAAAACATGTTCTTTCAGACTTTGGCGTATTGCATGTTGGTAACCAGGGAGAAACCAGGCACTCACATTTCTGGAATGCCCTAGGTTTGCAAGCAGTCTGTTGCAAAAGAACAGCACAGACAGCATCTGCAAGCATGAAGCATCACAGCCCACAAGCTCTAAAGCAACTTCTGGCCTTAGATTTGTAACTTTTCTAAAGCATTGTGGTTGTTTTTTAAAATAATGCTAATTGCCTAGTGGTCTGAGTGTAAAAACTCTTAAATATCTTTGAAACCAAATTCTTTCTCATCTATCCCCAATAATAGATAAATTACCATAGTTATAAGGAAGCAATATTAATTCATATTAGCCTATGATCAAGTCCACAAGACTTGTATAAAACTGTAAGTTTGTACTGATAAATCCAAAAGAAACTATAGGTACTAGCGTCTTGTTGCAGATTATTATATGCCTAAAAAAATTACCGACACCCTGTTCTTAGGAGCAGAAACTTGGTTTCCTAAACTAGAGCAAGGAGCTGCCAGCTAGTCACTGGGGTTCACTCATTTTCGGTCTCATCACAGTTCAGAGTGCGCCCTTTCTTGGAAATGTTTTTGATGAATCGGTATTTGTTTCCATGGTACTGGATAAAAACAAATCTGCTTGAGCTCCTGTTGCTTACTAAAGCTTAGTTTTACAAAAGTTCTGCGCTGCTTGTCTCTGTTGACTCTGTTCACACTGAAAATCTGAGTTAATTTAATAAATTCCCTATGTCTCAATGTCATTTCTTTTCCAATAGGCAACCCGAATGAAGAAGGTTGCCTTCATTTCAGAGGAGCTGATGTAATATGTAGCACCTTCTGAAATATTAAGTATAATAACTTAAAGGATAGGAAATAAGTCACTTTTCATGCCTTTGTCCCCAACAGGTATGACACAAAGTCAATTTTAAGAGAGCTTTAAATCTTCACAAAACTTGTAATTTTGTGAGGTCCCCATGTTTCCAGTGTTCGGAACTTCAAAGCAATATTCTCACCACTTGAAGGGCAAATGCCCTGCATTTCCATGGTTTTGAGCTTGGTTACAATGTCAGAATTCAAACACTGCAGGTCAAAGCATAGGTGTTTGGAATATTATTTTCCTAAATGCTTGTTTGGCACCATTTAATATTGCACATGAGACATACCACCCACTAATAAGGAAAATCTGTTTATAATTTTGCACGCCCCAGAAAGTTTCACCGTACCTCGTAAAGCCTCAGATCTTTCTCTTGAACAAGTGTTTTAACAAAATCAGCTATAAACAGCACCCAGGCGGCCATCAGAGCAAATGGAAGAGAGTAGGTCACGCTGGTTAAGAACCTGTAAAAGGCAAATGCAGGCTTTAGCTGAATATGAAATGTTCTGCGGATTAAGGCTTTATAGAGAATATATTTTTCAGAATAATACTTTGGCACAGGAGAAGACATGCTTATATTTCAAAACGTGGAGTATAATTAATAATTACAAAAAAAAAAAGCTTATTTTGCCATTGCATTGGATTTTCTATTCATGGAACTCATGACTGTTCAAAATCTTTTTTCTTTTTTTAAATCACAGAGAAATTTCCAGATGCATTCTGGAAGTTTTGCTCAGCAACACCACTGGCAGGAGCAGGAACCACCATGGGCACTGCCATCTCCTGGCTCTCTGATGGGTTTCCATCCCATTTTGAAACATCACAGCAGCCAGCCGTAAGTCCCATTTCTGTTAATAGATATAATGGCCAAATTTCGTAGCCAGGTAATATTTCCTGGTGCCAGAATCTGAATATAGGTGCTTCCCCTCAGAGTGTCTGGCCTACCAACCCCGGGACAGGTATTGCAGATCCAGGTCTACAACGTGGGCTTCACAATTCTTGGCTCCCCACTTTAGTTAAAACCTTCTTCCTGGGCCAAATGCACGCAGAGAAAAGACAACAACGGCCAACCGTAAATTTCTCCTTTTATGATGGAAAGCAAGATTTTATAGCAGGAGATTGACTTCATTGTATCTATGGGGCTTGTGCTTTCCTCCCTCATTTCTAGACCTGGCTTAAAAAAACAATAATCAGTGTTATTCCTGGGAAAAGTTTACCGTACTATAACAGTAAGGAATTAGTATGATTACATTTGTTTTTAATTTTTTTTTTAACCTGTAAAGCTGAAAATTTCCCATACACCAGTGCTTTCAGGAAATGCTTCCATGCACATGAAGCCATATTTATAAAGAACAATGAAAAGGCATTTCAGTAGCTCTAGTAGCTCTTTGTGGCTTGGGGTTTTTTTGGCTACCACTTTGTGCGTGCTCTCTAGGCTATTAGAAGTGCAGCATTTCCTTATACCTTCTGTGTACCGGTACATATATTCCCTCCATTTCCCTACAGGATGGTAACTATGCACTAACAATCAACAAACAGCCATTTTACGATGACTTCTACTGCATCCAAATCCAAAGCCTTCAGGTATTCTAATAATTGAGCAAAATCATGTCCCTCTGAACCCAGGGTGTGGAGGGAAACCTGAAGGCCAGCAGTTTTCTCAGCAGCCCAAGAACAAGAAAAGCAGATAAGACTGTAGTAAACGCCTCCAGCAGCCAGTTAATCATTGTACAAAACCATCTCACAGCAATAATCCATGTATTTGCTGCAAGAAGTTGACACTTGGTTTGAATGCCTACTGCCTGAGTACTTGCGGCACTTTGCATGCTGTTACCTTGAGAAGAGATTATGGGTCCCCAGCTCTCTTAAGTGACAGGCCGGCACAGGAGATTAATGGGTCTGCTGTAGCTCCTATAGCTGTAACTCCCAGATACTCTTTTAGCTCACACGGTAGACGCGCAGGCTTTTCAATAGAAAGAGCTCCCACATCTAGTCTGTCCTTTTGGTCCAAGGGAGACCCTCACGTCAGGGCGGAGCGACCATCCAACCTACCAATACTATTTGCTGAACATCCTTCAGCACTTTCGGATGGACGTTGAAATCCCTTCCCTGTGTTTTCCACTCAGTTTGGCCACCAGCTGTGGTCAGGGTAATAACTCTGTGGAAGTACCACGTTGCCAGCTTTCCAATGCAGACCAAAATTGCCTTGCCAGGGTGGCAGGTCCTCAGCTGTGCAAGATTTGCTTCTCTCTATTGCATTTGGCAGAGATGTGGTTTATACTAGCTGCAGATCTGGCTCAAGATGAGCGGAGAGGAAGATGATCCAAACCTTTTTGATCTGCTTCACCATTCAAAACTTATTCTGGTCCACACACAGTTCATGCTGCACTACTCTGTATAACAGGGCTGTTAACCCTGGCAACTCAGTGCATGAAAAGCTTCTCTGTCCTCCATCGTTATTGCAGAGATGAGTGGTACAATTTCGTCTTCCCTCTTATCCTTCTGAAAGCATCTGGGAGGCACCTGTATTGGGAACTATTCACTATACACTGAACATTAGCTAGAATCCCTGGAATGAACAGCAAATACCACAGCTGGATAGCAGTCTCTAGGAACAAAGCTCATAAACCTAGGGACTCTTTTTTTCCCCCCAATAAATAAATTTTCTAAGTTCTGCTGCATTGTCTGCATGTAAACACCTGCAGAACAAGCCAACAATCATATTTAACCCAAGTCCTGCCAACCCCAGTCTCAGCTCCGCCATGTGTAGTAAAACAGGGACAGAGTATTTTACCTGCTGTAAAACCTATCGTTACCATGACAATTCAGGTACATACAGAGCACAGAAAACAAAAGATTAGGCAAACTAAACAGAGACCATTTATACCAGAGTCCAAAATGCTCTTTTTTGTTCAGACCCTTGGAGGGAAAAAAAAAAACAAACCACAACCACAAAATGAAAAGATTTCTATGCCGTGTGAACATGGTATTAAGGAGACCAGGGCAGCTGGCAAACTCCACCAGTCAGACACGACAAGCTTACACAAAGCATGAAGACAAAAGCTACACAAACTTACATATCCTTATTGTAGCAGGGGTAAGGCATGGCCTGGACTTGAACAGCTATTTCCTCTGGCTTCTTGCCAGTCTGCAACTCAATAATGGCTCTTTCAATGCTGTCCTGGATATAAATAAACGCCCGGCTGTAAATCTGGCTCTGGGAGGTGGAGTTGTGTGGCCCCACCGTCCAGATGCGCTCCCTTATTCTGTTGGTGGTTTGCGTGATCCTGCTGCTCATCCGGATGGTGTAGTTGAGCACAGGAGGGAGGGGCGAGTCCCCGGGGACTGAGCGTCCAGGGCTGCTGTGGCTTGAAGGCAGCTTGAAAATGATACCTTGGAAAAGAAAGAGAAAAAGCTTTCCTTCAGAGTCAGTAGCACGGGAGCAGTACACACAGATATGTAGGAACCTCTCATTTTTATAAGCCTTTTCTACATTACAATCCATCATTTCATTTCTTTGCTGCACAAATAATGCTCAGATGGGTAGGCTGCTTATCGAGGGTCTGAAAGTGGAAACTATATGTCACTGCAGCTACCCGTAATTTCCAATGTGACCAATGATTCTGGTGGTGAAATACACCCCCAGACCCTTTAAACCTTTTCCCACTGAGCGTTCAAAAACCAAAGGCTCTCAAAATAACCAGCTGTATTTGGAAAAAATCTCTGCTTTGAACAAGGACCGTCACGTAGCTGTTGGGTACGTCACTCAGCACACACCCCTCTCTTGAACGTGCCCACAGGTACTCTCTCAGTAGAGCTCACCTAGTAATGCTGTAACATAAAAACCTCAGCCACACAGTGTTCAAAATTCTTCATGACCTACACATGTATTTTTGTGCCCACGCAAATTCCTGCAAAGCTGTGACTGCTAAGAATACAAAAGCTTTGCAAGTTCCTGTTAGGAAATGGCACGCTGTAGATACAGTTTGATTTAAAATGTCTGTTTGAGTAGAGGAAATAGCACAAAAGTTTTTCTCTCCAGAATATTTTTCCTGATTATTCCATATATAAAGCATATGACTGAATGGAGGGCAAACATAGAAGAAAACTGCTTTTAGGGGAATAGACAAATATTATCAGGGACTGAAGTTCCAAGAAAAGAAAAAGTTTCTATCATCTACCCCTCAATCATGAGATATGAAATCAAACAGGTCACAGGACTTAAGTAAATCCTAATTGAGGAGATATTGGTCATTCTTTAAAAATTAAGACACATTTGTATCATTCCAATTAACGTAAGCTTCCTATTCTCTACTCCCCCCTGCCCGTCTCTGCAGTCTGATCCGAAGCTGAATTCCGATCCCACAAACGTGAGAAGTGTGGCCAAGAAGACCCAATATAATATTGCAGTGTTTGGCTGGAACACCTCAAGAGCTTTATGACCTTTTAATAAATTGAACTGTCTCATATTTGGACTCAATGATCTTAAAGGTCTTTTCCAACCTCAGTGATTCGGTGGTATCTTTCTCGATTAAAGCGTCTTTTCCCAGGGGAGCCTGAAAGAAGGCAGCTGTCATGAAGATCTAAGAGCAGTGAAATTTTGCTCAAACAAAGAATTGAGAGAAAACAGTAGTTGACCAAAGGCTTTCTATACAGACAGCGAAGGTGTAAGAGAAAAGGAGGAATAAAAAGGAGAGTGTAAAACACTGCCATAAGGAGGTCTGAGTGTGCAGGTCCCACCCACACCAGGTGAAAATCGATTGCTGTGTGGTGGGGGCTGTGACCACAACAGTTGCTGGTGGAAAGCCAAACTTCTTATGCAGGACTCCCACCCTCTACCAGGCTAAATTTAATTTACAGGGAGACTCGAGATTGTCACATACTTGCAAAAAGCTCGTTCTTCAGAAAGAGCTCTTTAGCCACCATTTCCATTTCCTCTAAGTTTCTGACTGCCTGAACGCGATTAAATGAGACACAGGAGGACACATTTACAGCAAGGGTAGCTAATGTATTCAGCTGATCGACAATGTCAGCGTTGTTCTGCAATTCCAGCCGAATATCGTCTGAAAAAAACCAAACACAAACCCAGTAACATCACTACATGTAGCACAAAAATCTTTCACATCATCCTGTGCTTTACACCAACAATGACACCAGAAAGGAAGAAAAAAACCCATCATACTAAACATTAAGTGTAAGATACATTTCTGCACGTAGCAGTGCAATGAAGGCATGTTGTTGACCCAATTTTTATGTTAATCATTTGTAATCCGCTCATGAGTTTGCCTTTGGGAGGATGCCAGCAGTGGGATGTGACAGCCATCCCAAATCAGAAGTTGCTACCAACCTGCTGAGGTTTTAGACTCGCACATGATGCTTGCTGTTCATTCCCCATCTTACAGGTTTTGATGGAATCAACTTGTCTGTTGAGCTGCTCTGTCTCAGGGGAGAATGTGCTTTATCCAACAGCATCAAGGAAAAGTTATGTCTGTTGTGCTGATGTGTGTACTAAACCTGATAATGCAGTTTAATAAAGACACTGCTGTTTCCTGGCTGTTTCAAAGGGTAACTGCATAATGTAGTGTAACTAATATGGAACAGCTGCTGCAGGCACGATGATTTTATGGGGAGTTAAGACAGGAGATGCTACTCATGAAATAACTCAGGGGTCATCACGAACAGTATGTAAATATCCTGGCTGCAACAGACTCAAGCACTCTTGTTTTATGCTGGGTTTTGCTGGCATAACCCAGATTTATGTTGACATGTATGGCCACTGATTGAAAAAGTGGGTAGGGACAATAAGACCAGCTAGGAAGGGACCGTGACACCGTGCTCTGCACTAACAGGGGATGTATCCACCACAGCTGTTAGCTGATGATTCCCCCAGTGCAGATCAGCAGCTCTCATCCTGAAGAGCCATACAAGACCACCAGAGAACAGCAAACTCCAGCATGGCATCTCCTGTAACGATGCCTCTGGCTTCATCAGCCTGACTACCTTTATCTGATCCCTTGTTTTTCTGCTCTGGAAAACTTTTAAGTTGAACCCTGATGCAAGTGTGCTCTCCACAATGCTTCCCAGCAGAGTCCCAGGTAGCTCATTTGAAGTGATAATTATGGCTAAACAGTGTCCTCCAGTGGCCACACTCAGCTGCAGAGATTCGCATCCTACTATCCCTTCAACACTCAAAAGAAGTGTCTTTTCATAGAAGCCCTTTGCTTTCTAAGAGTCTTTACCCACAGGCCACAAGGTTTTTGAATCACAGCTGAGATTGCCTTGCACTAAAGCATCCAATTCTGGCCAGAGAAGAGCAGTACCAGAGGACGGCTACAGTTTGGTGACTCTGGAGCTCCCAGACCTGAAGTACATCACATATAGACCAACTTACCCAGTTCGCTTATTTGACTCAGCAGTTCGGCTGCATCCAAATCCACCATCAGCTTGATAAAAACCTGCACAAAGGGATTCTGCAGCGTGTTCTATCAACAAGCAAAAAGAAAAAGCATCAGTTTGACCAGAAGTCCCTTGAGCTTGCTCAGTGTATTTCTAAAATACAACGGACCAGCTGCCTTCACTCAGCATTTGTGCAACCCCCTCCTAATCCTTTCCTGACCTTCCATATTTCACTCTGTGTACCAGGATGGGGAAACGTTAGCAATGAAAACTTCACATGGAGCCCTGTGAGTCCAAGACAGTGTTTCTTCAAGTCAATAAGATGTCTATTGAGACTCAGTAGAGTCTCCACCAGGCACTAGAGTCCCACGGAAAAATCACGGACAATCTTTGTTATTCTAAAAGCGCAGTAAATTTCATTTGTGTCTAAGTCCTGTGAACACAGCCAGAGCAAAATGGGTAGGTGACCAAAATTCAGCTTGGAAACCAGCAGACAGATTTGGTTTGGCTGAATAGTTCATTATTCCACTAATGAGTGCAGTCAGCAGAGAATATTCCCTTTCACTTTTGTGTATTCCACTCCAGATTTTCTCTCAGTGCCATGGAAATGACAATGAATTCCAGCCACTGAAATTAACTTCTAATGCTTTAGGGTTCCAGAGATCTCATTTTCATAGTCTTGTAAGAAAAGGACACAGTTTTTACCGCGGAGAACAGCAAGCAAATATAGGAAACGTTACAGCCTACTGCTTTCTGTATCCAAGCAAGGCTAGGCTCCTTAGGAGGGGAAAAAGGAATTTTATTTACAGTCACTGAGGTACAAAGACATCTTCTAGTTTTTACGGGTGTACCCAGAGCTACATGCTTATTATAGATACTGTTTCATTTTCTGAAAAAGTCATTTCTTGCCTGGTCTTGGCTGGCTGGATCACTCCATCAAGCAGAAAGTTAATTTACAAACCGAAGAGCATTCCCTGCTCATCTTAGGCCTCCAGCAGGCCTCAGTATGACCAGTGTCAGGGAGCATATTACAAAGAAATCATTTCCAAGAGAGGATTTGCATGGAAAGGTGTGTCAGGAGTTACAGGAACAGGCAGGCACAGAAACTGTGAAGCCCAGGACAAAAGCCTGAGAAGCTTGTTTTCCCAGCTGACTTAAGATGTCCCTGAGGTCCCTGGAACCCCAGTTTATTTCAGTGAAGAAATCCACTCTCCCAATCCCCTCTCGCGAGAGACACAGGGGAGGTAAGATCCCATACCTTAATCATTGGAACTGTCTGGTTTAACTTAGTCAGTGAATTCATGATGACAGGAGACTTGTCCAACCACTCCTGGGACTTCAGGGCTAGATCAGCCATCTGCTTCAGGGTTGCATTAGACTACAAAAAAGCCCACAACATGTAAGGATCCATTTATTCATTACCTTAAAGCTTCTTTTAAAAGAAATAAATCAATAAAACAGCTGAGACCAAATTTGGGTTCCTTCGGATTTTTCTTAGCAGCCTATCACTGTTTGGCAAGATATCCCTTCAAACGCTGAATTTGGATGCGAGTACTTAAAAACGTGGCCCCTCATATGTGACATTAGGAGCATGCCTTGGATATCAGTTTTCCTTCTACCACTGGTCTGCTTGCGAACAAGTACTGGTTATAGCATTAGTCCTGGGAAACATCTCTATTACTGGCTGAAAATATGGGGGTGAAACTTCATAAAGTGAAGGCCTTAAAAAAGTGTATTATAAATATGCGACCAACAGCAATTTTTTGGAGGTAAGACTCATTCAGAGACAAAAGATGACTCATATGATCAGCAACGCAACTAGGAAAAGATTTGACTACTTTGACTAATACTCTAACCAGTCAGAAAATAGACTTCTGCTTCTCAAAGAAAGGAGCCTGTGCTAGATAAATTAAAATGCTTCTGAGCGGGTATATTCTGATGTACTGTAAACAGAGCCATACCCTTTCCATGATTGCTCGAGTTCCTACGGTATCTGGTGTATAAAGGATCTTCCCAAGCACCATTGGTTTTAAAAAAGACCAAATTAAAGCTCCAGTTGGGGTCTTGACCAGGTCCAGGTAAAAGGATAAGCAAAACGGTGCTGCAAGGGGAGAAAAGCAAACAAATTGCAGAGAGCACAAATAGATGAGATACAAGAAAGCTACCAGTGTATTTTTTTCCCATCTGCCCAGTTTGTTGCTGTGTCCGGTGAATGACTTCAGGGGCCTCTTCACTGACTGATATAATGTGTCTCGACAAAAGCAATCTACCCTCAAGATCTCCTGTTGCTGAACTCAAGGCAACAAGAGCCTCAGTGTTCGAGCCAAGATTCTCTGCTTGAAGGTTAAACGGACTTTCGTGAACTTGGAGGAGCTAATAATGTCAGTACAGGCAGAAAAACCGCGCATCAAGGAAAAGCAGTGACCTGTCAAACCCTAAGACCAGATCATCGACAAACAGGAAAATGCGCACTGTCAAGCACTGCTGTGCTACATAGGCTCTTTTAACATTTATGGAAATAAGCCACCAATAATTAGGGCAGTGCAGATCTTCAGCTAGCATAAATCACGAGCTCTTACAGCTCTCCAGAGACATATGGGGGAAAAGCTCAGAACCGGATCTCTCTGGAAACAGTAGAGTTTGGCTCTGAAACATTTTTGCCTTAAGGAAAAACTAGACTTACTGGAGTCATGAGGAATCCCGTATTTCTTCATCATCTTTTGGACATAGACATCCTCTGCAGAAGAACTGTTGCTTACAGGGTCTCCAAAATCTGGAAGCAAGGACTCAAAAAACAGAGGTGTGATCTCCTGGTTGCAGAGAACTTTTGACATGGACTTGAACGTGCCACGTGTTACCTTAAAGTTGTTTGGTTTAAATAACGCCTGCAGAAAAGACAAAATGCAAATAAATCCTGAACCCTAAAAACATCCCATTCTGAGAGAAAAAAGAGATTACAGAATTACAAGGCAAAGATTAAGCATTTTTACACTGCTTTCTTCCAAGAAGTTTGTCCCTACAAAAGAAAATGGAATTTCCATGGAAATTGTGCTTTTTTGGCTAACCTTTGCTATGACACAGGTGGCAAATTTCCAGGTATGTGATCCAGCGTGGGAATTGCCTGTAATGCGTGTACAGGAATTGCCTATAACATGAGCCTGGTGACACGTACACACCCTGGGTTACAAGCCAGAATTTGTCACCCAGGTGTGCACATCCCCATCTAGTCCATGGCCGCATCCCCAACTAGTCCACAGCCACATGTGCTTCTGCAATGTGCAGGCAAAGTGCTTACTAGAAATGCTTCCTGTGATCTACACTGTCATTGGCTATGGATCGGAGAGGGATTGGATCCAGTGAGGATGAAGTTAGTGGCACCCGAAGTGACTGCAGCTGTCGGAGCAGGACTGGGTTTGTGCTGAACGCTTTGGGCAGTCTTGATGCTGTGGGTGTGATCTAATGCACACTAAAGCTAGAGCAAATTTTGCTGTTGACTTACACGGTTTTGGATAGCCTTTACTGGGCAGTTCTTCAGTTCTTTTCACAAGCTGACCACTTCCAGTATTTTGCTGGAAGTCTACCCTCCTTCAAAACAGTTGTTCACCCCCTGCATTTTTGTTCCTACTGTCCCTCTCACAGCACATGTTCCTAGTGTCCTCCCTGTCATGGGCCCATGATGGTCCCACTGCTCCAAATCAAAGCTCTCCCAGGAACGCAACGTATAAGTTTGGTAGAGATTCTTCTTAGAACACTCCTGCTTTAAAAGAGAATCAGTAATCTATGATTTAATGCACCTTTGGCTTCTACGGTAAGAAATTCCTGTAGAAACTGTTCCAGGGGTGTTTTGCTTCCACAGTACACGCAGACTACACGTACCTTAGTCAGCGGCACATTTCTAGACTGCCGGAGCTTTTTCAGTGAATGAATTGCTTGTAGCAATGGATCAACACCAGACTCAACCTGGTGTCTGAAATATTTCATTTTTGTCAGAAGGTCTAACATCTCGTCCACGGATTTCTGAAGTTCTTTAGGGAAAAACATCTGCAGGAGACATGAAGAAAATCAATTATGATTAGCAGGAATCTGTGAGCACATGAATGTACAAGACCATAGTGTGTTAATTCCAAGACAAAGATTGTGGGATTTTCAAAACTGTTAGGAGGTTTATGGAGCGGACGTCCCATGGGAAATGAATGGGATTTGTATTCCTAAATCCCCAAGCGTGTTTGCAAACCACTCCCCTGAATATCACATATTCTGAACAGTGCACGTTTTCCAACACCCACAGTTGGGAGATGTGCATCAGATATTGGCTGGGATATCACCCAAATCTCTAAGAGGCAGCATTTCGCACAACAAAAACGTCACAAACACTATGACTTTTGACCTGAGCCAAATTCATTGGCATTCTCATTTAATAACTTTTTTCCCCCAGGATTACTTCTGTAGCATCTTAAAAAAATGTATTCAATGCACACTTTTCCATGAATGGTATTTATACATGCTGTTTATATTGTCACGTGTGTGGGATATTTGAATCATTTAATAACTTGGCAATGCCAACTAGACTGGGAAAATATATTTTACAGGACCTTTTCCAGGGCTTCCCTTTTCAAGGAATAAAAAAAAAAAATAGCCGCCCAGTGCTTTATTTTTGGGAATCCTGAACTCAGCTGGGAATGTTCAAGAGGTTGTGACAGCATATAAACAATACTAGCAGATAGGGAGGCATTTCGAGTAGGTCCAGTGCCTTTAAATGTGGTTTGCTGGTTTACGCCAGCTGGGATCCTCATTTATATCCGCGCTGTCACAGCATGGATATGCAATAAAAATTACTGCATGAGCAAAGCCTGATCTTTGGCTTGTGTAAATCGGCCTAGCTTCTGGCCACTGCAACGATATTTTATGACTTTTCAGCCACTACATGCAGCAAAGACTAGCACTCTACAAATCCAGCACTAACCTTGTATAAGAAATTGTAAATGTCTAAGTGTCGTAACAGGGTGACCCCCAGGATGTACGTCTCGCGAGTCCTCTCTGGAAGAGAGAGATTGCAGAACTCCTCCGCTACTGTTTGCAGCTGTGGGTCAGCAGGACGGACACTACAGGACTCCAGCTGGAGGATCTGAGAAATGAGCTGCGTTTGCACAAAGGAAAAAAAGATTTGTTAGGGGGTGAGACTGCTCGCTCCAGTATGCACGGATTAATCTTGCCTTGCTGTTGTTCTTTCCACACTGTCATATTTCAACCCTGAGAACCAGAAAATGCCTACCCGTTACTCCTGCTCCAAGGGACAAATCCTACAGATTGTATTTTACTGCCCAGCTTGCACAGTAGTAAAAGCTTTTGTGGCTTCAGTTTCCCATTGACTGATGCATGTGAAGTTTGGAAAAGGGCGTGCTCTTTGGGGCTCAGTCCAGACAAGATGGTTTGGAAGCAGAAAAGCATCTGGAGCTCTGCTCGCGCAGGAGGCTGAGGAAAGCAAGCTCATCTCTCATTATGGGAGGCTATTTTTGGACCCTGAGTGCTCTCACGCGTTGTGGCTAGAAGCATGCTTTTCCATCTGGACTGCAGCAACTCCTCAGCACTGAGGACCCTAGCGAGGACCCCACTCAGTCCTCATTAGTCTGTCACAGCAAACTGTGCCCTTGCTACGGATCAGAGCAATCACTCACCAGGCAGTGTGTGGCTGCTCACCAGCTACTGGTGACAGCCAAGGAGACCATATGGCTCTTGGTCTCTAATGGCTGAACTGATGTCAGTGACTGCTCTTACTGCATTTCTCATGGCTATTTTCATCTATGTCATCTATGCTCACTATCCCTGTGGAATCACCTATCTCTCTGTGCGCTCTCATGCATGCAGTGTGACCTGCTTAGCTGCATTCATTAACATATTCTGGTTTAAATGGTCTGAGAGGAAGGAAGCGACAAGATCTCCCACCAGGATGACAGCAAACTTACCTGACTGCTGTTTTCTGGGAGAGGTGCTTCCAGAAGAGCATCAATACTGGCTGTGGACATTCCCGTTGTGTTTTTGAGATCCTCTTTGAGCTGGTCAACATTTTTAAACACATCTCTTAATTTTTCTGTAAAGAACAATCAAAGAACAATTGATGTAACAGCTTTCTCCAGACATACAGCAATTTCAAGCTCACAGAGAGGACTTTAGGTAAAGTATGGAAGCAAGGTACATCACTGCTGATTGAAAAAAAACCACCCAACCCTTGCAAAATACAGTCGTATTTCCCAGGTTTTACAGTCCGATTTGTGGGTGGAAGTTGACAGGTCTAACGATAGCAAAAGTTGCTCAACTACAAAGACGTGGGACTTTCAGCACATAGGGCTATTTGGGCTGTACAGAAAACTGAGCGTCATCTAGAACAGCCTCTAGAGTTACCCTAGACTAAGGATCCCAAGGACATGGGACATGGTGTATGGTTATTTCATTAATATCACATCTGGCAGCTAAGCACCTCTTGGGATTTCCAGCAGAAAGCACACTACCAGTGATGATGTTTACCAACAGAAAACTACCTTGCTTGCTAGAATCTGTTAAATTCTCCGTGATGTTCAACATGGAATTCAAAGCAGTCATATACTGAGGAATCTCTTGAAAGAAAGCAATTTCTGGTACATTTTCGTGAAACCTAAATTGGAAAAAGAAAACAACCAACAGAATTGGGAATATGAAAAGAAGGCAAGAAGCCATTTCATCGTTTCGTAAGTAGAATACTAAAGTGGAGGGAGAGCCTCACCACTTCATTTGTGTCTGGAAGTTTGTGATATCCCCAATCAGTAGATTTTGAAGCTCTTGGGAGATTCTTCTGTGATTCAGTACATTGGTCACTACTTGATTGCTCAGTTCAATGGCGCGGAGGAGCTGCTCATGAGACTGACTTTGTTCACACAGTTCTCCAAAGCTAACATTAGGGAGATGGCAAATCTGCTGTATTGACTGAAAGCTCTCGTAGTCACAAAGAAGTGTTGTCAGATGCCGGAGGTGAGATATCTTCAAAGGAAATTTTGAAAAGGAAGATAAATGCACAAACACAGTTAGATAACAGAATTATATAAGGAAGACAAATGCACAAACACAGTTAGATGACAAAATTATAAAAGGCAAGTTTTAAAGAGTCCCCTTCTGTTTTTCTTTAGGATTAAGATTTTAATATATACTTCTACTTCATTCAAAAGATCTCCAATAGAACAGTTCATAACAATCATTCCTACCTGAGTTTGTAGCAGACCTGGCTACACAACATTGCAGAGGATCTAATAAATCTTGCAAACCTTAACCTATCATTTCCCCTGCCCAACACGCACACACAGCGATACTCCACTTGGACTTACCTGTTGACCAATTCATCTTCGCAGACACCAAATAAATCTACCTTGTTCAACAGGTTTAGCCTTTCAGACACCACCTGGTCATCTCTACTACAGCATGTGAAATGGAGTTGGCTCGAAACCAGGAGTTGCGCATCTGCCAACCAGTGTAAAATTATAGTCCTGTGCCTGCTCTGCTATTATGGGCTTCCTTCTTGTCTGACATCACTATTCACATTATCAGTCTCTTACGGCAAAAACTGTTTTCTGTTTTGTGCCTACAAGTACACCTGTCACACTAAGGCTCATCATATTATTGTTACAGATAGAGTAAGCAGAAACAGCATTGCATACTGTTACCTTTTTTTAAAAAGACTTTTTAATTCTATTTCTCATACAGAGAAATAGAATAAAGTGCACACATGCTCTTAGTGCAATCAGGTATGCATGGTGTAAGAAGCATTTTATCCAAATGAGGCACCGCCAAATCCAAAGCTGTGGAGGGAAATCCATGACTTAATATTGCTTAGGTGCTTAATCTCAGAAACCATTATGGTGTTGTGAGACACTTAGGGCTAAGGGAGCATGCGGGAACTTGGACTCCAGCCACACTGGTGTCGGTATAGCGCCTTAGGCACAGTGGTAGCTAAGTTAGTTGTTCTTGTAACTGCCAATTGGGTATGCACAATTCCCCTGATTTTCAGCAGGGCACAGGTACCTATCTGCTATTTGTGCCTTCGAAAACTCCTCCCTACAAACTTCTCAAGTGAAGCTGAGGCATCCCAGAACGATCTCAGCTCTGCAAGGTGCTTTGCTAAGTCTCAATGTACTGAACTTTAAAACTACTGGTGCACTGATTTATGAGGAATATGCTGCCACTGCCGACTTATGCATTCCCCATCCTTTTGGGATGGCTGGTGGAAAACACAGGGGATTCTATCCAACAGACTGGGAGGACAGGAACACCTCCGCCTTCTCAGAAAAATGGGTGTACACTGGGTAGAGACTCTTACATGAACAAGTTCCTCAGCTCAGTTTAGTGACAACTTTTAAATGCAGGCAGCAGGCACAGAACAGAGTTTCAGTCCTAGTATTTAATCAGCTGTTCTTTTCAGAACTCTTTTTTTTTCCCCCCATACGCTGTTTTTCAAAACCTCTATTGCACATTCATGTATCACCGCAGGATGTCCTTCAAGTCAGCATTTTAAGCAGACTCACTTTTAGCTTCAGGAGCTCTGGTATGGATGAATGTTTCTCAGAGGTATCATTTTGCATAAGAGGGTTCTTTTTCAGATGAGCTTGCTTCAAAAGCAGCGTGATGTTTTCTGTGCAAGGAAGAAAACAAAAGTTACTCAGGACAAAAACGCCAGACTTACAGGAAGTTCACAGATGGGAATATCGGCACTTCTATTCTGAGGCCTCCTGAGCATTACTATTTTCCACCAAATTCACATGGCTCAGGACTTCTGAAATCACAGACAAAGACCTAGGTTGTAATTTGGATTATAATAGATCCAGTCCAAGTAGGCGCACTGGTCCTAAAGAAATTCACCCCACTCTGGTAACAGGACTTCTGACAGTGCCCTTCAGAGCACTCACAATATCTCTATTCTGTGAACAGATAAACCCCTTGGGTTTTACAGGAGGCTCATACTATGAATGTGAAATACCATGTTAACTCTCCAAAATAACTGCTGTCATCTTACAGGTACACAAAGCTGTGAAGGGAATATAGGTTTCTATTTGTAAGATTTCTTTATCTAAGTGTCAGCAGCCTGTCATCGCATAGCAAAGTGTAGACGTGCATTTTGGATAGAGTTGGATGGAAAACTTATATCCGCAATCTGACATAACTCAAACAAAAAGCACTCTGGCTTCCCAAGGTCTCACAGCTCCAGTTAATTGCCAACGGATGAAAACATGTAGCATCATTCCTTCCCACCATTAGAGAAAACACTTCGAAAAGACAGGCACAACATATTCCAGCTGAGGTCCCACAACATTAACGAAATCATGATTACCTGTCAATTTGCTGTCTTCAACTTCAGTGGCATTTATTAAACACATCAGGTAAGGGTTATAGCTGCTATTCACTGTCACCTGTAGGATGGTGTTTTCAAATTCTAAAAACAGAAATCTGAAAAATAAGATAGGATTTTAAATCAGCTTCTTTTTCAGAGACAAGGTATATTAGCGAGCAACCTCTCAGCTGTGTAGATGCTGTTCCTTGGCAGCATAAATAAGAATTCCAGATGAAGTCATTTGTCTCCCGTGACATCTCCTAAATGGGTACCCTCCCAATTTTATTTTATCAATTCTTTTTGCTGTTACCTCCCAAAGCTGTCATTCACTCTCAAAACATATGTATAAGAAAACACACTTGAAAGGTTCGCTGTGGATGCAAGATATAGATGGAAAGGCACAACCTAGAGGAGACTGAGAATCAAAAATTAGCAGCATACCACAAAGAAGGGGTTTCTGAAGAGTTTACCACTTGTGGCAAGCCTCCTACAGGATCCTGCTTCCACCGTGAACTGATACACGCCAACACAGAAAATTTTTGAAAGTCTCAATTTTAGCTGTATGTTCAGTTAAAGGAGAAATTTCCTCTTCAAGTTAACCCACGTTACACCTAATGTCCTAAATTATGGTGATTTCAGGCTTAAGTTGCTTCACTGGAAGAAAAATACATAATTCTCATGCCAAAATGAGAATGGTGGTCACTACCCATAAATGCAATTACAATACCCCAAAAGCAAACTCACCGCGTGATCAATCTGGTTGGTGACAGAGTTTGGTCACTATGAGTCCAAGGTAGGGTCTTGTTGTACAGAGTTTCTGCCATGACAACAAAGTGATGAGCAACAACATCAATCACATTGTCAAAACTAGTTTTGTTGGAGAGAAAAGCCAAAATGGAACTTATATTGAATTCATTTATCAGATCAGAGTTCAGCCCCTTGAGAACGTAGCTACTGGCTTCTATGAATTCTAGAGCTGATACATCATTGGCAGAGTTGTTTGCCACCAATTCCAACAACTTTGCAAAGGCAGCCACATCGGTTAGATTCCTTTCGGTGTTTAGCAAACCGTCAACCACATTCCAGACGCTTGAGTAATAACTCCATTTGGTGAGGTTGAAGGCGCCTTGGAGTCTCTGCAGCAGGTCATTCACGTGGAGTTCATCCTGTGCCATGTTAAAGAGCACGGACATATTATTCCAGCCTGCTAAACTGTCAGGAAAATTTAGGGAGTTCAGTACTGTTTCATTCAACATGAAAGGAATGAGCATGTCCAAAAGCTGAGACGGGAGCACACCACCCACATCCTGGACTGGGATGGGGCAGGAGGCATTACTCTGCAGCAGTTCCTCCATGAGAGCACCCAGAGCCCTCGCCTTCTCCTGTACCCAAGAGTTTTCCAGCTCGGACGCAAGGTTTAATTTGGAAAGGAAACTCAGAGAAAACTGCAGAGACTGGATGACACACAACAGCTCCTTGGAAAAGCGCTCACTGCTGTTCTCGTAGATGGCAGCAAACTCTGGAGACAGTTTCAGGTTTGCTATGGCAAGCTGGAACATTTTTGTAAAGGTGTCATTGGGCATCGTTCCACTCTCTGTGTCCATGGAATCAAAGAGGGGTTTGCAGAGGCTGGCGGCTAAGGACTTGCTTAGAGTGGTATTTTCAAACAGCATCTCGAGTGTTATGTGGAGCACATCCCGAGCGGAGCAGTTCTGGGATGTCCTATAAACATCGTCGCTGTTCTCAAGGAAAGGACTCAAGACTGAATGTAAGAACTCCCAAATTTTTGCCTCTAGTGAAGTATTGTGCTGTAAGGAAGACTCACTGAACTCCTTCTGCAGCAGCAAATGTGAGAAATTATAGACAATGTCCATTTTTTCTTCAAATGTTTTGTTTGATTTGGTGTCGTGAAGGACTTTCCTTCCTGCTCTCCAAACTTCAATCAGTCTCTGGGTAGAGTTACTATAAAAATCAAATAATAGGTTGACAGTTTCAAGCTCACTGATGTTAAAACTTTTCTGCAAACTTTTTAAAATGAAGATACTCCTTTGCATAGCTTGTGAGTATATGGAGATGTTGGTTCCTCTGGAGTCTTCTTCACCATACAGCTCAAATATGGAGGATGCCATGTTTATCAGCTGCTTCAGTTCCTTACTGAAATGAGGGCTGGAGTAATTTTTCATGGCACTGAACTGATTTTGCAGCATGTTCAGAAGTGACTGGGAAGCGAGACTCTCTGTACTATTCCAGTTCGTGGACTGGAGTACTTCAGCAATCTGCCAGAAAGCACCGAGTTCATTTCCCTGCCTTCCATGAAGAGAATTCTGGAGTTTCTGCATTAGCTTAGACAAAGAAGAGATCAGCAGATAATGATCACTGGTATTCACCTTTGCCAGGGCAGCAAGGAGCTGCTCAAGGGACAAGAGCTGTTCTGCAAAATTCTCTGAAGTTACAGGGGTCGACAAGAAGTCAGAAAATAATGATGACACTTTTTCATTTGTGCTGAGATAATTTTCAATGTCTTCAAGCGAGATTGCATGAAGTGCAATCATTTTGATAACCTCCCATGCTTTCTCTGTATTAAAGTGAGGCCTGGTTAAAATTATCTGATTCCAAATCACTGCAGCCATAGTTAGAACATCTTGATTTTCTTTTCCGTAGGGATTAGGGTAGAACAAGTCTTCACTGCCAGCTTCATACAGTGGAAGTATTTCTTGAAACATTCTTCCCAAGTCCAGCGTGCTGTTTGTAGCAGACGTTGAATTGAAGAAGAGTTTTAATGAACTATACAAATCATTCTGATCTGAGAATTTAATTCCTCCACTGGAATTATGAAAGATCTGATACGCTAATGTTTTTCCAGGAGCTACCCCAAAGTCCACAAGAATTAGAGCTTTCTTCATGATTTCCAGGAGTTTCACATATTCGTCCACTTCAGTTAGGTTCCATTTAGTGGTCAACATGCTGCCAGTGGCGTGCCACAGCTGCGAGAAATGTCCCCACTCAGACTGGTTGGAAGCATTTCTGCCCACCTGTAGCAGTTCATATATGCTGCTGTTCCTCGTGGTAACAGTTGGTAACAGATGGGAAAACACAGGCAGCCTATGCCAGTCTGCTGAGCTGTCAGAGAAATTTAGGGAGTTCAGTACTGTTTCATTCAGCATGAAAGGAATGAGCATGTCCAAAAGCTGAGACGGGAGCACACCACCCACATCCTGGACTGGGATGGGGCAGGAGGCATTACTCTGCAGCAGTTCCTCCATGAGAGCACCCAGAGCCCTCGCCTTCTCCTGTACCCAAGAGTTTTCCAGCTCGGATGCAAGGTTTAATTTGGAAAGGAAACTCAGAGAAAACTGCAGAGACTGGATGACGCACGACAGCTCCTTGGAAAAGCGCTCACTGCTGTTCTCGTAGATGGCAGCAAACTCTGGAGACAGTTTCAGGTTTGTTATGGCAAGCTGGAACATTTTTGTAAAGGTGTCATTGGGCATCGTTCCACTCTCTGTGTCCATGGAATCAAAGAGGGGTTTGCAGGGGCTGGCAGCTAAGGACTCACTTAGAGTGGTATTTTCAAACAGCATCTCGAGTGTTATGTGGAGCACATCCCGAGCAGAGCAGTTCTGGGATGTCCTATAAACATCGTCGCTGTTCTCAAGGAAAGGACTCAAGACTGAGTGTAAGAACTCCCAAATTTTTGCCTCTAGTGAAGTATTGTGCTGTAAGGAAGACTCACTGAACTCCTGCAGTAGATAATGCGTTAAGTTATAGACAGGGTCAATTATTTCTTTACCGGAAGCTTCCCTGGCACTTGTATAACGAAGGATTTTCATTCCTGTCCTCAGAATTTCAGACAAGGTCTCTAAGGTTTTATTGTCAAAATTAAAGAAAAGATCTATAGATTTTAATTTACTGACATTATAATTCATCTGTAAGTCTTTCAAGATGTACAAGGTCTTTTGTATGGCTTGAGTGACTACTGAGATATTGGCTACTTCAGAGTTTTCCCCAAACTCTTTAAACACGGCTGTTATAAATTCTGACAGTTGATCCAACTGTTCACTGAAGACACTATTTGAATTATTATTCAGCTTTTGTAAATGGCTGCTTAATACCTCTAAAAACTGCCCATAGGCTATGATGCCTGTGTTATTCCACTTCATCGATCGCAGTTTTTCCCCAAGGCGCCAATAGGCATTCAACTCATCCCACCAGGTTTCCCCCATGGAGCTTTCTACTTCCCGCATCAGTTCAAACACAGGCATGAGCAGGTACTGGTAACCTATGTTTGTGTCTGTCATTATAAAAACCATCTTCTGGAGAGCTAGGAGCTGGTCCAGGACGTTTCTGTAGGACACTGGCTTAAGCAGATAATCGGCAAACAAAGATGGTATTTCTTGCATTCCCTTTAAACGGTCTCTGAAGTCTTCCAGAGATGATGGCATGCTAGTGGAGAGCAACATCTTGAGAGCATCCTTAGTTTGCCCTGTACTAAAATTAGAATTATTTAACAGAACTGGATTCCAAATCATTGTAGCTAATTTTAAAGCACTCTGAATTTCTTTCCACTGGGTCATTATATTGAAAATGGAAGTCCCATTAAAGTCACTCTGTAATTGCAGTGATGTGAAGTTATAGATTTCATCAATTATTTCCTTATTATATGGTTCCTTTAATTTATAATCATGATGTGGATACATTCCCAGTTCAAGAATTGCATACAATTTCTGTAATGTTTCATTCTTCAGATTTCTGAATAGATTCAAGCTTTTTAATTCACTTCTATTCATTTTTTTCTCAAAGCCTTTTAAACGATGTAGAGACTTTTGTATGGCTTCTAAATCATCTGAATTAATGGACCTCTTGGAGTCTTTTCCACCAATCTCTTGTGACTTTATTTTTCTGGAGGGGAAAAAAAAGCATTTTAGTGAATATGAAATCAATGCAAGTGGAAATGTAAAGTGATTTAGAGCAAAGATCATAGATTTGAATTATACTGTTAGTAATATCCCTTTAGCTAGTGTCTTACCTCAGAACTTTTTCCAATTCAGATACTAAACTCCGATTATCTTTCCGGTTAACAAAGTGATTACAAATATATCTGGTCACCAAACTTTTTTCTTTATCTACAACAAACATGTAAAGAGTATATTAGTAAAAATCACATTAATTTGGAAACTGAGAAGAGCCATATGGCAAATCTGTTAAGGATAACATGCATGGATGAAGTTAGGCTCCTATAAGACACAAGATCCTGTTTAGAAATTTGACTGTTCTTTTGGGGTCTAACCCTTCCTGGCCTTCCAAAGGAAGTCAGGATGCTACCTGTCATCACAGAAATGATTTTTCATCTCAGGAACAGCTCAATGCCCTGTGATCCGGGCACTAACGGAGCTCTTCTGCTTTAGGAGCGCTTTGCCATCAGTGATGCAGCACAAGCTAGTCTCATATTTATTATCATTGCTTTCCATTTGTTTGGGAATGCTTTTTGACTATGCACACGTAGGCTTTGTCTGCAGCATCATTTATGTCTCCTACAGCCATTTACACTCATCTTGATATCCCTGTGTGTCCAGTCCTCTCAGTAGCCACATCTCCATGTTTTCCCTACTTGCACCGCATTAATCTGCTTTCTTCTTATCCACCCCAACTTCCACAGCCTCCACCAAAGAAGAAGTAGAGAATGGATGGCATTTACCAATCTGTCCCTTGTAGCATTTAGATGCTGTAGCTTTCCCTCGCCCATTCACATAATCTCCTTTAAGAGGTGGACGTCGAGGACCCTGCCTCTGCTGCAAGCTGATGGGGATTTAAAGGAATGGCTAATTTTGCCGTACACGGCTTGTTGTGAAGCCCAGCCCCTACCCTGATACACTGAGGTGAGTTTAACAGAACCCAAAACTAGAGGCAGATTTTGACCCCCCAAAAAAAAAATCAAGGTAAAATATTACCACTCCCCATTTGCACTGAGACTGCAAACTCATGTTAATTCATTGTCTACTGACAAAACCCAGCTTTTTACTTTTCAATTTGAAATGAGGTATTTTATGCACATTTGTAAAAAGTTGAAAGAAGAATTCATTATGCTGAGCCCTGAACAGCATGCAATCTGGCTGGTTACTTATTAGCCTGCAGTTTGCTTCTCTTCAGCACCGCAGGTTTTCAGCGGAGATATGACTGCACGGAGGAGTCTTACCTTGCTCCAAGCAGTTCAGGGAATATGGAGGATCTGTAACCCCCTTCTGAACAGTTTCGAATCCATCATCAGTCACAAGCGATGCAGAGACATTCCGAGCTGCCAGCACAACACTAAAGGAGGGAAAAAAAAAAAAAACAACAAGGAAAATAAATTGTGGTTACAGGTTTATGAGAAGAAATAAAACAAGCATTCAAATAGGAAACAGCTGGAGCACAGCCTATCATTCTTAGAATGTCTGACAGACAAGACATTGCCCTTACTTTTAATTATCTGTTTGATCATGCACAAAATACAAATACAAAGGGCTTTGATGGGAAACCTGTGGCCGTATATTAGCACAAACATATGTGTAGCACTCATTAGATGTACTTATTCAAAGGGTTATGCAAAATCTATAGACCACTTAAATCCTCACATTAGGGCTTAGAAAACAATCAGGTGATATGCCAGCCCAGGGCTTCGCTGCTACGGGTGAGTCTCCTCCTAAAAGAAACCAAGAAGCGAGCAGACAAGGCTCCAGGGAGAGCAGGGATCCCTGGGGGACAACATCTGTGGCTGGAAAATGCAATCGCAACTAACAGTTGCCATTTTCAATTCTCCTTCTTTCTCCTTTTATACAGTAATAACCAGGCTGACGGGGAAGCAAGGAATGTTTTTCAGTCTTCGGAAAGAACAGGCTGATAATCAGGCATATTGTATCACAGAGGAAGTAATTTAAAAGACGCTCTGTTCAATGTGTGCAGGTTACTGAAAACTTCACGGTGATTATTAGTCCCTTTTGCTTCTCCCGTATAAAGAGTAGCTCTTCAGTGTAGGCACAGGGTCACCGTGAAATGCACAATCTCTGCCTGCCTGAAGTTCTGCAGGTGATACACAAAGAACCTGGCTGAGCTGATTTCAGTGGCATGAATAAATACATACTGATTTGTGGGAACAGACTGCTAGTGAGAAGAGAGCACCAGGGATCTCTTTTCTCCTCATTTAACATAATGTCTCCATGCAGGTTTCGTGGCCTTGGTGCTCACCATTTCCATTCTGCAGAGGTGCTTGTTAGCAAGAGTCTTAAAGGGGGAAGAAGCTGCAGTTATGTGACGTATTTAGTTGAGCAATGGCAGAGCGAAGGAGGAGGGAGACATAGGCTTGCTGAAAGTGGATTCATATCATACAGATCAGAAGGTAGCAATTGTGAAAACAAGTGGTGGTGGTGCCATTTTATTTCAGTCTTGGAGGGCTTTTGCAGGCATTGGCTTTCGAGAAGAAGTTCAGCTTATGTGCTTATCTCAAAAACTATCTCAAAGCAACAACAGGAGCATTTGTGAATTCAGTCTGTAAATCAGGTTTGCGTGGGTAATAAAATTTATTCCCAAACTTTCTCTAGAATTCATGACTTTGAAGTTTACTGTTTCACAGTGGTGGCGTTTATCACGTGGTTAATACAGATGCCACAATGAGCTCTTTTCTTCTGTATCTTCATATTTATACTACAAAAAAATTCCCAGTACAGCATTTCTTTAGGAGGTCAGTACTGCCTGGGTAAGAGACATGGCCAGGCTAGCTAAGATGTGCTTTTGTAAGCATCATTAAAAATACTATTTGTACAATCTCTTTGCAGTAACTCTTTACTCATGCACTTAGACTGCCAGATGCTAGGCATAACAGCATCGCATGGTTCTGGTGATGAAATTCTCTATGCCACTGTGTTGTGTCCCTGATAACTTTGCCCAGCTCCGCAGCTGTAGAGCAGAGCAGCGCAGAAAATATTAATTCTTCCTGGGCACTCAAACAGTGCTGGTTCCCAGGCTTGATTCTGCAAGCCAGTAAATGCGAACAAGTGCAATAATCCTGTGACTGAAACAGCAGCATGGACAAAACACCTCTGAATAAAATTAAAATTCTTGCCACGCTGCTACTGACTCCTTTAAGGATAAGGACATTATGACTTACAAATAGTTGTCACAATGCAGTATGGCAAATTACCCAGACATTAAATGTACAGGTCTTTAAGTGCCTTGGCAACATGCCAGCCATGAAAAGTGAGTCCCTCTAAGCCTGGGTGCAATCAAAGTGGCAAAGTTTCTACAGCCCCTTTTGGCATCTTTATCCAAATGCTCATGTATCCAAGAAAATAAAAAAGTCTGAAGACACTCAGTTGCTTGCTGTCCTCCATGTGCCACAACAAGTGGACTATCCAGAATAATTTATAGCAGTGTCAGTCACATATCCAGTAGATGATCTAGAACAGAGTCCCTTAATCTCTTGAGTAACTCAAGTCTTCTAGAGATCAGTGAGAGTTTAGCCCAACTATGGACCAGAAAAGGGATTTCAAGGCTAAGCCCATTTCAGAAGAGTTTTTATTGTCCTAGCTGCATACAGCATCAAATATTTCATGCAGTTAAGCCATCTCTGTTTTTCATATAACCGTTGAGCAAGAACACAACTGTTACTTTCTTCTTAAAGTCAGACATACTCAAAGCCCCCTACGCTAAGAACCAGGCTCCCTCTCTCCTCTGCTTTCTTGGGGCCATTCTTGAAAGATTAAATAGCAGTCAATGAGGTAAACAATTTTAAAAAAAAAAAAAACAAACGAATTTATGGCTCCTCTACAAATGCTTGAGGTGTTCCAAAGCAACTTGAATTTGGCTCTATGCTTTTCTGTAAAGAAGCAGCTAGCTGCTGTCTTTAACAGAACAACTATCCATCCAGGAGAGCTTATCTTCAACCAAGGGCAGTGGCTGTTACTTGCCACCCTTTCTATCTGCATGTGGAATTGACGGTGCTGGAAGAAAGTGCCAGAAGCAGGCTGGAAGAAAACTAAGAGTTCACATCAAGCTCCCATTTAAAAACTGATACAAGAGTCATTGAAAATCAAAACATTGCTCACTGGCCATAGAGACCTTTACAGACGCATCAATTCGGAGCCAGATCATTCCCCAAATAAATCATACTTTTAAGCCTAACGCCCTTCCTTCAAGATGAGAGATGACAGAGTTCAATACGCAAACCCACCAACTTTCAGTGCCTCTCCTGGCACTTTCAGTATTTTTACCTGCTTGGATTCTGAAGGAAATCAATTATATCTTGCAGTTGCATGCTGCCCTGAAACACATCTGGGGCCAGCAAAAGGAGATGCCACAGGGAGGTGTCGTTCTGCACTTGGGAGACGAGCATTAGAAACGAGACCATTTCATTGACAAATGCTGCCTGGTACTGTGGGTTGTGTTGCACCTTAACAAATAACAAAGCAAGAAATTATTTAAAAACAAGAACCCTTGTTGCCAGTGGGTCTTTTTATGTTTTTCAGCTTGCACTGCACTTGTACACAAGTCTACAAACAATACGTTCAAAGGACTCTAGCGACAGGCAATAACTGAGAGAGTGAGATGTGCTTTAACTTCACATCGCACATTGTACAATAAATTCTCTGTTTAGACAAGCCCTACGATTCACAATGTCCCAAACAGTCCAAAGACTAGGAATACAAGAAAAATTAATATCAATCCTCACCCTGGCAAAAAAGAAGGCATTACCTTTAAAGGATTCATTTGGTTAAATTATATAGCTTTCCCAAAGACAAGTACTGCGTCAATCATAAATAGTTGGGTCAGATGCAGAAGTTATTGGATAAAGTTATATGGCTGAGGTAATACAGGATTAAATTTATTGCCTCCCCTAGCTTTAAATATTCTTATTTACACCATATTCTCACACTGTTCTATCTACCTGTCACTGCAGCAGGGCAAATATGGAGAAGAAACAAGACCTAGCCATGGTGAAAACCCTTCGCATGGTGAAAATCCAGCTGACAGCTATATGTCCTTGCCTTTCCAAGCTGTGAACTCAACTCTAAGGTCTTTGGGCTAATCCTGTTGTCCTGGTTTCAGCTGGCAAAGAGTTAATTTTTCTTTCTAGTGACTGCTGTGAAAGGAATGTCAATAATACCTATTGGTTTTAGTTGTTGCTCAGTGATGTTTACACTATTCAAGGACTTTTTTTCAGCTTCCCATACAAGCATAGACAGAACGATGGAATGGCCAATGAAATATTCCATACCATACCAGACATCACAGTCAGCATAAATGGGGGGTTAGCCAGGGGGGGACAGGAATCCGCAATCACTGCTCAAGATTGTACCAATTCACTGGGTAGTGAGAGGGACCCATGCCATTATTATTATTGTTATTTTTCCTTTGCTGTTATTGTTTCTATTAAACTGTCTCTATCTCAACCCATGAGGTTTTTTCCTCCCTTCCCTCCCCCTTTTTTTTTTCCCCCCTCTTCCCATCACCCTTCTGGAGGTGGGGGAAGGGGGAGGGAGTGAGCGAGTGGCTGCGTAGTTCTAGCTGCTGTTTGGGGTTAAAAAATTAGCTCAGCCTTGTCTTGCGCTATATGCACTTTGGTATAGAGAAGAGCAACTCCCAGCCAGGGGGGGGTCACATTCTTTCTCCAAAACACCGCAATAATGTGTGTGAACTAACACAGCTACTAGCTGCAGATATTAGGAAAAGTCCTGGGCACTCACCTGAGAGAGCTGACTTCTGAACTCTTGGGTAAATGACTCTAAAAGCGATGAGTCGGTAAAGCAGAACGTCCGGTGGATATTGGCTGCCATCTTCTCTTCAGTGAGCCCGGGATGTGCCGTGTATCGCGACAAGACCTCACACAGAATGACTTTGAGATTGCCTGCAGTTGAATATTGGGTCTGGCTCTAAAAGCAAGGTGTTAAAGTTAGCTTTAAAGCAGTACTTCGTTTGCTTTAAACATAGCAATGAGACTTTTTTTAAGGGGTGGTAGTGACATCTGAAAAGGATTGTCATTAAAAGCACTTAGACACATACAGAATGCTACCAGATGAACAGTGTCACTGAAATCCCTCAAACTCCTCAGACAGATAAAGAGAAATGTGTGCATAAGTGTTTGTAGGCCTTTATACAAAACCATAAGCATACTGGTGTCCATCACATGGTACCATGTTTCTGTTACAAAGGAGTCGTTCCTATACCTAGTCAATAGCTATATAATAAACACACAGCACCTCTGATGCAGGATTATAGTGGGCAAATAATGAATTCAACGGCAAAGCCTGTAACATCGTATCTTTAATTTAATGTGAAAGAAAACACACTCTAAACCCCTTAACTCACACAAGTTTTGAGCAAAATATCTCAGCAATGTGTGTGGCCGTATGTGGTAATTCATGGTATTAGATCCCAAGGTGTCTGGTTTATCTGGTTTCCGCTTAGAAGATAATAAATTTACCACAGAGCTTAAAAATCCACCCACAATAATTGTCTTCCTCTTCCCAAAATAAAGCACATTCACATAATAGGGGACATCCAAAAAGCAACAAAAACTGTATGTTGGCACTTTGAGCTTCTAACTCTTTAAATGACTATACATAAATGCTGCCACTCAGCTATTATGCCAATGCAAACTTACCTTCCCAAAACTGAGGATTTTGTTGAACATGTTGATGCTGGAAGTCAAGTCGGATGGTGATGAAATATTCCGAAGGGTTTTTTCTCCATGAGATACCAAATCCCCAAATGCTGCAATAACAGTTTGAAACACTGTATTTTACTTAATGTCTTTTAACCTCTTTGCTACATCAAACCGTGACACAGGACAGCTGACTACAGCTTTGGGCATGCCATCATTATTAATTGCTTTCCAAAGGTACAGCCAATGGCATCCTGTGATTACTTACTTAAGTTTTTTTTCTGTTGTAATTAAATCCTAGATTACATTATTTCCTTCTGTAACTTTATTTAAATTAAAAGCCTTTAACTATCTGTTTGCAGGTAAACTTTAATTTCCACCTCCTTTCTCCAGTCCTGCAGCTCCCCCATGCAGGAAGAGGGATGGGTGGCCTTACAAGGAAGCCCACATCAGCTCAAGCCAACAGCCCAGTAAGAAAGAACTCTCCAGGTGTCTTTGGCACCAGTGGGTGGTACTTGTTATGCAGAAGCGGCTCCAACACAGCTTCGGAGCACTGCTGCCCACAATACACAGTGGCCCACAGCCAGGTACCCGGCTGACGTACACCAAAGCCAACGCTTGCACTGAGCTACACTCTCCAACAACGCAGCCCACTGGAACCAAAGGAGCTACGCCAGTTTACACCGGCAGAAGCTACGACCTATGATTTTTCTTTTATTTTTTTAAATAAGATGTAGAACTGAGTTCTTACCTGACCATCCGTGGCCATCAACATGAGCTGATAGTTCCCATAACTGTTCACTGATTATTTTTTTTTTCCCCCACGCCTCTGCATTCAGTCCCTTTTGAATTCTGCCTTTTTCTGCCCGCACACCAAAGAGTGAGTGCATTGGCAGGAATGCTAATTGGAACAGTGAATGGCTGGAGCAGAACAGTCACAGAATGCAAATCTGTAATCATTTATTTGATTGTGAGCTCCCCAGAGAAAGGACTGTCCATCATGACGGCTTGTGGATAGTACTGGCCATCAATAAATAATAATTGTAATGATTTTATGGAAAATTTAAGCCTGCAAGTTCCTTCAGGAAAGAGAATCACATCAGAGGAGAACATCACCAACAATAAATATCCACTGTGGCACAGAAGAAGACTTATTTGCTGGATAACTCTGAGTAAGAAATACATTTAAAAAAATAATAAGCTGATTATGGACAATTTGTGGGCAGTAAAAGGGCAATATTCCATAAAAGGCCAGGTCTTTAATTAATGTCCAAACAGTCTGTGATCTCCCATTGCTCCTGTGAAGCGCAACAGTTTAATCCTGGTTTCTTGGCCAAATTCCAAAAGCATTTTCTACAGACAGTTACTTGTAATTATTCCCAAGAATTTACATTAATGTCACAGCCATAATCACGTGCCTGTATAGAACACATAAATCATTTTAGCTGTGTTCTACGAATTGCACCTCTGTCCAGAGAGCTTCAAAAGATCAGCCTTTAAAGACCAGAACTTTGCACAGCAGTGAATAACCTACCCAGTGAACCGTTCCTGGTTTTAGGAACTTCTGCTCTCCATGGTGATGGATGGTTGGCCTTGGCCACAGTGGATGAGCTCCTCCGCTTACTAGGGGAAGGAAGGAAAAAAAAAAAGAAAGAAGATGTCACCTGTAACAACTCACAGAGTTTCTTACAATTAAGGGTACACTTAACTACTGTGTGACTCAGAATGGGTCTATGGCTGGATTTCATGGCAGATGTGTTGAAATCTGGGTTGTGCAAAAGCCTGGTTCCTTCTAGAGGCCTGGCATATCTTTAGGGGAAGCACGCTGCAGCACACTCAGGCACAAAACAGACGGAGGGGACTGCACTCGTGCCTGCTCTGCAGGAACACCAAGGACAGGCAAGGCTTGACATACGTATTGGGTCTAATTTTAAACAAATTCCCACTTCTGGAAAGAAGGTCTCATTGTATCAAGTCCTCCACCAACATATGCTCAGCAGAATAAACAGTGCAGAATGTCATGGCACTGTTAATGACACTCCGACTGAGCAGAGAGGCCTTAATGTAAGCTGGAGCAGCTCTAAACTGTAACAGCAGGTTGCACGTCCCTACCAAGAAATCCCTGAAGACATCAGCTCCTTATTTCATCCTTCCCAAACACTTCACTACAGGGGAAAAGAAAGGGTGGATGACGTTGTACTTAGTTCCCTTTTATTAAGGGAATCAAAGATGAGAACCTTGCCCATTTTCTCTGTTGGCCACTGGTATGACAGAGTTTTAGGGCAAGTTTAATAAGAGCTTCAGTGAGTTGCACAATGGGAGGGGAAAAAACCAGCCTGGATATTACAAGCTTTAGATTACACAACAATATACCCAGAGAGTGAAGGGTTGCAGTTCAAATGCTGTGCCTCTGTGACAAACTCACGCATTGTGATTCTGCTCCTGAGGCAGAGCTGTATCTCTTCACGTTGGCTTCTGGAGCTTTCCCCTACCCCGGCAACCTTCTGCTGAGGCTTTACACTCTGCTGTATCCTGCTAGTTTTGCCGTGGCTACTTAATCGTTGGTGTTTTTTCTTGTAGAATACGGTATATTTCTAAGGCTGACATTGACCACACAAGGGTAGGTATGCCCACATAGCTGTATGATACTTCACACAGCCAACTTCTAGCATCAATAGTGGTCAAGATGCTTATTAATGACTCATGTGACTTGAGCTATAGTTTGGCCAAATCCTTTGATTTTCAGTTGGCAGGAAAAAACAGTTATTTCCTCAACAGCTGTACAGAAATCGAAAACAGAAAGCAAGGAGGATTTGTAGCTGCTGAAACCCATGGAAGACCTCCAGCTTTGGCGCCAGAAGTTCCCATTTCTTCATTTCAATGCCCCAAATTAATCATTGTTTGACGTGCCCAGGGAAAAACAATGACACTGAGGAAACAAGTGAAGAGCTGCGAATCCAGGCATCCAGTCCCTGTGTGGCTCTGCCCTCTTCTGCTGTGTGACCTTGAATTTGATTAGGATTCACCTTGTGTAACTTCAGTCATCCACATATTTAGTCAGTCAAACCCCTTCTAACAAGTGGAGAGATCCTGACCGCTGACTTGGCCCAGGAAATCCCAGTCCCTCTGCTTTGACTAAGGAGGACCCTTAAGGAGTCACCAACCCTCAGGATCCCCCATCCTGACTGATGGGCTCTCTGGTGGAAGGCATGGGGCCCACCGTAACTCTTTAGAATCTCAAGGTCTGGCCAAAGGGGACTTTGAGGGTCTGACATAGCCACTTTGGAGCAGCCTCTCACCTGAAAGTAAAGATGGGCAACCAGGGACCTTGTATGCAAGATGCCCAGGTTTTTAGCTCTTGATCAAGAGCAGCATGTTCCCCAGGGGTGTGCCAGAACCAGGCAGCCAAGATGTAGAAACAACGCTGGCTGGCATGTCTCAAAGCAAATGCTACTTGGCTTCAACTGGAACATCAATGAAATTGAAATGTCTCCACTGAACGTTTCAATTTCAACAAACCGCCATTCCAACAAAACATGCCCGGCCAGCTCCACGCTGCAAACCTACATGCTTTTGTGGGCAAAAACTGTTTCTTCATTTTCATTTGTTTCCCAATATATTTGATGCAGAGAGAACACCCATTCTGGTTGGCACACGGAGGACGTGCTGAAAGGGCAGTCACTCCAGACCAAGCGTACCTCAAACTAGAGCTGTTGGGGAACATTTGCCACTTCCACCCAAAGTGTCCTGAACCAATCACCGCAGCGGCAGATCACCATGCTGGGCTGCTCTTGGTACAAGTCTTATACACTGACACCCTGTAGGACCTGACCAACAGTCATGCAAAAGAAGTTTCTTTGCTCTGATCTGGGTAAGCAGAAGCATTTTTCTCAGGGAGCAACATTCTCTTCTACTATCAAGCCTGGATCAACTGACACACTACCGATAGCTGTCCCTAACATGGATATTTTTAAGGTGTGCCATGTTGCAGCCCATATTCTCATTTCTAAGTGTTCAGATATCTGAGATGTATCTGTTGTGGACATACTTGCACATACATGCATGCGTGGCTGCTCCCTCCACCTCAAAGCAAGTTTTGCTTTACAGCTTGTAACACCCAGATAATATTTAGACTCCCTTACAGTCTGAGAGATGAGATATCATTAAGTCTTGGCAGCAGATCCTCTGGTGTGTACGGTGTGCCTTTACATCTGGCATCTGAATCACACAGCACGGTTTGCAGGAACGGGAAGAAGCCAGCACTAGGAAGGTTTCGGGGTGCAAGATAACCTGGAAGAAGGAAGAGAGAGAAAATACCATTAGTATGATGCAGTCATGCCATGTGTTTCTATCAGTATGTGCTACTTTCTCTTCCTAAACCATGGGCTTGATTCTCAGTTTCACTGAGGCTCTTTTACTCCACCCTGGCAGCACTATCTGACAAATCCCACGAGAAGTCACCCCTCAACACCGACAGAGCCATGAAAGGCTATTTAATAGGAAAAGGAGTCAAGCTATTTGTCGGTAACTGCAACTGCAGATTTTTTCCCTCTGCTCCAAAATGCAAGAAACAGGCAAGAAATTACAAAAGCACCCTAGGTTTATGATATTCGAATTCCGCCTTTAAAAAATAAAATAAAATAAAAGCAGGTGCATGGCCAAGGTAACCTGAAGCACCCATAAGAGCACGTTCTCCAAGACTTGGTTGGATCAGTTTCTATGCGACACCACAAGCTTCAGTTTCAAGTCAGATTGTTAAAACAGGGCTCTGTCTCAGCTTTTACCACAGGAAGGGGCAACAGTCCCAGGACCAGCAGCCTCCTTTGCTTTTTTGTGCAGACCTGCCCAGGGAAGGGAGAGGAGCAATCTATCACCACCACCCCCTCCGGGTCTCCTGCCATCTCAGAGCATCTCTTGTACCATCTGCTTGGTGACCGGTGACGCTGGCAGCCACCACTGCGGGGTGAGATGTATGTCCCTGTCTTCCATTTCTGCAAACACAGAGTGGACCTGGGCAATTAGAGACTTCAGTATTTTATGTGCCACTTGCCCCATGCTGCTTACTGCCAGCCCGCAGAGTTCACCGGCAGCTTTTCCTCTCAGTGACAAATGCTCTAATAAATCTCAAAACTCTTTTGCTGGATCACAGCAACATATTATTTAAAATAATAATTTGGAAAATTACCTGGCAAAGGACATTGCTATTATTTCTACTAGGGAAAGGAGCCAGATTTACAAAAGGCCCGCAGGCAGGCTTGTGGTAATTGATTACCTTGCTCTTTAGTCTCCAAAGACAACCTGTGACTCTCGCCCAGACACAGCTTTATCTCTAACCCCTCCAACAAGGACACCGTACTACATTTGTACTACATTTATTAATTATAGCAGTGGTCAAACCCCAGATGTTCCCCAAGGGGATGGCAGTGATAGGTGGAGTACATGGCTGTCTGTCTCCTTCAAGGAGACTTGACTTTCCTGAGCACAGTTGGTCACAGCCCGTGAGTGTGCACTGCATTTTGGGGTCAAAATGCAAAAAGCTCATCGTTTAGCGCGGGAGTTCCCACTGCTTCGGGCCAGATACCAACTGGCACAGAGGCTGCTGAGACCTGCACAGTCAAAGGCACCCATTTTGAGTGGTGGTGTGATTCTCTTGTATACCTCAGCAGAGAACTGCCCTAGAAAATCAAAGGAGATACCCTGCCAGAGGAGAAGGATACCTGCTGTGGGAAGCTCCCCCAAGACTCCCTGCAGCCCCCGGGCAGTTACACAGCAGGCTGAGCCAGCTCCCGGTAATCACAGAGCACCAAGGAGAGTAAAAGATTTCTCTTATCCCTACAGGCAGCCCTTCTGGTGTTGGGGCCAAAGGACCAAACACATGCCACTCTAAAGGTTTTGAAGTGTAATTAAGTCTGCTGCCCATGAGGGAAACTTTAGAGTAGGGCACTTTAATCTGGAAGCATCCTTGTGTGAATATCCCTGCCGTGTCTGGGACGTTTGCCCTTTGAGATCACCAATTATAGCCCTGCAAAATAGCATTTTGCACACACTGGCATTTTTCTCTCATCTTCCTTCTGATCTCCCGCACCCTCATTCCCATGCGGGAAATTGACTCACACCCCAATCCAAAAATGCACACCACAGACCTCACTTTATCAGTGTCTCTACCAAAATGCAGCTTCAAAGACCTGGGAAGCCATGAAGTTCAGGATGGAGAGCATAACCACAATGAAGTGAGACAGGTAGGAGCCAGGAGGGAAACGGCTACAGTTTCCAGTGCCATCCACATCTACCAATGACAAGCAGGGCCAGGAACTAAGCTCACGTCTCTTGGGCAACCTGGAACAGCTAAAGCTGTGTTAACTCCTAGCTGGACAGCAGAGTGGGGAACACAAGGATGGGGCTGGGAGCTTGAGGAGCACTGGTCTTCTCTGGAGAGACGCGAGATGTTTACAGAGTCAAGTATGCAAGAGATCCTGCTGAATCCTGAGCAGCGAAAGACACTTCCTTGAGATATAAGTAACAATAACAACTTTTAAAATTAGACTCAAACGTGGTACACTTTGAACTAAGTGGACAATTAAACAATCAGTTGCTGTATCACAAATGAGGCGTACAGCATCAGAACCTGGTGATGATGCTGTACGTCTCTTTCTTTTCTTTTAAAAGAGCAGTCTGAAAAATGAAGAGACAGGAATTCATGACCTGAAGTCTGGAAATGCTGCTACTCGTGGTGGTGGCACAATGCCTGTGAAGACATCGCTGGCCCAATATGATTGATGTATTCAGTGAGGCTCTACCAACTTGCATCAGATGTTGAGCATTTTGCTGGTACCTGGTTACCACCACAGGGCCTGAGCCGTCACTGAGTCACTGCAGATGTGAACTGGTGCAACCCCATGATGTTCTTGGCCCAAAAGCAGTGGCAATGCCAAAGAGGACTTTTCTGGAAGATGCCTGGACTCTGACAGCAGTTAGAAAATTAGAGAAGTTTTTCAAGAAAGACCATGACACAGAGAAAAATCTGAAATGTCTGGGCCAAATTCCCAAGTGGTGTAATTTAGACCTATGCTGGTTCTTAACCCTGATTATCCAGCACAACCACGCCCTGTGCCAAGCACACAAATATAACATATTCCATCTGTCAGGATAAACTGAATTGTTATGTTGGCTCTGCTGCCTGCATTGGTGAGATCTCCATCTACTCCAAAGGAAGTTTAAAGACCTGGTTCGGATGCAGGCACCCTTTCCGCAGACACCTACTGCTGGGAGATGAATCCCATCCTTGCTTTCTCGTGTGCCAAGGTGATGGTGCTGAAGGAGCCACACTGGTGCACACTGCCTTCTTTATGCACCGGCCCCACCAAGGCAAAAACAGTGGCCAGGCTGGTGTGACAGGTCTGTCACTCCCAGATAACAAGCAGTCAACCTCATCACCCTCGGAACCACCAAGCACTTGTCCCCCTGTTCATACTGCCTTGAAAATCATGTCCTTCAGGGGCCGCAGAGGCCAACAACTTAATTTAATAGAAGCTGAGCAGCGCAGTCACAGGAAGCTCAGCTTCTGAGGGTGCTGTCTCCTTGGCCAGTGTGTCTGAGATCAGAGCAGAGGCACGGCATAAGGCACTGTGCAGGAAGCATGGCTGATTTGGGTGTCCAAGCCCCAGGCAGTGTGGCCTCAGAGCCCTTTCCTGTAACTTCCCCTCACCCTGCAAAGGAAGGAATTTACTGATGAGGAGGTGAGTCAAGAGATGAGTGCGCTCCCTGCTCCATCCTCCTGCCCTCCCATCCCCTTGCTGGTGGTAAGGAGACGTGACTCCACGGAGCCACATGGGCTGCTCTGCCCACACATACAAATTCATCACGTGTCTCGGCCCCGTACACCACCGCGAGGACGGCCAGAGAGGAGGCTGGCTCCTGACGCCCTTCAGCGCTTCAGGAGACGTTCGTAACTGCCTGTCCCTCCCTCAGCTGAGATTTATCCAGCACGTCAACTCAACGTAAGTACTACCTGTAAAACATTATTGACGGAAAATCATAAACGCTCTACAAATTTTAAAGGACAGTGTTTCGATAGGGATAGTTTCGCAATCTGAAACATCATGCTTATCACCATTAGTGGCTTTTACAGTATTTCTACTGTTGGGAATCCCTTCAGTCTTCCACACACTGCACAAGGCAGCTCCTTCTTCCACCTAAGTCTATGGCCATGCCATATCCAAGGGGTGTGGATTTCCCTAGCTCTGTATTCCCCAACTTTATGATGCCATGTCCCACAATACAGCAGAAACACAACACATGACATCATTTTTCATTCTCCTTGCTGCCTTTAGCTTTAAATCTCTTCATTTTCTAAAATGACAATTACCTTTGGAGGGCCTCACTATGCTGCCTATGAGCCAAGCGGGAGAGATCCTTGCACCCTCTGCTGCCCCACGTCTGAGCTGGGAGGTCACTAGCACATTTCTTGTCAAATCGACTTGTCTGCAACCAAAATCTGAGCCCAGATCTGTATCGTGTTAGTAAAGACGGACTTCTGGGCTTGCCAGCAACAGAATCCCCTCTCACTGAGAGCTTTGATTTTCTGTCACCATTGAAAGAAGGGTGCTGAATCTAAGGAAAGTAAGACGCATCCCAAAGGGCAGAAGAGGCCAAGGGCTCAGTGCTGCATGGGCTGGCTGGTTCTCCCTGCTCAGCGGGCCAGCCACATCTCCCAGAGCTGAAAAGAAGGCATGAACAGCAGTAATAATAAACACAAGATGCATATAATTAATACATGCATGCCACTGGCAATTCTGGCATTTCCACATTTGCTTTCATTCAGAATAAAATTAAGAAAATTAATATCTCTTGCTTTCCTGAATGTTTTAAATTCCAACTTACTTCCCTTCAACACAAGCAAGACATTTTGTTTTCTTCAGGTAAAGGTGCTTGGTATAATGATGATGAAAAATGTCAGAGCAATAATAAATGTCACACAAGAAAGATGAAAATTACTATTTCACTACAATCTACAAGATTAATTGAAATTGACCGAAACGTTTAAATCTAAATGGACCATGTTTTACGTTGCCACATTGATTTTGCTTCTTTCATTGCACTGAGGTTTCAGGCATTGGCGTTAGCCGAGTCCAAGCATTCATTTCAAGAAAGCGGGCATTTCGGTGGACTGCAGGCGCTGTGGTGTAAACTAGCACCGGTTCACTCATTGCGCTGCTAAATACCTCCCTTTCCCTCATTGTCCCAGTCTCAGCTCTGCTAGTCCGAGAGACGCTAACTATACCGCAGCCCCATCATTTGAACATGCAAAACCCCCTTAAATCTAATGGAGCTGCACGGACCGTGTCTTTTGCTTTCAAAATATCACCCATGCATCCCTTCTCCCTTTTCCGCCCATGCTGTACGTCTGCTTTCAGGGCTTCCTACCTTGCTCTGCCATCCATCCTGCAAAAACAGACAAAAATCTATATTCCATTTTATTCCTATTAAAGATGCAGGATTTCCATTATGAGCGGCGGCTACTTAAATACATTTAGGTACATTAACTGTATTTTCTTACTCCTTTACCATTAATTTAAAAAGGCACACTGAATTCTTCTGTTTTCTATCCACCCATAGTTTAGTGTCGTGTCACTACCCCTCCCTGGGCATGAAAAATTCTCTTGGCTTCAGTTTTCACACTCCAATAATGCATATACCTTATCCATTTAGTCCTTCCGTCTTCCTTCCATAGTTCATAAAAAATCCATACAAATCTTAACTCCCCCACTGGTGAATTAGAGGCATTAATGAGCAAACGACTTCATTAGGAAGTATTGTGTTTAATTGGAAATGCATTCAATCACTGCTAAATCATACAAAGAGACTTAATAACTGGGGCTCTTCAGTAAAGAAAAAGATGGCCAGAAAGTGGTTTGATAGAGTAATAAATAAGATCACGATCAGTGATGAAATGGGTGAGTAAATGATCATTCCTCGCAACACAGGGACAAAGAAACACAACGAGATCATGAGGCAGCAGCCAAAAGGGACAGAAAGTACCTTTTTTTAACAAATACTAAAATGTTGTGGAACTCACTGCCACAGGGTGGTGTATGCTGAAAAGCAGGCATTCATTTAAAAACAAATTAGACAAATTCACAAAAATAGATTTGTCAGCGGCTATTAAATATGATCACTTGGATTCAACCTCTTCAGCTTCTGGCTGAAGAAACCTTAAACCTTTGAAGACATTGTTTCTAGTGGAGGGAGCACCCTGTGCTTTGCATTCCCACCCCTCGCCCCACCATCCCCGAGCGGCAGCAGGGGGTCTGACCCAGGGTGACAGTTCTGTTTATCAGCTGGGATTTATATTTACCTAAGAAGTCACAAAACGGACAGTGAAAATATTTACTGCTACGGTGATCTCCTCCCAGTTTTCTAAGCAAAATGTTTAACTGTATTGTGTATGCACAACCGTCTCCTTTCTTCTTCTTCCTTTCTAGTCTTTTTCCATAGTCACACAGCATTGCTGTAAACTTTATTCTTTTAAACAGTCAAGAAAACAAACATGCCTGTTTCATGACATGATGCTGAAATTGTTTCTCTTCAACTACATGTAACTGCCCATTTCCAGCTTTGTTCACATCTGTTTATATACGTAACAACTTACATTGCCTATTTTTTGTAGAAAGCTTTAGAATAATGCCAGGACTTTTGATCTTGCTCCAAAAACTAAACTCGATCATCAAATCTATGGAATAAGACTAGTTTTGAAGCAGGATTTTTTTTTTTTTTTTTTTTACTTTTTTTTTTTCCAGACATGGAGAATGGTCCAAATAGCAGGCTGGTGTGTATGTATATTGATGTGTATGTATATTAAAAAAAAAGAATATTTAATTGCCGTGGCACAGGTACTGCTGTGACATTGTGACATTTATGCACTCTGAAACTCACATCTGACCTCAAAGCTGGAGAAAGGGGCCTGCATGTTCCCGGTTACCTAGGTCTTTTGTGGGAGCAGGACCAGGAGAGAAATGCCAGCTGAGCCTTTCCTTTACCTTTTTCACACCCCAAGATCAATGCCCACGCGAGTCCTACACTTGTTGCAATAAAAAAGGGGCGAGGACAGTAAGCGTTACAGTTCCTGGCAGCACAGCCCCAATCTTGTTCCGTGCGTCCAAAGTGCACAGCACAACAGTGATTAGCCCTACTGATTTTAATGGGATTACTCAGACTTCGGGTTAAACACACACTTAAGAGCTGTCCTGGATCAGAGCTAATGGTTTGGTATTGCACTGTCCCTACACTGTTGCCTTCCGTATTACAAAGCCCATTTTTAAAACCACTCCAGAGCTAGCAGGCAATTTCTTTCACCCTATTTTGGCCAGCCAGCAGAACTGCTATTTACCTCTGGAAGTTCACGTGGTGAGCAGACAGCACTGAAAAAAGACTCCCTGAGCTCACTCCAAAGTGCCTCAGTATCTATCGTACCGGAGTCATTTTTTTGTTCCTCTGCGAGCCTCCATCCTTGCTGTCTGTTCGGAGAGGTTTGTGCTGCAAGGTGGCACACGGCGCAACGCCCTGCCGCCCGCGTGTACCAGCACAGGCTGGATGGCAGGCAGCGCGGGGAAACCTTAGTTACAATGATCTGGTGTTAGCCCAAGCCTCACCATCCCTGAAGCACGTGCATTCCCCCACTGCCTTCCTATTGTGCTTTAAGCAGTGTCATCTGTGGCCCTCTTCCCCTCAACTCTAATTTGATTACTTTTTTTTATTTTCCTCCATGCCAATCAAAGATGTTGTGAGCATCTATTGCACATACACCAGTTCTCCTGTGTACCACACAGCCCACCCTGATTTACAAGGCATACACCCACTACCTAGCTCCTGTTTTTCTAACTGCAAGCTCAGCAGGACCCCAGAAAACTCCCCTCAACCCCCCCAGAAGCCCAGTGCGTGTGGGTGAGACTCAGGGCCTTGCATTTTCCATCTTTATAGCAACAGCACCCTTGTTTTCTCGAGTGTCCCAATAACTAATGACAGCGAGATCCCAGCAGGAGACAACTCACTGCAAGACTCCTCCCTGTGTTGGTGGCCTCAATGGAGGAAGCATTTCATTGCCTAATTCTTCCCTCTAACATTTCAGGCTCTGCAAATAAGACGACCAGCCCAGAGCAGACGGCAACTACTTCCACGCTTATTAAGACTAGGCAAGCTAGTTTTGCTCGCCCACAGACCTTCACCTTCCGCCCCCTTATTTAATAAATTAAAAATCAGCACTTGAATATGAATGTATTGCGTTCACATACTGATCAGGGAGATGGATCATAAAGACCAGAGAGCATAAAAATTGCAAAGGAGCAGGAGAAAAAGGAGGTATAAAGGGAGGAGAAAGAACCCCCAAACCAAACACAAAGAACAAAGGAGGGAAGATAGAAACCTTCTAAGAGGTATTGCAAATTCAGGGCAAGATGGGGAAATTACAGAGATGATGTCTGCCCTGCAGGGCAGAGCTGATGGGGAGGGATCGCGCTGGAGGTCGACTGCGTTGTGGAGGGATGCCCCATTGCCTGAAGCGCAGACACACCACGAGAGAGTGGGAACTGTACAATAGCCCTTTTCCTACAGGGCTTTTTTAAGCAATATTTAATGCAGGCAAGGCTAACTTGGTCTTGCTGTAATACGGCCAACTTGCTCCTGTATCTATGAGCAGCAGGGCACTGCACAAACAGGACCTAAGAAGAGAGTGGGAACATTTCCCAGCTAGAAGCCTCAAAGTAAAACCCTAAACCCATATCTAGACTCTGGGAAAAAAATTCTGCACAAAAGCTGTGTTTACTAAACCAATGTTGTTCAATGCTGGGTGCCTCCGGAGTCCAGGTCTAGATCCTTTAAACAAAAGTGACCTGCCTTCCAGAAACACAGACATCAACAACTGATAACTTCAGTGGAAGCCAAACTGCTCAGTACCTTTGGAAAAGTACTTCTGTGCTTCTAGATTCCATCATCTGGATTCAGATGCTTCAGGAAGTCAATTAGAATTAAACGACTGCCCCAAGGCCCTGTTGTAATTCAGTGAGGAGGAAAAAACACTGGTACCACAGGAGTTCCCGTCTCCAACTCTATACATCCTTCAGTCACACCTCACAAGGCGGATGAGGCCGTAGAAAGAAATGGAGGTGTGGAGGTTTATGAAAAGGGAGGCATTACAAACATCACAGTGCTGTCTTCAGGCTCTTGGTCTCCAAGCTACGTGGAAGCTTGGACAAGTCACAGGGAACGGTATGCCGGACACTGCTTACAAAGGAAATCAATATATATGTCTATTCCAGCAAATGTGGGGATAATTAATACAATTCATAGCCCCCTTCAGTATTGTTTCAATGAAACAGAGTGTTATCTAGCAGTTTGCTCCCTGGCACAACAGCAGCACAACAAAATGAAACAAAAAAAAGTTCATACCAAGGCAAGGAGGGACCTGATGAGGCTATTTTGCTAATCACACTGCAGTTGGGCACAGACAAAAATCTGTGTCTAGAGAAGAGGAGAAAACTGACAGAAAAGAAGGGGAGAAAAATGAAGCAATGTAAAGGAAGATGAGGAGTGGGGCTGCTCCGCCACAGGCAAATGGTGAAGGAGAGCTGGAAGTCTGATGTGTGCTTGCCTGTGTACAGAGTAGGTTGAACTCTTGGGGTGACTTATGCCTTGCATAAATACCCATGACCTATCCAAATGAATGGAGTGGCCTCTGTAGCTGAGCCACCATCTCAACTCCCTATAATTAGCATGGGAACCTATTAATTTTTCCACACTACTGGGAAGAAGATGAGTTCAGGTCCCTCCAAATATGAAGCAAATTCCTTTGAAGTGCAAGCATCTTTTCAGAGCTTTCTCATCTCCAGGATGGTATCTCAGAGGAAGGACAGTGCTGTGGCCCACCTTGCTCCATGCCATCTGCCCTCACACGCGTCCTGGCAGCCACAGCCATCACTCACATTGAGAATTAACCCAGATCAAGGTTCTTCTCTGTTAACTGTGGGACAAAGTGAGTTTAAGGGTTTCTGCACCAGAGCAACATGCTGGGATTGAGGCAGGGAACTGTCAGAGCTAGAAGTGGTCTGAGGTCCTCAGCTCAGGAGCCCCCTGGATTCCTCTAGCAGCACACTGCTACAACAGCCAGAGGGGCACACACCTGGGTGACATGGACGGAGGGCGATAGGCACTGCCTGCCATCTGCTTGGCAGAGAAGACACCTTGCACCCATCATCACCAGCTGCCTTATCCCCTTTCCCAGTGGTATGGAAAAGGGGATCCTATCTGCATTATTGCTTTTCTTCTAAGCTATATAGAGCATCCTGCCGCTTTTGCTGGCACTGCCCTGACGAGGGTAACTCATGCCTCAGTTACCTCTAACACGGTAATAGTGTTTCCCTCTGCATGGGAAGGCTCCATCTGCAGGTACAACAAGCCACAGCCTCTCTCCTAAGGCATCTCAGGTCTGTGCCCTCTGATTGATACTGATTTTTCCAACTAATTCTGGACCTGTTCAAATCGTAGCTACCGATCACAGTAAGACTGAATGGAGAACAGTTCAGAGACTCTCCTGTCCTGGGCCCTCTCCCAGGACCACCGCAGAGACAAGAATGAGAATAGAGTATGAATATTTGCTCCTACGTAGTGTTGTGTCACACAGCTCTGGCTCTAAACTAGACCTAAACAGCTCTGCCGGTACTGGCAAACAGTCTAGTGCTCAACTATTATGATATTCCCCCAGAACACTGGCTGCAAAGAGCAGCCTTGCAGAGCACTCCGCTGCAGAGTCTATCATGAGTATCTCTGAGCGAATGCAATACACCCTGCAGGCATCTCCATGGGGGTGATGAAATCTGTATGAAAATTCTGAAGTGAAGGGTAAGATGTGCTTCACTGAGAAGAGTTCAGGCGACAAATCCCCTGGCAGAAAGAATTTGGTGGATTTTAAGACTAGACCCAAGAGCGCAGCTCCCTTCCATGAAGAAGGATAAATATCTGTGAATGAGGCATGGCTTCTGCAGCCCACTGGATGTCTCTTGGAAAGCCAGGGGGAGCAGCGCGCTGGGTCTAACAGGAGAACAGGTTTCTACCACATCTTCTCCCCAGCACTGAAGAGCAGGGTTTCTGAATGAGTGGACAACCAACCACACCCAAGAGAGCTTCTACGGAGAATAATGATGAGGTCAAACCGACAGGAGGCAGAGGAGGAGAACAGAAAAGGAAGAAAGCGGGTGGGGAGGGCGTGACAGGGTGTGACAGCCCTCGTTAAAGCAAGGAGTGTAATTGGGCTTCTCTGCAGACTGAGTGGGTTGAGCCCTGAGGAACAGATTGTATCTCATACACAATTCCCATACCTTGCAAAAACCTGCAGTGATGGAAAGGGACTTTTGTCCCTGCTTGGTCTAGAAAACAGGTGATACAGGCACAAAAAGCTGGAAGATACCATCAAACCCAGTTCACTGGATTTCACGCTGTAGGCTTCCAATCCAGAGCTTCCTATTCCACATGTATGCCACAAAACATATCCCAGTACCTTCTAGCAAATTCAAGGGCTGTAATAAAAATGTCAAAAGCCACAACTGTGATGTGCATAGTAAGTTGGATGGGGATTTTGTGTAGTTAGACTCTCAGATCATCACAGGAACTGTGTGTGCAGAGAAAGAGAAATCTTGTTTTCATTTCTCCTGACAATAATCTCTGCTGACCTGGAAATACATCATCAAACAGATGCCTGGAAGAAAGAGAGGTGGTTTTTTGACTCTTAGATACTAGATGCTTTAGTTGTGAAGAAAATTATATATCAGATGAATTTCAGCTCCGTGTTGTCCTCAGTCCTCAATTTTCCTATGAGCATCCTCTTGAATGGTGACATTTATTTGGCATGTCACTTCCCTTCGGAGCTCAGTCTGGCACAAGCTCCCAATGCATTAGGTGCTACACAACGTAATTCAAAGCAAGCAACTTGCTCTTGCAGGAAGCTCTTGGCACTTGTTCATTCTTGACTGATATTTGCTAGGTAATTTCTCTACATAATCCTCAATCGTGTATTAGACGTCCTTCAGAAGAACTTACTGGCTCGAATTTGAGCTGTTTTAATTGAGCAAATATTAGATTCCATGATATTTCTGTGGCCGTGAATACAAGAGATAAGCGTACAATCCGAGATCTTCTGTGGGGTTATCTCTAAGATTTCAAAACTCAGCATCTGAGTAGCTTATTCTATCTCTGTGCCATTGATTCTGTGCTTCCTGACCTTTGTCCACCTGCAACAATCTCTTGACAGCACAAGTAGAAACAGCTTCTTGTCACTACTTAACAATTGTGTCTTTTAAGGCAGGCACTGGAACTCAGCATAAAGTGTATTTTATTCCTGTTCAAAATTAACAAAAAAACCCCCTCCTGCAATAGTTTTCCCAGAGGTGCCCGTCCTTTTTTATTTTTCTATCAGAAAAGAAAATTCCCAAATTATTTCTCTTTTGCTTTTCAATCAAAATGTTGATACATTTTTTCCAGCAGTCAAAAAGAGAGGGTAATTGTCAAGTGACTAGTCTTGTTTAACTAGAAAAGCAGCAGAAACTGGCTGTTTGATGCTCTAGTTAATGTTCTTCTCCATCTCCTTGGGTTTCTTAGGTGGTCTCTGAACGTCTGGATCACAAGAATACACCACAACCATTATTTTCCAGCATAAAAACCTCTCTTGCAATAGGGAGTTCCTATCATCCACTTCTAAAAGAGACAGACACTTACTTTCGTACTTAATGAGACTTGTCCCAAAATAGAATTCACCCATGGAAGAAGAGGGAACTAGTCCAAAGATACTGCCCAGTCTTCTCCTCTCCTGCAAAGCACAACTGACGGAGGTACTTGCTATTCCTAACAACATTCCTTCCAATCTATTAATTCAGAGATGCAACCATCCAGAGCAAACATGCTCCAAATAAATATACATTCAAACTAATAGCCGTGTAAAGTAGAAGAATAAATATTTTACTACCCAGCTGGCTCTCTTGACGTTTATCTTATCTGATTTATCAGAAATGGGAAGTACAACCAATGGAGCAGCGTGGGAGGACTGCCATTTCCACACTTGGCAAAATCTTGGGGTTTTCACAAAGTACAACATGTCCCATCTTGCCTGCTCCAACTGGTTCAAGGGAATTTGGGCAGAATGTAAAACATATAACATGCTTAAAGATGCCTTTTGCTGCCAGCAGATGGGCTTGGGGTTAAAAGGCTGCCCTAAAACACCAAGAATGTCCTTCTCCATTAAAGACTTCCTATGATACTTTCCAGAAGTTACTTACTCTGGCTTTCCATTCCTGTCTACGAAAGGAAGTACAAAAACCTTTAGCCAGATTAGGTTGCAAGCTCTCTGGGACAAGGGCTTTTCTGATTATATATCTAGTATTTGTCACTATATGGCCCTTTCTCACACATTATACAGAAACATAGACTCTTCAATCAGAGAAACACAGGTCACTAACTGGGTTGAACATTTCCAGTGCACACACATGTCAAGTACAGATCCCTCGCAGCCACATTTTACAATAGCTACAAACACTGGAAACCAACTGCTTGCCCTCACTGCTGTCAGAGTATGTCTCCTCTCCCCCTGCATCAGTCTCCCTGTCCCAAATACAAAAATACAACATTGTGCTAGGGTTTTGTTCTTGGCAGGTCGATGACAGCCTGATGCAGGTCATCCAAGCTGGTGTCTCTCCTGTGAATCAGGTGTTGCAAATCCTTTAGTAAAGTAATTTTTGAGGCCCTGTTCCTACCCTGTGCTGGGAAACTATGGCTCTCAGTAATAGCTCTAGGCACATGGATGTAATTCAGCAGATGAGATGTGCAACATGAAACAAGAATCTTGCAACCACTTTCGGGGTCTCTGCAATAAGGCCGAGGAGCCCCTCTAAACGAGCAGATAACAAAGGCAGTGTAGCTCCATGGTTGATTTCTCCTAACTAAAAGGTAGGCGATCACTGAAAGGAGGGGCCCAGCCCTTTCACCCGCTCCCCTCCCCTGAGACCGAGCTTGGGAGAACACAGAGAGCAGAATCAGGGATTTTATCCAACTCAAAATTAACACTGTGGAAGAGAAAAAAGCTTCCAACTGGATAAACTGCTTGCTTTTTTTACCACATAACTTCATAAACAAATGCGACCAGAGTTGGAGGCATGCTTCTGATGGTGATAAGGTCTCACTAAATCAGTGTAAGTCTTTCAGAGCAAGCTCAAGCACACCCATGCTCTGAGATGCAGACACGTTCTCCTGACCCAGGAAATAAGGCTTGCAAGTGAAAGCCAGCTTGTGCAAACCCTTTACCCATTTAACCACCGCCAAATATTCACCCACCCAAAGAGCTGCTCTTTGACTTGCTAGAAAGGGCTCACATAGACCATCAGGTCACAGGAGCCAAACAAGTTACCACTCTTCAGCTGGGCCTTAGTAGTAGCTGCCTGAATAGGTGCTTTTTTCCTGTAGCACACGCAAGGCAAAATCTTTCACGTTGACCAATCTCACGTTTGTTACTTCACCTTCATAATCCCACTTGAAGCCTACGCCTTTACTCATTTTGCTGAATAAGATCCCCCCCAGCTGCTCTGTTGGCCCTCGGTTTATCATGCAGATTTATACTGCTGCCTACAACAGCAGTATCTGAGTGCATCTTGATGAGACAGTTCTTTAAAGTTGTTTTCTAATTATAAAACTAATTTGAAAAAAAACCCAACCATAAACAGAAACAACCTCAGAGGAACACAGACATTTTATTTACAGCATGCTGCATCCCAGGAAATCTCCATTGGAAACTACAAAGAACCAAATTTGTAAAAGTAACAAAACGCATCAAATTAACACATCAGTCACTGAAATGAGAACTAAACCCCAAAGACATAAAAACGAACCAGTTACTTACAGTTTGGCTGTGGTTCTGGAGGGAATTTGAGACGGATAATGGCCAAGATTATGAAAACAACCACAGGCCAGGAAATTAAAATGAACGACCATACCTATAAAACAGCAATGAAAATATATCGGTTACATTTGTCGCATTGATGTGTCACAGAGTTTGTCTGGAATGTGCAAGTACCACCCTAAATGAGTTATAAGACGCATTGTAAATCACGCCTGTCTTGGTATGCATACTATTAAAACCCAAGCATTATCTATGCAGGAAGAAAAACTACATAAGATTTTAAGAGCAAATAACAAGCCTGAAAATAACACAAGCCTTCCTGTGCTTCAGTTCGGCTGATAATTATGGGGGACAGTGTTTACACAGCTTTGAGACACTGCTATGTAATAGTAAAAGCACGCCGAGACGTACAAGACTTTTGGACACGCTGATGGCAAGATAAGAGCTGAAGTGTGAAAGGCTGGTTTCACTTTCAGTGAATGGCACCGCTCAAACGACGGGTAAAGATGACTTTGAGTTATAACCCAAAATTAAAGAGTTTGACAAGTGAATTGACAAATCTACAGCATTTTTTTTCCCCAAAAAGTTTCACCGTTCTTCACAAACAGTAGTTCAGCCTCACAGTAGGGCTGAAAAAAAGGATTTTCATTCATTTACACAATGTGAAGCTCAAGCATGGTGAAGGAAGGGGTTTATGGGGTTGTGAAACCAGTCAGCTGGAGAAGTCACATTTGAACACCAGGATCCCTCGTACGAGCTTCTGACCCCAACAACCCGAACCTCTGGCACCTTTCCATTTCCAGACTAACAGTCCACATAGATGAGCTGAGATGGAAGAGAGATGATGTAAAATTGGCCTAATACAGTGGAAAAAACATAAATATAGAGCTCAATATTATAGAGCTCCTGTCTCTGACATGAGGCTTGACCATTTCAATGGACGAGAATGAAGACAACACAGTCTGCTAATCACCTAGTGCAGTAAGCCAATCTAGGTAGGACGCTCAAAGTCAGTCTTAAAACTACAAGCCTTGGAGTTTTCTAAGCTAGGAAAATGCAATTATTCTAATAATCAACTGCTTTTGTACTAGCTGGCTACCTTGCTACCGTGTTTACTAGATTAGAGTTTTCCATCCATCAGTAGTTAAGCTCAAACTACTCTGTGCTGCAAAATTGCTGTGCTATCTTCATGCCAATTTTTGAAACCACAAAGATGTCTGTCTTCAAAATCATCCCATTTTTCATCGTTGTGTTGCTATTTTTTTCAGATCAGCACATATTACCCAAAACTGGTTTTCCAAAGTAATTCCAAGCCCATAACAGTGTTTTCATTTCCTGTAACACTTACTGGAACATAAAAACAAACAAATAGACAGACAAACAAATCCTGGAGAGCAATTCAGCTTAAAGATGGTTGTTTTACAGCAACTCCATCCCCATCATCCCTGATGAGATGACACAGCCATGAAAGCAGGAGCAAGATTCATGCCCCAAAACAGGCAACTGACAGACATCAAACCACAAGGCACCTCCCCATGCATCCCTTCAGAGATAATACTCCTATAATTTCAGTGTTCAGCAACATTTTAGCTTTTAGAGACAGTACTCCTTCTGCCTTTTATATATACACTGCCAACTTGTAACAAGATTCATCACTGAAACTAACAACTTTTTGTAATTTTTTTATATCACATGCTTTCTCTATAATCAGTTCCCAAACACACTATTTAACTCTGATTAATTCACATGCAAACGGTATTATTAACATATCCTCCTGGTTTAGAACCACGTAGGCTAAAGTAAAATTATGGGGTAACAGCGCAGAAACTGATATTAGTCAGAGCCTGCCTAAAGGAAGGGCAAGAGATCTGTCATATTCTCAGGGAAGAAATGAATACTGATCATCTCTACTCAGGGAAATTTTTGTAGCTCTCCGTTTGGATCTAAAATGGTGCTTCTACTCCACACTTTGCAGACAGATCTTCCCTTAGCATCTCTGTCCTTTGACTTAATTGGATTTAATGGTAGCCGGGTACATCAGTTGCAACACAACAGCATTCCCACTATCCCAGGCATTTCTAGTTAACAAAAACAAGACAACCACCCTGGCCAAACTGATTGCAGGTGGAACATGTTGACTTGAAGGGAGCGAAAACCAACCTCAATTTGGCTCTTGGGACATTAAGTACTGTGATGTAGTTTGCATAATCCTTTGCCTGCTGGATTATTTCACTGCTAAAAGTAGGTTTAATTGCTTAGACCTTACTTAGTATCTCTGGATGCAGGCACATTTTTTCTCCCTCCTGCCTCTGTTTAAATAACCAAGCTGCCTAGAAGTGACAGATGGAAAGCAACAAAAGTGCAAGAGGCACCGATTTCTCCAGTTCCCCTCGGTACACAGGCCAAACCTTGCTCCCAAGAAGGCCGCCACCTAAACTGGCAACCATTCCTTTCTTGGCAGGAGTAACCCGTATCAAGGCACTCCCTGGCCATGGATGCAGAGCTTCAGCTGATTTCAACAAATTGAGAGCCAAGCAAGCTGTAGCTCTCCACAGGTAGAAGCAGCGTCTCCGGGGGCTCTGCAGAGAGCTCACAGAGGAAATAAAGTGTAAAGGAAAAGGCAGAAGCAAATCTGTTTACTAGCCCTGGAGAGGCTAACAAACAGAGCAGGAAAGCACTGGAGTCTGCGGGAAGGAGGACAGGGGCTGCCTGGTGTCAGGCCATCGTGTGACATACCAATCAGCCCCAGCGAGGACAGCCAACACCGCTGCAGCAGCAGGAACCACCTCCACAGGTTATCAGAAAGCGAGAAGCACTACAGAATGCTTCGCTCACAAAACAAGCACACTAAAAAAAAAAAAAAAAAAGCTTTCTAAATGCCTGGTCCATAAGTGAAGTCAGATTACAGAGGTGAAAAGCCACAAGCAGGAGGACAGAGAAATCAGGATGTGTTCAGGAGCAGAGATCTGGGTTCACCTCCTCACACCCTCTCCAGACTGAGCAAGCTCCCCAGTTTGGAGCAAGAGAGGGAAATGAAGGAGGGCTGCAGGGAATGTCTGCCATAATAATCGGTAGTGTCCAGATTTTTAATTTAATTGACATTTCTACTCTACAGAATTGATATTTCAACTCCATAGGAAACCAGCATTAAAGCAAGTGAGACTGTACGGTCAGAAGCACAGGCAGAGCTTATGTTACCATTTACTCTGGGTACACAAGAGTTGGAAGAGACCCCAAAGCCTTCTGCTTTTAACAAGGCTACTAGAATTTCTCTTGAGAAATTAGAGGTAATTTATTGGGATTCCTCTGCACCTCAGAAAAAGTCTCCTGTATCCTTAGCACTGGTGAAGGATACGCTACTTTAAGGTGCACAGCATATCCACAGCTCCTATGGAAGAGCACTGGGAGTCAGATGAACTCAGCACCTCCCTGAATCAGGCTCCAAAACTAAGAGGCAGGACAGGGCAGGCAAGAATGGACCTTGCAGAAGCATGCGGTGATACGGCCTTTCACTCCGTCCTCACATCACACCCTCCATCACCATTTCTCTTCCGTCAGCATTTTCTGTACCTGCCAAAGCTTCCATTCAACAAAAGAGTTTAAAACCCATCACGTTTGGATTACTAGCAAGAGGACAGGTTGCGATACAAGCCCACGAACTGCAGCATGCTTCTGCTGAAATTACAGTGCAGCTGTATCGAAACCAACCTGGGACAAAATTACTGAGCAGGCTTTGCCTGGACACGCAATGCCACTCAAAGGAACATTTGCCTCCCTGATGCTGCTGCGGTTCAGATTGCTCTCTGGACATTGCTGGCAATGGTTTATCTTTCGGGAAGAAAGACCATTTAGGGTGTCTGATTTGCAACACACTGGACTGCACTGGAAATCTCTCCCACCTACATCTCTCAGAGCTACTTTTTTTCTTCGTCCATCCTTTACAAATGGCCCTGTACAAGAGCACCCCCCCAGTCCCCCAAGGACTCCTTGGGGGCTGTATACCGACCATGGGGTCTGCTCACATGGGAGCAGATTCAGAACTGCAGCGTTAATTCAGATCTGCCCATGAGTTTGTGCATGGGTTTGTTTGCACAGACCACTGCCCCAAGGGAACAACAGTGGCATCCATGGTACTCAGTCTGGATTCCTGAGCCTTCATACATGAGCTCCGATGCAAGACCCAATCGCTTTGGCTTAAAAAGACCCACCTTCACTTCCATGCCATTCCCTTCCTTCCCTCTGCTTCTATCACCAGCCTTCAAAATATTTCTATTTCAATACTGTGACCTTCCTCTCGTCTGGTGCCCCTCTTGCTCCTCAGCTCCTAGGATCTCCAGGTCTCCCTCCTCTACTACTTTGTTTTCACACTCACCGGCTGCCTCTTGACACTCAGCCAGTTCTTCCACAGCAGGATCCTCAAGTGCTGAGAGAGCGCAGCCATCCTTGGCTGACCCAACCAAAAGCGAACGGGCTGCGTATTCGTCCTCCCCAGGCTTAGGAAGCAAAAGCGGAGGCTCTAACCCAAATGGGCATCCAGTGTCCAATATCCAAGCCTCTGCCTCTTCCCCACAGCATAGCTCTGAAGCAGCTACTTCATCCACTTGTGGCTGCTGTACTCCCAGTATCTGTAGCTCTTGTCCTCACAGCAATAGCTCCTAGCAAATTCAACAGGTTATTCTTCTCCAGGCAGGCAGGCAGGCAGACGCAGCAGCCTGCCTCCACTTGCGTTAATTACAATATCCAGCCTCTCCTGGCTGCTCGTTGTTCAAGCCCTAACCGATAAAATGGATAGCATTCCAAAAAGATGCTTCTGCTTAAACAAAAGGTGATGCATGCCTCCTCCTCCTCCTCCTCCTCCCCATGATGAAACGACCTGTCTGCCCACACACCGCTTCTGCTGGAGAGGTGTCATCAACAGCCAAGAGTTAGGCCACTTGCCAGGCCAGTCCGACTTCCCCGAGTTCACAGGGAACGGCTGGGAAGAAGAAAGAATCCACAGCGTGCATCTTCCTGGCATTGCTGATTTAGAATTAGGGTTTTTTTAATACTTTTGAATGTCTCAAACCTACACCCATCCAGGGAAATTAAATGAAAGAGTTAAAAAAAAAAATATATATATGTATATATGTAAAATGAAAATCCCAGGGACTGATCTAATTGCTCAGCTTCCTGCATCTTCCCTTTCCTCCAAGAGATCAGTCCTGGGGTCCTCACCAATTCCGTATATCGCATCAAATCCACTGGGAAAGGGATTGCAGGATCAGACCCCATGAAGATTTCAGAGCACTAGCGTAGCTTGAACATTGTTATTATTCAACTGATCATTGAATTTTTCAAGCTGGTGTAAGGTATCTTAAAAAAAACAGCTAGAGATGAAAGGAAAGAGTAAACGGCAGGTACAAAGGGAAGCAATGACAGCAGAGGGGGAGTACTCATTGCAGCAAGAACTATAACAAATCTGAGTTTTGAAACCAGATACAGACTTGTTAGATGAGCTCTGGTCATCCAGAAGAGCTCTGGTCCCCCTGGGGAGAGGAGCATGTACGTTCAAGTATCCCACCTGCTGACACAGATCATCCTCAAAGTACCTAGGTAAGCCATGGAAGACTTCACTCCTCTCAGCATATTTCATAAAAGAGATCAAAAAAGATTCTCCTACATGGCATTTCTTCCAGCCACAAACTTTGTGCCTCAAAAATGAAAAACATCTTGAAGGAGTCCTCGCCAAACTTCACCCAGGGACAAAAGTGGAGGGAGCAGCCGTACCATCCAGAATGATCTTGGAATTTTGGGGCTTTGATCTAAGGGCTGCAAAAAGTGCTGAGTGAGAGTAAGAGAGAGAAGAGAGAGATGCGGTACTCAGTGAAGAGAAACAGCTTCTCTGGATTGGTTAGGAAATACTTCAAAGATGGGAATAGCAACAGAGATGGAGCAGTCCCTGCTCCACATACCTGCAGTCTAAATAGACTGGACATTCCAATGGTGGGAGTGGAGCCGGAGCTAAAATGAGCCTAAAAGGCTTCCCTGGTATAGTGATGGGAAGAAACCCAAACATCTAACCTCCTAGCTCTACATTCACTTTGTTTTGGTTTTTTCCTACCAAATGTCCTTAGGAGAGAGAGGGATCTCGTTTGGGTCTGTGAGTTGAGAACAAGCCCAGCTCCTCAGGACACGATTCTAGTTCAGCTATATGTAAGAGGCAAAGCAGGATTTTTTGCATTTGGTCCAAACAGCATTTGAAAACTCATTTCACTTCCTCTCTGCAGCTGAAAAAAGAAATCCCAAATATAGACAATTCTGCTCTGAGGGGGTAAGAGAGAAGACATTTATAATTTCACCATTTGCTGCTCTGCCAAGGTCTTTTAAGGCAAGCGTCTGATTGCTTCTTTTTGGTATTCAGTCAAACAACTGTTTCAAAAGAACACTGTGATTTGGATAATAATTTTCCCAAGCAAATGCACATCCTTACTTCGTTTGTGAACTGAGTCAACAAACATTCCCCTTAGGAAGTACCCAAAGGGTAATTTGTTCGAGTTCACCACTGTAAAACCAGAATAACTCTATGCCAGTTGGCTCTCAGACCACCTGCGCTCAAATCCCCAAACGCCATACTGTTCCAATTCAACAACAAGATGAGAACTTTATAAAGCCATTATATGTTTTTGCTTTTTAACTCCTTTACTTAGCAATTCCTGCAGATGGCACAGAAGGCTATGCAACTACATGGCCACTCCTGGACAAAGGGGCCAGAACGGACAGATGTCCCAGTGACAGAGGGGAAGAGGAGGGAAAGGCCAAATTCTTTATTCTCCAGTAAATCCTCGGTGGGTTTATTCCTCTGGTTGAAGAACTAGGGTTCTTCTGGGCTTAAGGGCAAATTGTTGGTTCAAGAGCACAGGGAAGAAAAGCAGAATCTACTTTTGTGACCGTGAAGCTGAGAAAACCCTCAGGGGACCTCTGAACTGTGATTTCATTCAATGCAGGTCTTTAGAGACATGACTCATCTCATGTACTTCAGTGGTGGCTGTAGCTCACGAAAACCCCATGCAGGGGCTGTACCCTCCAGGGCAAAAAACCCTCTCTCCATACACCAAGAACTCACAAAGTGAGATCTTTCCTTGGGATATTCTTTCAAGTAGAGGAGATTTTACTTCAGTAAAAAATGAATGCACTTGTGCTTCCCATGGGTGTGCTGAGTTACCTCTATGAGAAATGAAAGCTTAGGGAAGTGATGCCAGACAGAATTGGTAAGAGAAGAGGATAAAGCCTAAGAGTGGAACCATCTGCAAGACTGCTGGAAACATGCTTGCAGGGGGACATGCCCTTATGGGTCCTGTTGTATCAGGGCCAGCAGCTGTGCGTGCCACAGGCAGCAACGCTGTGCAATGTGAAGAAGGGACCCACAAATAGAGAAAACCGAACAACTGATGGACAGGGACACACCAGGGGTGTGTGGGGCTCTCTCCAGATCTAACGCACTGGGAGGATGAGAAGAAATGGCCAGCCTTATAGTTAATGTTTCACCAGTTCCTTGGTCAAAACAACAGGTCCACACAGCAGAAAGCTAACAGCACCACAAAGCGCAAGCAGCTGTCTGATCATCAACACGCTTGACTTGGTTTTTAAACACAGGGGTAGCTGGAGCAAATCTGACAGGGCGGAACATTTACCCCCCTTGAAGTCAGAGCCAGAAAAGAAAGACAAAATCTATTCTGCTGGCTACGAGGAAAAAAACCCAAACCAAAACACTAATCTTGCAGTGACTGCGCATGCTACAACTAACCCGCAGCAGAGACTTCCAGAGGCACATAGGTGAGCAGTGGTTAGGTGCCCTCAGGGGCCTGGAGGAGGAGAGATCACACCAGGAGCAAGGGAAGAAGCAGAACCAGATTAACTGCTATGCCAGAGAACCACACGCAAAGCGGAATGAACCCAAGGAGATCTGCAAGGGGAGCGATGGGGTAATGCCATGACTCATGAAGAGGCAGGACTCTGAATTTGGTACTTTCCTCTTACAGAGTTTGCAGTGTCTTTAGTTACCGAACTTAGCTCAGGAGCAAGACCAGACTGTGTCACAGATTGGCTTTTCTCATGGCTTGTGTAAGCTAATACTGATCAAATATTTGATATGTTCTCCGTAGAGATCTCAGGGAAACTACGCATAGATTTTAGCTGTGATCTCTTATCCACAAACCAAGCCAGGGGAAGGACTGCTGAGTGAGCAGACTTCAGCCCCACACTCGTATCTGCAAGCTGTAGGGCACCTGCAGACCTATCTGCTGAAAGGTAAGTTCACGCTTGCATGTACTGCTAGACGGCACTTTGCTACGGTCACAGGCACTAGTGAGGCACTACAAAATGCAAGTGTCACCATTTCTACCAGAACAGAGCACGAAAAATCTTCATGCAATAGGTACAACTGATTTTCAGCTCAAAGCCCTTGGCTGCTCATTTTCACGGCATAGCCCTCTATCAAAGGGCAGGCCTTCAAATCAAGTCTAGGTTTTAGGATGCTCTGAAACCAGAATGAGTAGGAATCGAAGAACATCACACACCCTTGCAGCACCGAGGAAGGTAAAAGTTAAAAGCCAATTTAAAACACTACCTTCCTTACAGGTAGAGAAGCAGTTGCCTGAGGACTTGGCAGCGTTAGGCAACACAGTGCCGGATGATGCTGAAATGGCATAAGACACTTGTGCAAACTGGAACACCATTTGCTAAATCATAGAAAAGTCTTTTGCTGAGCAGCCCACAGCATTCCCCAGTGAGAGACTGCAGATACTCTCTGGTCTGGTTGCTCCAAATTCCTTCCAAAGGCACAGCAGGAGCCTACAAATGTAAATTCCTCGACATTTCCTGGGTGTGTAATTTCAGGCACTTGAACAAGGCATGGTTTTTAGAGAGATTCCCACTCAGCATTTTTGAAAAAAAGTCAGAGCCCTCAAAAAATCCTAATGAGGCAGCAATATTTTTAGCCACTGTGGAAACTGCAGGTGAATTAGAGGCACCACAGGCTGATAACATTTGGGACAGGATTTTCAGAAGAGCTCATCAGTGGGTTTTTTCCTCTTATGTCAACAACGTTCTACAGGAATAGATTTAGGGAAGTGTAGGGAAATGCAACTTTTGTCTTTAAAGTCATGGTGCTGCTGCTCAGAAGTGCAGTTTTACCAACCAGCCCTTTACCCTACTCATTTTGTCCTAAGGTCACATTCATTTACATCTGGTCTTAGCAAACCTACAGGTCCATGAATCATTTCCCACCACGCCCAGGAGCTGAGGGCTTTATTTGCGAGGCTCCCACATGCACACCTACCTTGCCACAGGCCGCTTGCAGGCTTCACGCTGCCCCTTTTCCACCAGTTACAAAATCCTGTGATACCATTCACTCACAATGCTGAACCAGGACTAAAGTGAGACAAAAAAAGAGTTGCAGGGACAAGCGACGGACAGTGAAAGGCAGTCACTCCTGATAGATCCTGGCAGCCACCAATAACCCCAGCTTAGTCTCTCGCTGGTAAAGTAAAAGTTCACCAGCAGAGCCATGCACCCCTTCTGTTGCACCCTCTTGCTCATCAAATAACCCAGCAATGTATAGCTCCTCGGAGTACGTATTCAAGCCCACCAACTTGGGGTCCGTTGGTGATGTGTAGTGCCCTGTTAATTAACACCCTTTCTCAAAATCTTTATTCTTGGGGCCAGGGTCTAACTTTTAATTTACACAAACTCACTAAATCCTGTTGCATTGCCTGATGCAACAGTGGGCATGCCTGTTTCAATGCAGACTTTGCTCAAGAGCCTTGCTTTATAAGAGCAAGCAGATGATATCATTGCAAGTTTCATTAGTATGTCCTTTAACCCTTCCTCCAGATTTTTTACAATGTTAAGTCCTGATCTAATGCCAAGGCTTGCAACAAGATATGAGACAGCTACCAGCATCCAAATCCTCTAACATTTATCATTCTTTGTGCATTCAGCTAGTTTCCAACCTGCGTGGCAATACTCATGTTCTGTCACGTGAACCTGGGCAGCTGACAGATGGACTAATTGGAGATCACACTATTTATGGTAAGACTGATAACAAGGTCAAAGCAAGGTCACTGTGAAAAGTGGATTTGACTTTGCAAAGAACAATGGGTATTTCCAAGGCTGGGGACAACCATGCTTTCCAAATGAAACTGTCAGCAGAGCTGCCAAAAAGTTCCAACAAACCAGCTTCCAAATTAAGAGGCCTAAAGACAGACTGCAAGGATAAGGAAACAGCAGAGGCAAGATCCACTTGCGACAACAGCTGTATCATGAGCGTGCTATTCTGAATGCAATGGAAATGCACATTTTCTGAAAGATTAAAATTGTATTAAGGTAAAAATTAACTATAGTCATCTGCACACGATGGGAAGGTAAACCCTCAAATATCTGAATTTAGAAACAAAGTTTTTTCTTTGTCACATAATAAATGCAGGTTTGGCTCCACAGATGATTGCCTTGAAAAAGTAGAAAGAAAAAACACCAAGAGCATATATCCTGACAGATACCGCAATACAGAACATGAAGCCAGTGTCAACAGAGCAGTGATCACCAGTACTGAAAAAGAAAGCTCCTCTTGCTTCTCCCATATAAAAATGGGACTGGCTGGCTTATGTAGGGACAGACGTCTTTCCACAGAGCCTGAAATAGTGGGCTGAAATACCCAAATACACATCTAGGTCAGGTATACATGACTGCAGCTAACCAACAGCTGTCTAACTCGCACAACATGGGGCAAGACATTCTTAGGAAGATATCTGATGGTCTTGACTGCATAAGTTTAGAGAAGAACTTGTTATTTCAGACCTAAGGACACCACCGAAAAATAAGCCCGATGAAACCCCACCGAAACAGAGGTAAAGCAAAAGTTCAACTTGTACAGAGGGTATTTTATGAGTTTTTCAAAAGGCAACCAACTAGACCAAAAACCTGCTCAGTGTTATAAAGATAACCAAAGCAAAGCTTTGTTTGGCTCCAAACAATATAGTCTTTGGATATACAAAGCTGACTGTATCTGATATCAAATACTAAAGAGTCCTTGGCCAAGCACCTACTTTGATGGCAGACCACTTCAAAGCCCCAGGCAACTTCAGCAAAAGCCCGTGAGACTTGGCTGACACATGCTGAAGACCACAGAAGCCTAGCAAAATGGAAGCCATTGCTAAGCTGCTGAGATAAGAGAACTTAAAAGTAGCAACAGAAGTCATAAACTGAGGTTATTATAGGATAATAAAACACCTACTTATAGTCCAGTTTGCTCAGATTTAGTAACTGAGTTGCAAGCAATGTTTTTTCCCCCCATAGCTGGGGCATTCATACATGCTCCTTCCCACAGGAATTTTCTGTTACCTAAATAAGCACAGGATTCTTAGTCCAGGCACTTAAACTATTCTTTCTCTTCTACCTGGTTATAGGTTTCTATGAAATATCTACAGGTCTGATAATTCCTGTAGGATTTATCCACCAGCATAACCTGGCTGAAATCAGCCAACAGTTTGGGAAGCTATTGGGAAGGATGGACAAACACCATCACAATTTCTAGAAGCAAATAACAATCTAAGAGAATGCTCTAAGGACAAGGAGTCACTACACTCCTATTTAATAGGTTTCTAGGGTGTCTATCCATCACCAAGTCATCTGGGTGTTATTACAAAATCAGATAATTAAAACCACACCCTGAGATCTAAACGAGCATAGGGAGTGCTGATGAGTAATGACAAGTTGCACAAGGCCTGTCAGCCTCCTGTAGCTGGGAACCTGCTTGCTGTAGAAGAAAAATATGTGTTGTAACAATCTCATACAAGCACTGCAGTGATGGAGGAGCACGGACAGAAGCTTGCTGACCTACAGACTGTTTTTAAGAGCTCCTTAATTTATAGCAAAGGAAAGGTTAAAGAGCCCCTTTCCCTCTTCAGGTCATTGATAAAAGACAGATGTCCCCAAAATGGGTTTGATTCTCTGACTCATACAATGGAGATCGGCAATGGGTGAGGGAGGGTGGCTCAACCTGAGGCTCAGTAATCAGCCTGGGAGAGAGTGCTCACCCCTCCTTTCCCTAATGACTGGCATCCCGGCACCCTTCCTGAAAGAAAACAAGCTGGTCCTTCATGAAGGCTTTCTGATCTTACTCACTGGGCTGAAGGCAGTGCAGTGCCCATGAGAAGGGCTCATTATAAGGCATGCTCTGAGTTTACGGCCTGTATTTCAAAATCCATATGTGCCTGAGCACAAGGCAGGCAGCGTGTACCCTGGAGAGCTGGGGAGCAGGCGTGATACACGTGCTGGGAACGGCAGCGGCTCCCTGGGAGTTGCTGTAAGATGTGCTGCTGTGTACCGGGGCCTCAACTGCAGACCTAGAGTTTGCAATTACCCAGCTGCCTGCCGCCAGTACGCTCTCACTAGTTGGTTTCGTGATGTGTTCTTATCTTGGGAGTTGCCCTTGATACACACAGAGGTCTTCAGCTATGATATGCCCATCCCTGAATGACCAAATGGGCAAGATCCCACTCTAGATTTATACCTCACAGAGTTTTCACCACTTGATTTACCTAACCCCATGCTGCAGTTTTATTTTCCAAACAGAAATGACAGCAAGACAAAGTCTGGAGTTGATATTGTGACTTTGCTTCCATCACATGGAAGTTTTCTTGGGTTTGGAACAGAGAAAGAGAAGTCAAACTCAGGTAGTGTTGGACAGACTTGCACTAAGGGCACAGCAAGTCGAGCATCTTCTGGATAGCCACAGATAGTCGATCACATCCACAGCGGGCCATGCTTGGTGGGCATACAGTGATCCACCATGTAGGACCTGCTCAGCAGGTTGGACAGGTCCTGGTTGTACTGGTCCTACTATATGTGCTCTGCAAAGCTGAAAAGCAAGTTGTCTAGAGCCATTAGTCCAGGACCTCTGGATGGCAGTGTTAGCAAGGTGGCTTGGTGACTATATTCTGGGGTCCTTAGTCCAAAGTCCAAGCCATCCCAAATGACTTGCTGGGTTTTGCAGCTACCAAGTCGCAGAACTGGGGCAGAATTGTAGTCTTCTCTGGAGTCTGGATGTCTGGAAATCTCAAATTACCTTGTTTGTTGGTTCTTGGGGTTTTTTTTCTTGCCCAAACAAAATTTCTGTCCAGAAAAAAACCCCAGATGTGCATCCTTTTGGATGCCATTACAACTACCACAATAAGAACTGTGTTCTGTAAGAAATTTATAGCCATGAGATGCACCTGAACCACAGGCAAGAGAGAAGCACAGGACCAGACACTGTGCCTGTGCATGAAGATGAATACCTTTCGGCAGGAAGTTACAGTCTGCCTACAAAGGGCCCTGAAGAGCTTTATTATTTACGAACAGTATTATTATTTAGAATCCAAAGGTCTGCCCTTTTTCTTCAGCTTGTTTCAACAGACATCAAAAGAGGATTCATCAGTGTCTTCCCCTCCATTGCCAGAAGGTAATAATAATAATAATAATTGGGGCTCTTTACAGTAAAAATGCTTATAAAAACCATTCTCTAATTACTTAATAATGAGACATTTCATGATGCACTGGAAGCAACATTCATGGCCTCCAAGAAAACAGAAGTAGCACAAGATGTCTGCTTGAGGAAAAAACAGCATGAGAGAGTGCACTCTGTGTAGACACTGACCTATGTAACCCCTTGAAAGGAACTAGCTGATGCCTTCTTTTCCAAAACTAGTTTCAAGACAAACTATAATATACATAGATGTATACTTGTATCTCACTAGAAATGGGTGAACAAGCCTCAGTTTGTGCCATTCTGATAATTCAAAGGCAGCAGTAAGGACTTCTGAGGGGAAATTGGATAGTGATATTTATCTGGGATATAACTTCTTCCTAGAAGTTAGACCAGAGGATAACTGTGGAGATAATATCCAGTGTCAGTTAGACAACATAGCAAGGCATTAACCTGCTCACCAGTGCAGGCTTTTTAACTTGTATGAAGAAACCTAGAGAGCGCAAATAACATAACATGTAATAGCAGAAATCATCAACCAACAGATCAACTTGTCCCCCATAAGAAAAATTTCTCCTCTTAAGAATAGCAATATTGAGGAGTCCGTGATATCTAGACACTGGCTTGCATGACTACTCCAGCTATCGTAGAACAAACATTTTGTCTCCTGCATTTACATGAAGTGAGTTAGGCACAGATGAATTTGGAAAAAGGCTAGCCTAGCAATGGAATAAAATATTGCAAGGAATTTTGAGCTGCATGACTATTTTCACATTGCTTTGGGCACAAAGGTTGCCCAAGAACGTATCATTTTGAGACAGGCAAGAGCCTTGGGGGCCCATTCATGTAAAACACTCTGTTCCTACACCACTGGTATTTACAGAGACTCGCTCAGTCCCATATATTCATGTCACTTTGATGCAATTTCTTACAAGTCATCCAAATGGACCATGGTTTTTGACAGTGAAGTATCTTAAATTTCACGGGAAAGTTGATGAAAATCTTAATTCAAAAAAATCCTTGTTAAACAATGTTTTGGCAAAGGGAGGTAGATTTTGGCAAAAAACTCTTATGCGTGTGAGAAGGTGGAATAATCCCCACACGCTCTGGGGTGAGAGCATAGGCAGTTTCAGCAGCACGCTTCCTTGAATATGGAAGAGTCCCAAAGATTCCCTTGACTTTCAGATGCACGCATAGCGGTGGCTGCAATGCTTAGAGTTAAGTATGTTCAGACCCCTGAATATTAGGTAATTTGAGGGCCTCTTCTTTCACTTGGTACTAAAATAGCTTTGATGACACTACATTTAGGTGCTTTCTTGTAGCAGAGGCCGTTTCCATAGATTGTTTCAGTGCGTGCAGCCAGCTTAGGGGCACTGAGTCACTCTCCCATCACCCCCCTCCCTGCTGCTGAAGAGAGACCAAAGCTGGGACTCACACCATGGTGCGGGTAGCTCAGCCATCATCAATAACACAGACCTGACCTCTCCTTCTGCTCTAAGCTGAGCAGGAACAATGCAAATCCAGCCATGGTGAGAGGCATGGTGTATCAGCTAACTATGGACACATTTCCAGAGCTGGAGTATGGGAAGGGCAGGCACATCTGCCTGCAAAATCCTCAGAAGAAACCATCTTAAAATTCATAGTCCTTAAATATCCCAAAGCCCCACTTCTACAGTCATTTATACACATGCTTAACGCCACAGACAACTTTAATGTGGAACAGCTACCCGCACGGGGTAAGAAAAGCCTGCGATGGCATCCTTGCAGGAACTGGGGCTCCGGATTGTGGAGCCAGAGGCTTCTCCTTGATGGCAGGATGGCACTTTGCATGCTGTGGATGCAATGCAAAGCACCGCAGAAGTCAAACCTTAATATAAACATTAGTTAGAACCATTTCATTATTCAAATCTCAGGCAAGCTGTGGAGTCAGGCATCTTCTCCTTTTTACACGAGAAAATGTGAAAACCCTGCACTGCCTTCTTACTTTGCCCTGGACTGGAAGTTGGGGACGTCCAGACAAGACTCTGTTGCATGCATCGGCTTTCAGCCTTTTTTTCCCTCAATTTCCGGGACGCACAACAAGCGCTGCTTGCAGTTATTTTTTTTCCATGGACAACAATCAACAGCTATAAAACCAATTCCAAAACCAAATGCAGCCTGGATCAAGTTTCAAAAAGCACTCATGTTCTGTGTGTGTGTGTGCGTGCACAATTAAATTTACTGTGGCTAGAGAACTGCATTTGTAGGACTGTATTTAATCTCCAAGGCGGTTATCTATGACAGTGAGTGTGTCGCAGGACGACATCATTTGCAGTGATTGCACAAATCAGCCTTCAGCCTCTTGCCTTAACAAGCTACGCGACCCAGTGATCTTAAGCATGACACTCCTTGCGTTTTATTGCTGGCTGGAAAGATTTGTTTTGAGTCTCTTTCAGTGCCAGAGGTCTTTATTGCTAAATAGCCCTGGCTGTTGAGTAATACGTGAATTTAATGTACTCATGCTGGAATGCCCACTTGGAAGGTAAGGGAAATTGAACTTAAAATAGCAATCAGTTCCTTTTTTTTTTGCTCTTTTTCATTCTGTCTCTGAGTTTTCTCTTTGCTGTTTGTAAACTACTTCCTGAGCTGTTTTAATGCCGTTACAGCTCTTCGTGAAGCAGACTGTCACCTCTGTCCCGCTCAGGCACTTGAAAGAGATGATCTAGAGGAGGGAGGGGCAGTGGCAAGTCTCATAAAAGCAGCATCCTACTTGCGCTGCTTTGACGAGACATGAAATAGTCCCATTCTTCCTGACCATCTTATTAATAATCAAAATCCATCCACAGAACAAAGCGTTGCTGGTAACATTTCAGCTGGCTGTTTGGTGCATGTGGGGAGGACATGGAAGAACGCTACGAAGAAGAGCGCCAAAGCCCATGTGGGACTGTTTCATACCTGCAAGAGGTCGAGGAAGGTTTCTGGGGTCCAGGCTTTGGAGAAGGAATAGGAATCATGCTTTTGAACATTCTGTATCAAAGCTCTCTTGAATGTACCACTGTTGCCTCTGGTACTTTTTCCTAGGAAACAAAAAGCTTCTGTGACAGCTACCAGCAGTTGCAAGTGTGGAGCTATGTTACTACTGGGGAAAAAGTTCTAAGTCTGTAAATGTGTATCTGAAATTTTAAACAAGTCTGTCTGGCGCTTTTCATAGAGCCTTTCAGCAAGTGCTCCACACTTCCAGCAGGAGCACTGACAGTTTACTGGGAGAAAACCTTGTGCTTTATTCTGAAAGAACATTTGCGGTTTGGTGCTCTCAGGTATTCCATTTTTCCCTAATGTTCCCGGATCTGGGGTGTAAGTGAGAGTATTATCTTTCCTTAAAGCAAAAGATCCATTTTCAGCCCTCACAACTGCAAGAAATACTGAAAAACATAAATTCTAAATAGACACGGACATCAGGAAGACCACATAATGATGTCACCATTTTTTAATGGCATGGAGTGAAAACTGAACTTGTGTTCTTCCCTCTGCCCGTTGCACATGCGAAATTTGATTCTAAGGGTTATGCTCCCATGATCAGTGAAGAGAAGCACACTATGTACCTATCTATCCAGTTAACACTCCAAATTTGGCCACCTAATATCGCAACAAGCTTCTCTAAAACAAGTTACAGATTCAGTGTTATTTGCAGAAATACTAACAACCAGCAACTTGGCACTCTCTGAGAAAACTGATTTTCTAAAGGGCTGTTCATGGCAACCCCAAATAGACAAAATTAACCTAGCAAGGTATTCATTACATATCATTTACCAGCTTGTGCGAGTATAAGTCCAAACGCAAAACCACATCTGACCTTTTAATAGACACATTTTTCTAACAGCCACTTTCTATCAGGCTACGTTGTAAACCAGCTTCATTTTTATCCTGGTGGCTGATCACAACATCCCTCCTCCCCTCTAGCATTGAGCATCCTGCTCCACAACTCTTATCACACCTCTTAAGTCCTGCTGCTGGGATGAAGACCAAAAGGAGCCCTGTGTCTTCTGTGGCCTCTCAGAACATCTCTATTGCAGGTGCAGGCTACCAAAAAAAAAAAAAAAGGAAAAAAAAAGACATCAAGCACAGAAGCAGCGGCTTACTGTTGCAAGGTGATGATAGGAGATGGTTATCTCTGGCAGGTCATCCGTTATCGAGGCGAGTCTGCTCTGCGTCAAAGCCCATGGATCAATGTGGAATAGAGACATTCCCCAGGTCAGTGCCCTGACTCTCGTACACTGACGCAAACAAGAGTAGCTGCTAAATGTCACTGCCTGTCCTGCCTCTGCACTCCAAGTTACCATCCCTAGCAGGGAACAGCAGAAGCCTCTGCTCCAGCGCTGCAGCATGCCCATGGCACCTGCCTCCGCTGGCAGCCCATATACACTGGCCAGTCTTGCAAATTAGGAGCTGGGGACACGGGGATGTGTTCCCTGCTGTGAGGCCAGTCACCCTCGGTGGATGGTCTTGTCGGCAGCTGGGAACCCTGCAGTCTGATCTGCCAGGGCTTCTGTGGTGCCGTTAGTTTAAGTTTCAGACATGTGCCTCAAGACTGTTAAAGTTCATCTTAACAGGCAAAAGGGGTTTACAAATGGACAGTGGCAATTGGGTTGCCTATGAAAGAAGTGTCATCATACTGCATCAGGCGCTGACTCCTGAGTCAGTGCAGCAAAGCATTAAGCTATAACCTAAGTTTGCAACTACCCAGCAGCCCTGAAAATATCAGGGCCCGTTCTCAGGTATCGTGAGTGCTTTGAGAAGTTCCTTTTTTATAGCGTTGATGTCGGGCTCAAAGCATCTTCCTCACAGTGGGGGAAGGGACAGTTGTCTCAAACCCAGGGGAAAACTAGCGCCATTCACCTGAGGTGACGCTATGAGGTGCTCCCACTACCTGTTTTGAACTCCATGGCCTCCTGCATCCCCTTCCTGGGATTATCCTTGTCTCTCTGTGTCTGCCTTTACCTTGGCTGCTCTGCGAGGTGAGGAGGACCCAGCTAACAAACTCCCAAGACCTGCTAACCAACGGATGCATACTGCAAAGGGCAGAGATGAGGCACCTTCAGATTTACCCTGGCACAAATGTGTCCAGGTGCCTGCTCCCATTACCTGCAGTGGGGATGCAGGTATGGTATTTGGTTTTATGTCCATGAGAAACCAGGAGCTGTGTAGGAAGGAAAGGCAGAGAAGATGCAGAGATTTTTCTCCTCCCATTTTCTGAAGTGGCTGAAACAACCTACAGACTGGTGCTGCTGTGCTGTGGCTCAGGGAAACCCTTTCTCAGTTGCTGGAGAATTAAAGGAAGAAAAATATGAACATGAAGACTGGTTTTGTTTTACAATAACCATCAGGCACAGACAGCTCAGCTGTGCCAAGTACAGACAAACATGGCTGTAAGCTGCCTTTTGCTCTGCAGGTACAAAAGAGTGACTCTCAAACTCTCCATAGCAATGCTGGCTGATAAACACAGTGTTTCAGACAAACCCCAGACTCTTCCATGGCTGTTGATGCAGAACCCAAGGGTATTCTACAACAGTGACAGGTTAAGTAGGGAAATGCAGGCAAAGAGTTCCCAGTGAATGGTAACTGGCTCTATCTGTGGCACATTAAAGACCAACTCACATAGGCTGAGGGATTTTTTAATATGGAAGGTCCTTCCCTTTGGGGTACAGTTTCCTCTCACTTGAATCAATGATCATTTGTTACATTAATTCAGAGACAGAAATCAGCTACACTGCATTCATGCTCTTTAATTGTTCAGCCGGAGAAATCGATGCTTTTATTGAATTAGCCAGTTGCCACAGCAAGTTTTCTTTGATTTCTAAGGCTCCCATGAATCAATAGGAGTCCGGCATTGCCTCTGAGCGGAGCAAAGCCAGACCCAAGTCATGCTGGTGGATGAAAACACAAACCTTCCCACAGAATTCTCTGCATTAGGTGGATAGGGGCAATTTGCCAAAAAACTACCTCCAATCACTTCATCCCCTGCCTCACCAACTTCCCTTAGCTCTTAACTCCACCCCTGCCTTACCAATTCTCATCTCTCACACTTAGTATATACTGTTTTCCTGCTTCCTTATCAGCTTTTTCTGTGTCGTAGGCAAGATCTGCTGCTGCTATCTCCACATTGTCTTAGGTGCAGGTGTCTATGCCAGAAACATCTTCCCCTACACAGGCTTGCATCTGATAAATCTAAATGCCTCTCCAGGACTCCCTTCCCTGCGCTGTCGGCAATAAGTCATCTTTAATCAAGTGCTGGTCCAAATATTTTGGGGATTTTTTTTCACAAAGGTAATTTTGTTGTTGTTGGTTTCCAGCCTTCCCATAAAACTGGCCATTTTTTATCAGCACAGCTGGCTGGGAAGCATGACTCATACATAAATTACCACTTTTACGGCATTCCTTCCCTTTGTCAGCCCTTCTGCTGTCAACTACGTGGGACAGGGCCATTATTCTTCAGTGTTTAGCAAACACTCTACACATAATGGGCGATACTGTAAATAAATGAAAATAAGACCTGAAATCAAATGAAAGCTGACTGACAGGACTTTTGTGAAACCACCTGAGCTTTGCAGGTTTTTAATCAGCTGTGCTGCACTGTTACATGGCACTTACAATGGCTCTGCCATTCTTCCATAGTGTTAGACAGGATCGCAAATGGATGGCAATGGAAATCAGGTCTTTAGCTCTTTTACCCATGTCTCACTTCAGTTGATTAAGGACAATCTGTGCTTACAGGCTGAGAAGCACCAGGTAACTTCTGACTGGCATAAAATGATGGACAGCCCAGCATTTATTGCTTAATCAGAATTTCTTCTTGAATAATCAGGGGAAGTGACAGAAATTAATGCTAAGGAATGGCAGGCTGCAGAAGATGTCAAGGTGGAGAACTGATGGGGGAAATTCCAAAAGACAGGCTGGCCCATCGTTACTGAGTGCAGAAGTTCATAAATATCCTGTGCAAAAAAATTTTGATGATGTCGTAGAGAAGAGAACAAGGGGGAAAGGCAAGGACTGCAAAGATGACTAAGTGCTGATCTGAGCACAACTGAAAATCAGGGGAAAACAGTAAAGCAAGCTCAGAGGGCTGTAGTATTTCAGCTGCCAGGTGGAAGTAAAAGAAATGAGTAGCAAGATGAAAACAAAACTGGTGCATTGCATGACACAGTTCAAACTGGAACATCAAACCAGTATCAACAATATTACATTATATTAGCTGTAGGAGAAATAGCAATGTTTTCACAGTGCCAACAATGAGAAGCTTGTGGCTGCACACATGTTTGAAATGGATATTGTTTGTGTTGTACTGCCTACCCCAAACACTCAAAACTTTCAAGTTAGGCTTGGAAACTGTGAAACTGGCTTGAAAATTAACAGGTTTATAAAAACACTCCATATATTCTGAATGTCTGCCTTCTAGTTTTCAACCTTCATGCAACTTTGAGTTGCAACTTTCCATTTTCTGCAGTAACTGAACTAGAGCTTCATTTTATGAAAAAAAAAAAATATCCAAAAATCATTCCACCAAGAGTCATCATTGTCAGAAAAAAATCCAAACCACTCAAAGCCCTGTGCAGCCTGGCCTTGAACACCTCCAGGGATGAGGCAGCCACAGCTTCTCTGGGCAACCTGGGCCAGGGTCTCACCGCCCTCACAGCAAAGAATTTCTTCCTAGTATCTCATCTGAATCTCCCCTCTTTCAGTTTAAATCCATTACCTCTCGTCCTATCATTACACTCCCAGATAAAGAGTCCCTCCCCATCCCTCCTGTAGGCCCCAGATGGGATGATGCTGATGATCCAGTAAAATTAGGAACAGTGTATCAGTAAAGAAGGATTTAGGCAAAGAAATGTCATAGAATCATAGAATCATAGGGTTGGAAGGGACCTCTAGAGATCATCTAGTCCAACCCCCTGCCAGAGCAGGGTCACCTACAGCAGGTTGCACAGGAACGTGTCCAGGCAGGTTTGGAATGTCTCCAGAGACGGAGACTCCACCACCTCTCTGGGCAGCCTGTGCCAGGGCTCTGCCACCCTCAGAGTAAAGAAGTTCCTCCTCATGTTTAGGTGGAACTTCCTATGTTCAAGTTTGTGCCCATTACCTCTTGTCCTGTTGCCGGGCACCACTGAAAAGAGCCTGGCCCCATCCTCCTGACACCCACCCTTTCAGTATTTATAAGTGTTGGTAAGGTCCCCCCTCAGCCGTCTTTTTTCCAGACTGAAGAGACCCAAATCCCTCAGCCTTTCCTCATAAGAGAGGTGTTCGAGTTCCCCTAATCATCTTGGTAGCCCTTTGCTGTCCCCTCTCCAGCAGTTCCCTGTCCCTCTTGAACTGGGGAGCCCAGAACTGGACCCAGTACTCCAGGTGCAGCCTCACCAGGGCAGGGCAGAGGGGGAGGATCACCTCCCGCGACCTGCTGGCCACACTATTCTTGATGCCCCCCAGGATGCCATTGGCCTTTTTGGCCACAAGGGCACATCGCTGGCTCATGGTCATCCTGTTGTCCACCAGGACTCCCAGGTCTCTTTCCACTGAGCTGCTCTCCAGCAGGTCAGCCCCCAGCCTGTCCTGGTGCATGGGGTTATTCCTCCCCAGGTGCAGCACCCTACACTTGCCCTTATTGAATTTCATAAGGTTCCTCTTTGCCCAGCTCTCCAATCTGTCCAGGTCTCTCTGTATGGCAGCACAGCCTTCTGGTGTGTCAGCCACCGGATGCACTCTATCCCCTCATCCAGGTCATTGATGAATATATTGAAGAGGACTGGACCCAGTACTGACCCCTGGGGAACACCACTCGTCACTGACCTCCAACTAGACTCTGTGCCCCTAATCACTACCCTCTGAGCTCTGTCTCTCAACCAGTTTTCTATCCACCTTACTGTCCATTCATCAAGCCCACTCTTCCTAAGCTTCCCTGTGAGGATGCTGTGGGAGACCGTGTCAAACGCCTTGCTTAAACGTGTCAAACGCCTTGCTTGTTCAGTCAAAACTGAACAAAAAGACAGGATGTGAAGAATTAACCATCCTTTCCCCAAACTATAACATTAGACCTGAGTCTCTAACATTAAGCCAGGAATAAAAACCATTTCACGTGATTAAAGCACGTGAATTTCTTAACTCCTAGTCTCAGTGTGCTCCTTGCTATGGTTTACGGCATCAGTAGGATTTCATGCTGCCTAACACTGGGATTTCAGCCCCTTGTAGGAGTTAATCTATAACAGAAGAACTCCCCGTGTTACATTTAAAAGATTTCTATCTGACCCATCATGATTAAACTGCCTCTTGCCTGGAGAAATTGTTCCTCTCCAACGTGTTTCTTATAATGCCAATGTGAGCTAGTGAGATGAGTTAAATGGACGTGATCAGACCTAAGCAAGTCTTTTTCCAGGTTCTGACAAGGTGTGTATGTGAAAAACAGTGTAAATAAATAAAAAAAATCCTGCTCTCCAGAGATAACTAAATGTTGCTTATTGTCTGCAAAATTTTGTTTCAGGAATTCTGTCCCCAGCATGTTTGCTTCTTTTCAATTACAGTAAATCAGTCAATAAAACACAGCAAAATAAACTGAAGTGTTACTCTGTCCTTATTAGTCACCTGTGTCTTATAAAACAATAGGATGAGTCCATAGTTATGTGATTAATGATATTATCATTAATTAAAAAACAGGGCTGGAGAAAACATTAGTTAGGTAAATTGAAGAACACAGCTGAAAGCAGGAAGTCCCATTAAGTTCCCTCTGGCGCTGCTGCCTTGGCCTGAGTCCCAGGCACAGTTTTTACCACTGAACTCACATGGGGCCAAAATTGTCACCCCCGTGCATGTGTTAATTTAGCCCAGGAAAACAGCTCTGCCTGTTGGGTGTCATTTGGCTGCTCAGTGGACTCTCTCTCCCAGCCAGCAGACACGTAAAGCCAGCAGTACCTCCTGCCTGCCCAGAGACGGCGTCCATTGGGAGCTGTATGATGACTAACCTGAACCCCGTCAAAGGACCGCTGCTGTTCTCCGAGCGTGACTGAGGACTGACATGTGCACTTCCCGTGATCGGATCCACAACAAAATAAAACTTGATGATAATGACTGTTTCCGAGAGCCCTGTTTTCTGCTCTGTCCCCCTCTTGTTTCTCCTTGCCACTGGAATTTCGAGTGCCTATGTCCACAAAATTCAATCTATAACAGCCTGTGGATACACAGAGGGTTAACATCCCAACAGAAATCAGTTGCTAGAAAAGCAGAGTCTAATTCACTTTGAAAAACACAATAACAAATAGCCTTTAAATGAACATTATAATGCTTCCCCACCCCAACTCGCCATACAATTGAAGTACAACTGATGCTCCAGTGATTCCAGAATGAGAGCCACTGAGCAGAGATGGCCACAGAGTCCCAGTTTCAACACCCGAAATGTATGGAGACAACTGCAAGCTAGCGCGAAGGAAAGGTGCACTACCGCAAGGCCAGCGCTAATCCTGCTCTCACCCTAGAGGGGTCGGACCCAGCCACCTTCCTCGCTGCTGATCTGCAGGAACCAACAAGTAAGTCAGGACACAGCTTGCATGCCGGCAGGAACCACCAGCATCGCGACTCTGCAGCTCCCGGGTAATTAGTACCCGCCTCAGCTCTGCCTAATGAGGGGTAGTATTTGTCATCCTCATCCTGAAGGCTCCCTGCCTCTTACAGGTGGATTTGCCACATCCACGCAGGCAGAGCCTGTGCCTACGATTAATGTAACTCAGTCCTGCCTGCGGCTTTTCATCAATAGCTTTCAACTGCGCTGCACAGGCGGACACGTGTTATTGCCCCCTGTTCGCATGCAGGGAAACACAAACCCCACACACTTAATTTGCACGGGATTATCACGCAGGAAGCAGAACTTGCATTTCCCAAATCTGGAGCTGAGCAAAACCTGCTCGAAAGTTTTCCTGGGGACCCTGGTTAATGGAATGACTACATGACTAAATCCTATTTGTCTGAAAAATATCATCTGGAAAATGACATTGTTTACTCTAGAACTTGGAAATGTTCATTTTAAGGCTTCCTGATCGGTTTCAAACACTTGTTTTTTAATGAAAAGCTGAAAAACTTGGCTTTGACTGAGGTGAAAAATAAAAGGGTTTGATTTAATGATGTTTTCTGATGAATAAAACCCTTCCTTTTCTAGTCATCCCTAGCCACAAAACTTCAGTGAGATGGTTTTGAAAAGCCAGAATTTGTCCTGTTGCGACTGGAGACTCTGAGCAAGGAAGGTCAGAACTGAAAGATGGAGCCACAACTGATTATGAATGCAGGGCATACAGGACAACAGCCTTTCAGAAAGCACAAGAAACTCCTGGGGATTCCAAAGCCATCGAGTTTTGAACACAGAAAAGAAACAACATTTATTTTCTTTCTTTTTCCCTCCACAATTCTTCATTAAAATGTTATCCATGTTTCTAAGGTCAAAATACAGTGCCCTGCTCCAGTTTCTTGGGAGGGGAAAAAAAAAAGGAGTAAGTGATTTATGAAAAAACATTTCACTCACTCTCTCTCTCCGTTTTTTTTTAATTGTTAAAATTAGACCATGTGTAAAATCAGCAAAATCTGAAAATGGATGATTTGCTGCAACTAAAAGCATCTTCTATTGGAATAAAAACAACTGCTCGTTAGAGGCTGCTCCAAGCCTTCGCTGGCTGTGGCACAGACTGCTGTATTATGCTGGACATGTCTCTTTGTACAACTCTTTGCCATCTTTTTCCATGCTCCTATTTGGCCATGATTTCTATTCATATCACAAGGTCTTGGCGGCAAGATCCTGTTTTATCCTATATCCTGGCTCTCTGAGGTCTGGATCACAGTTAGCTCTAATGCAACACACATAAATAACCACCTAAGACTGCCGTTCCAGGAGAGCTTCCTCGGGCCATCTTTGGCAAGCTGCTGTCTCTTCAGGCATCCTGCAAAATGGCAGCTCTGCATTTTCCGTCAGGTCTCCTATAAGGCTGTTAGCAATCGGACAGGGTTTCCTGGGTCCCCCAGTGAGCTGGAAATGAATACAGGCTCACGGCATCTGTCCTTCCCTTTAAGACAGCTCCTGGATATTAGACAGAAAGATGAGCAGAAAGTTTGATGGAACAGAGTGATGGGGTTTGTGCCTAAACCCTTCACAGCCAACATGGGCTCGTCTGCCCCTCAGGGAAATTACTGTTTCCTCCCTGTCTCCAGAGCCTCTCTCTTCCCCAGACAAGTCTCACATGGACTTTGTGAAGCAAAGATGACTGAGGCTGGCTTGCTATACAAAATGCCTGCACTCCTTAATCCATCGCAGGCTCTCTCGCCAGGCTTCACTGATTTCCAGATGCATCTCGACTCTTTATAATCAGCCTTGTCTCTATTTGCATTGTGTATTAAGAACTCCTCAATGGCAATCTGCTTTCATTTTTGCTGTGGATGCCCCATGCTCTACAACACGTGATGTCTGGTGGACAGTAAAACTATGTCACCTATCCCTCCAGGCTCTCGCTTGGGACATGGGAGAACACCCTACCCAGGCAGCATTTCAGCATCTCCCAGATCCTGTCGGAGCAAATTCCAAATATCTGGGGAACCACAATGAATTAACATGCAAATTGAATCCTAAGCCAAGATTCATGTCACTGTCATCTTTATGTATTAGGCCGTAGATCATGAAAGGCATTACGCTCCAGCTGGCTAATTAAGTAAACATGAGGCAAAGGAGGATAGTAGACAAGTGCTAGGGTCTGGGAGCCTGGGTTCAAGTTCTGGCTAAGGCAGAAAATTCCCGTGTGACGATGGGCAAATTTGTTAGGGGTGGTTTTGAAATGCACAAAGGATAGTAGAAGGCCATTAACAGGACCTTGAGATGGACTCCTGTCTGCGTCAAAGTACAACACAGATTCCCACTTCCCCTGTCATACAGAGCAATAAGCTAAAACAAGGGGGCTGTGAGATGAGACTAGTTAAATAAAAGCCTTCAGAACAAAGCTTCTCCCTGCCCTCTGTGTACAGGGGGGAGGCCTTCCACAAGGTCTTTCACAGCACCTGGCTCAGCCGAAGCCTCAGTGCGCTCAGGCAGCTACAGCTGGCTTTGCAGCACTGATCAGCCTCACGCGAGGGAACTGTAGCCAAAAGATGGGGAAGCTAGCCAGATTCCCTGGTTTAGAATCAAAGGTGCCTCGTTTTACGTAGGCATTTTGATGGTTCCACTCTGATGCCAGAAGAAAACCATCCCCATTTTAGCTGTCCTAGCGCGCTCTAGTGGGAGCCTGTCCCCTGCACAGCCGGGCAGCATCCCTGCAGGGCTGCTCTCCCAGCAGCAGCCTCCTCACCCAAGGGGACACCCAGTTACCCAACGCAGGGAGCGAAGGGAGACACCTATAAAACCAGCTCCCCTGGGAAAGGGCCAGTGATTTCAATAGTCAAATTAGAGAAGAGGTAAAACAGCTTGGCATTATTTCAAGATAATGTTGTTTCTTTGCTACTACACACAAGAAAAAAATACCCAAAGCCCAAAACATTTCCCCCCCTTTTCAATGGGAATTCTTCCTTTCATATGAATAGCTCAAAGGAGCACATGAAGAAACTCAAAGTGGATGAGATTTTTGGGTTTTTTAACTGCAAAACGTATATTTGCAATTACAAACAGACCTCTGCAGTCACACCCTTCAAGCACCATCTTCCTCCCATACCCGCACCCTGTTCATCAGTAATGTACCACCACCACTGCCTCCACCTTGCTGAGCTGAGGCTGCTCTGAGGGTACACAACCTTTCCGTAGGACACCACTTTGTCCCTTTGCTTACATGTCACAGGCTGCTTCCTCACCCACTGATACAGGGTTTCATGCTCTGGGATTCATTGTCTCACTGCATGGGGGTTTCAGACAATAGAGTAGGCACCAACTCGCCAGCAGGAGAAACTATTTCTTACCTTTTTATTATTATTATTCTTTCTATGCTTGGATAGGAACAAACCTCTGTAGGGAAAGGAATGGGAACATTCAGAAAATAAATTGTTGTTCGGTTTATGTACCTTTGGGTCTCATTCATAATCCAGAGCGTTACGAGAATAACTCAGGTTGAAATCTGCAATATTTATTCTATTGCAAGGAAACTGTTCCTTTCACAGGAAAAGCATTAGTGATATCAAAGGTTTGGGAAACCCAACCACTTATGTTGGTGCTTGAAGAGGGGATGTAACCTTCAAACCCCAGGTCAAATTGTACATGCAAAGCTCTTTGGTGTCTCTGAACCTTAGCTAATAGGCTAGTCGACATCTCTGCCACTACGTGGAACCCTGATCACGGATTTACAAGGACAGCCGACAGACAGCATGCCAGCCCCATGTATGTGATTTAAATGGGACCTCCAAGGAACACAGTAAAACAAAAGCTGCTCCAAGCTGATAAGGGTTGTAAAAGAAACTCAAAATGCATCGGAGCTCCCGAGTCTCTCAGTTATTGTGGAGTACTCCCAGCTCGCCTGTTCATCAGCTCAGCTGCTGGCGTTACCCCAGAGATTTGGTAACTGGTGGCAAGTGGCATGGGCAGTGTGACGCAGCTTTCAAAGTTCAACAGAGCAATACTTAGCAGCTCTTTTTCTCCTGGAATACACCAAAAAGACTTCACCCTGCAGTTCTCATGAACGCTTAAAGCAAAAAAGCAGATAAACCAAAAGACTGCATATAGCACTATTGATTGAGAAATAGCCTGTATTAAATTTCACTCCCATCTCTACTGTTGTGTAACATTTGAGATGAGGCATTTGAAGCCTGCTTGAGCATGCACCTTCAAGAGTTCTCAATTTTGTGGTAAGTAATCCCATAATACTGAGCGTAGGGGTATATACAAGTGCTTGCAAGACTGTGGTCTCTGTTAGACTGGAGAAATTGAGGCCCAGTGTCCGGCAAACAGTGTCCTGAAGGAGGATACCCAATACCAGAACAATGCAGATGACAGCAGTGCCCGTTGTGAATATAACGTCTTTCTCATTTCTACTTCCTTGCTTCCCATTTAAATAACTGTCAGTAAAGAAAACAGGAGTTTGGGCAGGACAGAGATGTATGTATTTGTCCTACATCATGCTAAATACCACCATGCTGAGACAATGCAATCTCTGCTTGAAGGCAGCTCAGAAAAGAGCATAAAAGAGGCAAGGGGTTGCTTGTATATGAATAGGGCATGGGGAGGTATATGAGGGCCGGGTTAAGGAAAATAAACTTGATACGAAGAAGAATTTCAAAGTTGAAGATTGTTTTTATACAGGCAGAGCTGCCCGCAATATCGTGCTTTTCCAAAGCAGCCTTATAGCAAGGAGACGCATTTAGTGGGCTAGGGCCGATCCAGATGAGACCACTGCTGTAACACTCACCTCCGATGACACTTCATTTCTTAAGCCGAGGCTGCCCCAAACCTGACCAAACAGAGACTTGTACTTTGGTTTCCTACATTTCGTCTGGGTGTTCCTTGCCCCACCACCAGGCCCAGCCCACCCCTTCGCTAGACCCAAAGCAGCTGCAGTATGAGCTGGAGAAACCCGGCTTGTTGGCTTCCTACCCTAACAAATTAATACATGGCCAAATTAACCTGCTTTCTCTACACTCCTCTTGGTGTGCCACATGGGAAAAAAAACACAATAGAGAACAGACTTACAACAGGGACTCACAGCCAAGGTAGAAAGCATTGCTATTACTCCCTACAGTCTCAAGAGAGGGAATCTAGGGTATTGTCTTGACAACCGCAAAACCAGGAATGCCATCCCTTTTGTATGCCTCTATTCAGCTTCACCCTCTTTTTACTTCTCTTTATTAACACAGCAGAGTACATTGCTAATTAAGCCTGATTTTTCTTTCTTGGATGTAGGCCCCGGTATGATTTAGAAATAACCTTAATCTGGTATTTGCAATTTTAGTATTTACCTCTTCCCATGATTTCCAATATGATGTTACTGCATTCTTGACTCAAGATGAGCTTCTGCAATGGTTTAAAACACCAAGAAAAACTGAAGTGAGACCTCAATCCTATTGAAAATGATGGGACATGAGCAGTGCACAGGATATTTTAATATCCTCTAAACATCACCAAAACCAGTTCATTAGTTAAGCTCTATAAAGCAAAACTAAACATTTAGGGGGAGGCAGACTGTTTGTTTTTCCTGTATGGCCATCCCCAAACCAGGACATTATGTGTCACAGCCAAAACCATACACCCTTCTAGCACACAGCCAAACCGCCCCTTCTTGGACTTCAATCCAAGAGAGGACACGGGGTAAAACCCAAACTGCCCTCCGGCCACCCAAGCCCCTGTGCAAACAGAAACCTCATCTCATGTGTCAAGGGACAACAAACTGCTGGAGAACCTAAAAAAGCAAATGCCACTATTTACATTGATAACGTCCCTCCGACCGTTTGTCTGAAAGCAGCAGTGTCCCTGTCCTCTTGTGCATAGGGTGACATAGCCACCCATGCTCAACACAGCTTCTGCAGCATCACAAAACACCCGGCTTCACAAACAGCAGGCAGGCTTCCCAGGCGCTGCACCAGAATACGGAATTGCTCTCCAACATTGGATAAATACGCAGAGCTCTCTCGAATTTTTCATTTTCTTTCACATACATTAATCATCCCCAAAGCCCACCTCAATTGTACAGACCTGTACTCTTTGTACAACTTTTATTCTCTCAAAGGTGTGTATTTTCATAATGATAGTGCTCATGTACCACTTAACAGTATATTTTCATTTGGCCCCAGCCACACTTCTGAACAGTAATTTATTACTGCTTGTCACTAGCTGCTACTAAGAGTAATACATATACTGGGTTTGTTTAGTGTGTTTAGTATTCCTTGCTTGACTCTTTCTTACACAGACAACATTGCCCAAGCCCAGAGATTCACAAATCAAAACAGCCAAGCTTCTGGGCCTTCCAGGTTTTGCACTTCCCAGCTTTTTGCCTGCAAGATCTAGAAACTTTCATTTATTTGTTCTTTTGTTGTTTTTTTTTAATGAAAGTGGAGAGTCTAGTGCAGTCTGCCTACTCCGGGAGCTGCAAGTGTGCAGTGAATACTTAGAGTGGACGATGAAAACGTAGGGGTGTCTCAGGGGCCTGCGCGTGCTGGCTTTATCGCCTACAGACCTGGTTCAAAACCCGTATACCAGGCCCTCACCACCCCAGAGGTAACACGTCAGGGACGTGCATGTTATATGAAGGCAACCAGGTCCTAGCTTGCTGGACTCAATACCTGCAAAATGTTTACCATTTTTTACTATTTGCAAGCTTAAATTTTTATTTTTTTACTATTTGCAAGATTATTTTTTTACCTCAGACTCGGTAAACAAGTGTTTTGTCTTTGCTCTTGCTCATCGTTAGACTGTGGGCTCTGCCAGAGGATTTTCCACAGACGAAATTCCAGTGAGTATTTCTGCGAAAAAATTAATTGTCCTTAGTGCACCACCTTTAACTGCAATGAGGTATTGCCTCACCTACACCTCATTTTTCACCTGCGGAGAAAGGTGGGTTTCCCGTCACTGAAGAGGCCCCAGAAAAACCTGTACCCTGGCCTGAAGGTGCTTGGCCTGCAGGTACCACACTTGTGGCCACCCACCCTGTCCCCACTGGGGACTGTATCTCCCCCCAGGGGGGCATCCCCCTCCTCACCCCGGCAATGATGCCTGTTTGCATGCCTTTCCCCCACACCAGCACCCTGCGCACATCCACACGTCTGCTGGACACACACGCTTCAAAAAAGCGTGGCCAGCGGGTCGAGGGGGATCATTCTGCCCCTCTGCTCTGCTCTGGTGAGACCCCACAGGGAGTACTGCGTCCAGCTCTGGGGCCACCAACATAAAAAGGACATGGACCTGTTGGAGCAGGTCCAGTGGAGGCCACAGAGATGATGAGAGGGCTGGAGCACCTCTGCTGTGAGGACAGGCTGAGAGAGTTGGGGTTGTTCAGCCTGGAGAAGAGAAGGCTCCAGGGAGACCTTATAGCAGCCTTCCAGTACCTAAAGGGCCTACAGCAGGGATGGGGAAGGGACTCTTTATCTGGAAGCATGGTGATAGGATGAGGGGGTAACAGTTTTAAACTGAAAGAGGGGAGATTTAGATTAGGTATCAGGAAGAAATTCTTACTGTGAGGGTGGTGAGCCCCTGGCCCAGGTTGCCCAGAGAAGCTGTGGCTGCCCCATCCCTGGAGATGTTCAAGGCCAGGTTGGACGGGGCTTGGAACAACCTGGTCTGGTGGGAGGTGTCCCTGCCCAGGGCACGGCGTTGTAGCTCGATGATCTTTAAGGTCCCCCACGCCCCCTGGCACACGCTCAGCGCGCTCGTTTCGCACCCCGCCGCCTGCCCGCCATTCCCCCGCCCCGTCAGGGCCGCCCCCTCCGGCCCCCGCCCCTCCCTGCAGCGGGCGCCCAAATCCCGCCGGGCCGCCGCCGCTCGCCCTTTTCCTTCCCGCCCTCCCGCCGCCGCCTGCGCGCACTCACCGACGGCGCCATGGCCGCCCGGCAGCAGCTCGGTAACGCGGGGGCGGCGAGGCCCTGGCAGCCCGGGTCGGGCTGCGAACGCCCGCCCGCCGTGGTGGCGGCGGCAGCGACCATCGGTCGCGGCTGTTGGAGCCGCCGGGGGGCTGTGGGGATAGGGAGGGTGAGCCCGAAATGGCCGTCGGGCGGGTGGGCCAGGGTCGCCGGGCCGAGGCGTGTTTGCCGGGCTCAGCCTAAACAGGGCGGCCCCGGAAGGCGAGGGGCGGCCGGGTGCCGCTCGTCTCGGAGCGGGGCCGCCGCTTCCAACCCGGTAGTTCCCGTGCCCTGAGGCGGTGTGTGTGTGTGTGTCCCGCTTCTTTCCCTCCGGGCTGGTTATACCTTGGCTTCCAGGGGTTTGAACTCCTGGGAGTGGGAGGGAAGCGGGAAGGACGGTGAGGGGGTGCCCCGCGCTCGGCGCCCTGAGGCGGGAGCGGCGGCGCTGCAGGCGGCGGTGGGGGGGCAGGAGGCAAACGGCGGCTTGTCCGGGGGTGAGGAGGAGGAGCGGGGGGGCCTTCTCAGGGTTGGAGGTGACGAAGTTGAGGCCCTGGTGGTCAGCAGTCCTCTCCCCGGCCCGGTCACCTCCTTGTCAGGCCTTTCCTCGCCTCAGAGAAGATTCATAAGTTATAGAACTTACAAAGTGTGTTTCAGTTTCTTAATCCTGTTGTGTTTTTTTTTCTCTGTTCCACTTCTAAAAACTAAATATTTGTGCTCTTTTTCCCTCCTCTGTTAGCTTTACTTAGCGTCTCTGACAAGACCAACCTGGTGGAATTTGCAAAGAGTCTGAATGCTCTCGGGCTGGGTTTAATTGCCTCTGGAGGAACAGCCAAATCCCTGAGGGATGCTGGCTTGCCTGTCAGGTACAGACACTTTCCTATAGATCTCCACCAAAAATGCTCATTTGGGTCCTGAGGTTGCTTAAATTGCTTTCTCCATCTGTGAGCAAAAATGATTGAAAACTGGTCTGCAAGCAAACCTGCCTTTCCAAAAAAACCTGCCCCAGAGCAAACTACACAGCTTTCTTGGCCTGAAGTTGGTTGACTGAGGTCAAAGAGTATCACTGTGCAGGTCAGCACACAGAGATGTCAGGAGCCTTGCATTGGAGATGATGCCTTGTCTACCTTGAGCCAGTTATTTTTCCCGCAAGACCATCAGTTGTCTTGAAATTCATAATCTGACCCTGGTGCGGCTCATCACAGCCAGGTGAAATCTGATTTTTGCCCGGTCCTGGGACAGGAAAGGTGACATGTGTCAGGAATATGCTGAAGCTCACTGGAGATCGTTTGTCACATATAATTTTCCCAGCATGATGGTCACCTTTTTCAGGCAGAGCCTTTTAAGTGTTGTGCATCCACTGTTCGAGGAGGGGCTTGTACAGTCACTGGCTCTTTTGACCCATGATTCCGGGGAAATCTGTTTCAGTTTCTTCCATGCTGTGATTAAAAAAGCAGCTCTAGCCAAATAAAAACTATTTCCAGTACAGTGATGAAAAATCTGTCAAGTATTTGGCAGGACAGGTGACTATAGCTCCTTGTTTGCTTCCAGTGAATGCAGCGATGGGCCCCTGGGACACATGAGCATGAACATACACCACCTCCAGTGCTCCCTGTCCTCGCTGTTATCCAGCACTTGGTCACGTCCCTCCAACCTCTTTGTTTGGCTGTGTTATCAGTGAAGCCTGGAGCAAAGGATGGTCATATTTCCCCTGCCCTTTCCAGCTTCTTGTTCCTTTACCATCATAGAATGTGTTGAGTTGGAAGGGACCTTTAAAGGTCATCTAGTCCAAGCCCCCTTTGTTAAGCAGGGACATCTTCAACTAGATCAGAGATCATAAGCAGTCATAGGGAGCAGTGAAACTTTTAATTAATGTTTTGGCTAAGCTGGGAAGAAGAGTAGTGAGGTATTGTATCTTCTGAGCGTGGGCTTCCATTCTGTCTTATAAACCATGTTGACTTGGGATTTGCTTATCTTGATTATTTCAGCATATTCGAGAAATAACTGTACTGCTTAGTTGAGCATGAACTTTAATTTCATTCCTGGGAAAAGCAGATGTTGTCCCATCGGCATAGGTGGGTTTTGTAGTGACATTTATACAATTTTTTGTTTTGGGTCACTAGAAAGCAGTGTCCTTTCTGTCTTCTGTCAGATGTAGCTTTTGCATAAGATACAGATCATTATCTTGTGAAGAGTGAGAGCATTAAACCAACATTTTGGCTGTTTTTACTAATCCTTCTGTACCTAGCAGCATTTGGCTAAGTAGTTGATGGATGCCAACCGTAATGAAAACAGTCAGATCTATCTTAACATAGAATGCCTCATCTCAGAACTACTTCACAGCCTTCTGAAGGATGTATCCTAGTCTGTCACTCAGCATAGGTTTTTCCTAGCAGTTTAGTAATACACCTTCCATATGTTGTGTTCTTACTGAGATACAAGGTACTGATGTTTAGAGAAATCCTGCATGTGTTTTCTCTCTAAACTCTTCCTATTGTTGATGGAAAGGTGGTGATTTATTATTATTTTTTTAGCAGATGGACCAAAAGAAAGCTAGGTTTATTTCCCCACTTCGCTGCCTTCGAAACTCCTAGGTTTTACATCTCCTTCCAGTAAACCGACATTGCCAGTAGATCTAAGTTGCTGCCCTGATGGGGATAATAAACATTCAACCTATAGATTAAGGCGGTATGGCACATCTATTATTGTGCTGTGTTTTCTCGTTGAGCAGAGATGTTTCGGACCTGACGGGATTCCCTGAGATGTTAGGTGGACGTGTGAAAACCCTTCATCCTGCAGTGCATGCTGGTATGTTTCTGCTAATATATTTTCAGTCTAAAAAAGAAATCCATGGGCAGTGAGGGTGGGAAGAAGGGGTTGACAGATGTCTTTTTTTAAGGGTTGTGTGGAAGACCTGGGTAATGAAAACAGATTTGCTCTAGCAACAGAAGGAGAGGTGAAAAGCGCGGGGTGGAGAAGTGCACCGTGGCTGAATTACTTCCTCTGTTGCTATGCTGGCATCTCTGCAGTTAGAGCTTTTCCTCCCCAGGGCTACAAGTAACAGGCCTTCTCTGCAAATGCCTTTGCACGTTCTTTGCAGACTCCATTTCAGACCTGTTCAGGAGAGAGTCCACTGAATTTAACCTGTGGATGAAACTGGTGCACAGCATAAGGAACGTCACAGCTTAGTCTGTAGTGGGTAGTTTCTGCATGTCTAATCTTCCTTAGCCCCTCTTCAGCAGGGAAGATGTCTGATAGTCGGTCAATCTGGACATTAAACCATCTGCTTTTTCATCTCCTCTTACTGTGCTTGAGATCCTTCAAGTGGAGCCTGTTGCCCATCATACCTGAGGGCTGGAGGCAATCTCCTGTGACAGCCTTGAACCCAGGACTGGGGTGTTGCTTTCTCCATGCCAGACAGTCACCTGCATGTTCCTCCAAGCTCCTGGACCCAAGCCAGCCACTTACACTGCTCAGCTGGAGGCAGAGCCTCTCTTGCTCCTGTTGTTTCATGGCCTTTTGGTGTTGTTGGCTGATGAGCGGCAGGTGCCCTTTCCCTCTCCATGAACTCCTTAATGACAGTTTTAGTGTTAAAAGGGTAGCAGTGCTTATATGCTTATAAAGCACATTTTTGAGGTTGCTGTTCAGCACTTGGAATGCTCTAGGATTTAGCGTTGGGGGGGAAAAAAAAAGATAGCGCAGAGTTTGAACAGTCAAAGAGGCAGTAAAATGGAATAAAGACAGAGGAGTAAGGGCTGAGGACTGTTGTCTGAACTAGAATCAAAACTTTTGTGATAGAAGTCTCTGAGGAAAAGCACAGTCTGAAGGAAGATGTTGAATTAAAGGAAGTGTTGGTGATTTAATTATTTTTTAATAAAGATGTACTGTTTTTTGTAACTAGGCATTTTGGCTCGCAATATTCCAGAAGATAATGCTGATATGAACAAACAGGATTTCAGCCTTGTAAGGTAAATGTTGGGGAACATGATGCAATTCATCAGTAGTCCAAAATGAACATTGGTGACCCGTCAACACCAGTGAATGGGAGCAGTAGGGATTGTAGCATCTGCCCACCAGGAGAACTGCAATCTCCCTTTTCCCTGCCAGGAGATACTATGTTTTAAAAATACAGTCCTCTACAGATGCATCTTCATCACTGGTAGTAAGAGAAAACTGAACCAAGAAAGTTACATTGTGGTTTCCACAGGGAACAGAGGTTTTAATTTCTTCTGGTTATCTGAGAATGTTGACACTTTATATTTAACCAATGTTGGGCCACATTACGCTTCCTGCAAAGCTGAATTCAGTGCTTTAGAAGCTGGTGCATCTCCCCTCACCTTGGCGCTGGATGTCTGATCAGATGACAATCCCTGATTTTGAAATACCTGCTTAGTAAATATACCCTTTGATATTTGCATAATGTTTACTGAGTTTCAACATGTAAATAAAGAGTAGACGTGAACACGCAGCATTTGTACAGGCAGAAAACACACAGATAACAGACAGAAAGCTTACTTTCTGAGAGCCATTGTGTGAGCAAGTGAGCTGCAGCCAGAAATTGAAGCAACACAGTTTGTGTACTAACGTAACAAAAAAACATTCTGTTTTTGTTAGAATGTATTTACTCAGTACACTCACACAGGGCAGTTTGGGACTATGTTTAACTAATTGGTTTTAACATCTAACTAGGGATTGTGAGTAACCAGTCCTATGTCAGTGGTAGCTCCTGGTTTAGAAATAAATGGCTGAATTGAACATAGTAAGTTGTAGGTATATCCAGGGTGGGAGGTGTAGTTTGGCTGTGGTGGTTGGTCCAGAATGCATCTTAGCTTTTAAAATTACTTTTAAAAACCTGATGTGCCTAGGAGGGATGGCTTTCCAGGCTGAATTTGAAAGCCTGACATTTTAAACAGCAGGAATCCTCATAGATGGTGCAGCAGTGGTGGCTCTTCAGAGTACGCTACATATTAAATCAGGCTCTGCTGAATTGCAGGAGGAGTAACACGCCTTTACATCAGTGACTTATAGGGCGCTCGCGTCTGGAGTAATAATTTGGATTTGGGTTGTCTTACATAAAACAGAAGGGGCTGATCCTCAGCAGGTGTGTCTTTGCATAGTTGCATAAAATTTACATACCGAAGTCAAGGTAGGAAACAGTGATATTCATTATCTTGATTTCCACAGATAAAAGCATTAGCAGTGTTAAAAGTCCACAGATTCCTGATGGTTTGGAGCATGAATGGATTGGGAGGAGGGGGTGTTAGAAGTAGAACTGGCAATAAAAGACATGGTAGGAAATTTAGAGACATAGGGGGTTCTGAAAACCATACTGGAAGCTGATCATCCCTTCTGCTCAAGTTCATCACACAGTGTAGAAACAAAGGAGTATTCTAAGTTGGACACGAGTGTATGCATCACAGCAATTCACTGCCAATACTGGGTATGCAGTGGAGTTCAATACTTTCATATATTCACAAATTAATTCTTTTGAATTAAAAACATTGTTTGTGAAGGTCAAAACAGATACTTCCTTCCACCACAGTTCATGTGGCACTGGTAGGATGGGACAGGGCAAGATATTACTTCATGCTTTCTGGAATACGGACTGCAGCTTCTTCCAGATCAGATCAAAAAACTAATTCCCCTAAGGTCCAGTCTTAACTTGAGAAAGGAAAGCCAATTTCCCCCCCTGCTTTCATGTGCTACAGAGGCTTTATGGGATCCAGGCTGTGCACTCAGGTTTCATATGCTGTTGGTATTTTGAAAGGCCAGAAGGTCATTTTCTGCTCTTGGAAAAGTTGCAGAAAATTAGATTGATTGTACTTTGTTTGCAATGGGCCTTGCCCTGGGTGCTTGCTCTCTTGTGAAAGTGGTGGATGCCTATTTTCAGTGCTGCTGAGAGCCCACTTTGAAGTCCTCTGAAATGGATGAAGTTGTGCACCAAAATCACTAAACATTTAAATACAGGCCCATGTATTCAAAGAAATGCTTCCTTTAAACTACTCTAAACTGTGGTTCTATCTGCTGTAATGTTGTTTAATGCATAGAGTTCAGTTAAATTTCATAATGCATTGTACCATCGCTTGGCCTTTGGCTGAACATCACTGTCTCTTCAGTCTTTTGGAGAAAGAAGCCTCGGCTACAGGATTTTATGTTGGTCCCTGGTCTGAGAGATAAGGCCGTACAACCACAGGTGGTATGTTGTGCTTGCCAAGCCCAGTTTGGCATTTTTATTTCTTACTGAATAACCGTGCTTTTCCCTTCAATTCTCAGAGTTGTAGTGTGTAACCTCTACCCCTTTGTGAAGACCGTATCTTCTCCAGATGTAACTGTGCAAGAGGCAGTGGAAAAGATTGATATTGGTAAGTTAAAGGCAGAGCAAATCTGTTGTCTAGGCAGACTTGATGATTCTGGTCTCTTAAGTGGTCTTGGTTCTTTTCTTTTTGTTTGGTGGCCTTGCACACCCATAAAGGAAGTCTGCTAAAGAGCTCAGGAGTTGCAAGGAGCAGACTGAAACCGTAGCTGGGTAAAACTCATTGCTTTTAAGCAGACCTACGATTAACATGGCAAGTGGCTGTTGTAACAGGCTGGCAAGCCATGCTGCCTGGGTGGGCAAGTCATGCACTGCCCAAAAGAAGGAGCCTGATGTACCGGAGAAGGCTGTGCTAGGAAAGGCCAGGTGGAGCATGCTTCCTACTGAAACACAGAGAGAAAATTAAACTACTTTTGCAGCCTCTGGCAGTGTAATAAAAGTAAACACGAGCTTTGGAGAGAAAAAGCTGAACCACTGAAAGTGCTCTGGGGGTTGCTGAAGACATCACTGCAGGAAGCCATTACAAGGAAAGGGGCTGGTCTGCATATGTAGGAGAGTAGTTAGGACCTGAGTTTGGAAGCATGGATACCTATATCAGCAGCAGTTTTGCTTCTGCCGGTTATTAACCCCAAAAGGCTTTCCGTTCCTTCACTGCAGCATCTCTGCTTGGTAGCTTGTGAACAGTACAGGCACGGTTTTGTGCCACGAGGCTGGATTGCGATTGAATTTTCTTGCAGTAGTTTAGTCCAAATGATGCCCAGCAGAGCGCTCTATTAAATGTTTTATGGAGTAATACTCACTCTGCATGCGGCAGTGCCAGCCTCTACTTTTGCTTTGCAGCAGCCTAGTGTCTTGTATGATTTAAAGTGTTGTAATAGCTGTGTAGAGTCAGATTTAAGGGGAAAGAGTGGCATTTTATCTTACACAGAGGGCCTGGGCCGGATTCATTAGTGGTTGCAGAGAGATTTGGGAGCCTCTGTTGCTTGGCAGCATAGAAGTAAATCTTGCTATAGACCCCTCCCCAGCTCCCATCGCTTACGCGATGTGTGAAGACAGCTATCCTCTTTGTGATGTGGCTGTGCTGCTTGAAGGCATTCTTGCCCCAGTTGCTCATCGCAGCCCATGACCTGTTTCCTTGCTGCTGCCGCTCTGCCTGTGCCTGCACCTTCACCAGTGGATTCAGTCACACTCACCAGCCTTGTGTGTTTTGAAGAGTGCTCTTATAGTCCCTTCTCTTTGCTGGAGAGGTGGGGGGCACATTCATTTGGCACAAATGATTAATTAGTGCATGTCCCTTCTTGGCCTCAGATGTGTCTCTCCGCTATGCCGTGTCCAGAAAGGAAGTGCCTCATGCCTCCATCCTTCTCTTGCAGGAGGAGTTGCCTTGCTGCGAGCGGCTGCCAAGAACCATGCTCGCGTGACAGTTGTGTGTGACCCTGCAGACTACTCTGCAGTAGCTAAAGAGATGGCGACATCAAAGGACAAAGACACCTCCATGGAAACCAGGCGTCATCTTGCACTGAAGGTTGGTCGTGTTTGCTTGCAGTGAAGAGCTAGGCCAGACTCGTTTGCCTTTTATTCATTCACTTCTTTAAACACCAAATTCTTCGTAAGTTGATGTTTGTAAGCCGACAGATGTCCCCCATTCTGTCCCCAGGCATTCACGCACACTGCTCAGTATGATGCTGCCATCTCTGACTACTTTAGGAAAGAGTACAGCAAGGGGGTGTCTCAGCTGCCCCTGAGGTACGGCATGAATCCTCACCAGAGTCCTGCGCAGCTCTACACGATGAGATCCAAACTTCCCCTGACAGGTGAGCCCTAAGGCCATGCTGGCCCAAAGGGAGCTCTGGGATAGCTGGGAAAGGAGCTGGTTGGGCATGTTCAGCGGTTGTCTTTAAAACTGAAATACCATCTTGTCCGAGGGATGTCCAGTGGTGCCTTAACAGCTACTTAATTGCTGAGTGATGCTAGCTTTGCAATGAAAAGGTTGAGCTGTGTGAGACAGAAAAGCTTGTCTGCTGACCCCCACAAGACTTACTGTAGCTCCGTATCCTCTGCTAGTGTAAGATTGTGCGTCCACAGTGAAGACATTTTAAGCAGATTTACATGGTGCACCTTCTGCTTGACATCAGATCCAGATTTTGCAAAGAAAAACTTTGTTATCCTTTTAAGATGCTTTGCTCCTTTCCATTTTCCTTATTTAGAACTTCCCAGTCTTTTTGTGTCACCATTTACTCTGTCCAGAAACCAAACGAGTCTTCTCTATGTTTGAGTGGGTTTTGTTCTTTTTTTCTTTGATGGTTTTAAGCAGAGATTTATTACCTTAGTGTTCTAGAAAGCTGCTTCTGCTACTGGTGGCAGGGGGAAGGGATACTAGTCTCGCTCAAAGGGTTTGGGACAGGTCTGGTGGGTCTCTGCCATTTTACAGGGTGTGCCACTCATCACAGCACTACTGCAGTGAGGAAGACCCCTGTTCTGGAGAGGAAGAAAGCGTGGCTACTCTTGTTCTTGAGATTGCTTTTAATGTTGGTGAAAACCAGCTCTGACTTGGTGCAGGCATTGTCCTGTTGAACAGACAATGAAGCTTTGTGTTGCAGAATTTCCTTATTTCAATTTTGGGATCATGTAGGAAGCCTTTCCATGCCTGTACTGGAAGTTGATTTGCCTGCAAATCTGCCTCCCAGTATGGCAGCAGAACAACGCTGTGTCTGCTTGTTTTGTCCACAGACTATTGGTAAAATGATCTTTTCCTCCTATCTCATGAAATGCTCACAGTCCTGACATGTCAGTATGAGCAGTTCTTCTTGCAGGACCAGGGTAGAAGCTTTTGAGAGCACACTTTTGAATGACCTTTACTCTTGACATGGATTTCTCATGGGAGGACCAGATGAAGCATTTTGCTAAAAGCTTTCCCTGAATTTCATGGCTGTGAGTGGTTCTGTTGACATCAGTTAGAGACAACATGTACTTAAAGTTTGGGTAGTGCTGGAGTACTTTGTTGAATCAAAGCCATAGTCACTATAGAAATTTATTTACTAGAATAATAGGGAGCAAGTGCTTTTTGTGTTCTTCCCTGACAGCACTGCTCTGTGCACCTTAGTCAAAATCAAGCTCTGGTAGACTCCTTCAGAAAGAGATCTTGTTCCAAACGGCTGCCAGTTGAAGAACTCAGAGAACATATGGGAGAATGTTCTTTTTTTGTTCCCCTTTCACAAGAGGGCAGGTGCACAGGGTCAGTGTGCATCGTGCTCCAAGGTCATATCAGCAGCTTCTCATAGGGAAGAGAGTTGTATTGGCATCTCCTGAGTCTCAAGCCTGTGCATTCCTCACAAGTCACTGAAGCTCTTCAGGCACTTAACTGGTTGCTGAGGAGCGAGGGTCATTTAACAAGAACTATTTGTAGCGATTTCAGTTCTTGGTGGGAGAAATCTCTTCTGCGTGCTGTCCAGACTCCAGGGAGCAGACTCTGCCTGTGTTAACGTGTCTGTTTGTGTGCTACATTTGCAGTGGTGAATGGCTCTCCAGGGTTTATCAACCTGTGTGATGCTCTCAATGCCTGGCAGCTGGTGAAGGAACTCAAGCAGGCATTAGGCATTCCTGCTGCGGCCTCCTTCAAACATGTCAGTCCTGCAGGTGGGTGGCTCCTTCTTGCCATGCTTTTCTCTTTGAACAGACTGCGGCTTCTGGCGGGCTCTGCCAGGTGTGTAGCTGTGTCCCTTACCCTGGCAGTTTGGGGAGGTCCCAGGGGCAGGGATCAGCGAGAGGGTTCCAATTTGAGTGCCCTGGCTTGTATTTCCCACTAGGTGCTGCTGTTGGAATACCTCTCAGCGAAGAGGAGGCGCAAGTCTGCATGGTGCATGACTTCCACAAGACCTTAACGCCCTTAGCGTCTGCCTATGCGCGAAGCAGAGGTGAGAAGCCCAGGAATAAACTAGCATGTGCAAAGAGCTGAGCCTAATTCTCAGTGCTTGAGCAGCACACTTAGAACTTCACAGCCTCTTCCCTTTGCGTTGTACTCCTCCTCTGTAGGGCTTTTCTCCAAAGGATTGGACTGACTGACTAAATGAACGGACTGCCTATCAAAAATTGCTCTGCGAGTGAGCAGACCTTGCATATCATTTCAAAGAGGCTAAAGCCATTTTGCATTCTGTTCTTTGGTGTACCTGTAGAGATTTTAGGGTTTTTTAATTTAGATGTGTGTATGTACACACACACATAAATCTGTGGAGTTTTGGCTAAAGGATCGGGATAAACAGCTGTGCTTGTAGCTTTTCACACTCAGCTTTCCACTGCAAATGGGGTGCTCAGAAATACTTAACTTCAGTAGAAATGTTTCATCCTAGTATTTGGTGGTGGTTTTTTAATGCTTTTGTACTGCAGAGCTCACAAAAAAGCTAAAAATAAGTAAATAAAAATAGCGTCCTCCTGCTTAGCAGAGGTAGCTTGCTAATTCTTCCATTTTTCCATGATACTCCTAGAAAATCTGCACAGATTATAGAAAACAAAGGAACCTTACTTGATAAGGGGCACATTGGCTTGGGTTCATTTTCACCACTTTAAAGACTGCCTTTGAACGTTGCCCTCAGAAAACCGTTGCATGATAGGTAGAAAAATAAACCTTTAGAATGGCAGGGACAGAAGAATTGAACTCGCTAAGTAGTAGAGCATCCATGATGGGAGCTGAGTTTGCTTTAGCTATGCCATTAAATATAGGGAATACTTATTAAAAAAAAAAATAATTGCTTTTAGTTACATTTTTTGGGTCTGGTTTCTTGCAGGGAAAGCCAGATTGGGAGCATAGGCATCTAAAAGCTTTACTCTTTCCAACTGTCTCCCATGTAAAAGCTTTCTGTATAATCCTTGCTTCTCCTTGTCCTCTTGCCACTATGGCTACAGCAGAGCTGCTTGCAGTAATGGAGGTAGTCATTACAGAGTTAGAGCTTTGACAAATGTAGTGAAGAATGAAGGATATCTGAACTATGCGAATACTTAAAGGCACGTATGTTTGAGGTAGGATTTCTCATCCTTGTTGCTCTCATTTTTTTTTTTTTGATGTGGGATTAAATTATTAGCTCTCATGGAAATTGACTGGATTGTAGGAGCAAAGACGTTCCTTTGTATTATGCTGTAGTTTGATAAGTTACTAAAACCACGATTTTGCAGGTGCTGATCGGATGTCGTCTTTTGGTGATTTCATTGCCCTGTCCGATATCTGTGATGTGGCTACTGCCAAGATTATTTCCAGAGAGGTTAGTTAAACAGCAGCAAATCACTCAAGTATAAAAAGGAGAATCGCACTAGATGGAGTCATTAGTTTGTAACAGCCATTCTGTTTGAGTTTGACCCATTTTACTAAAGACTATTTATTGGTCCATTTGTGTAATTTGGTATCTGGAGTGCAGAATTTACACCTATCTTTTGACACACTTTTCTTCCTACCAGTTAAAACCTGCTTGTATGGGCGAGCCTGTGAAATAGCAGCGTTTGAAATGCTGCTTTCCAAGAGATGATTGCAAACGTCTGCCTCCGAGTAGGCCTCTGGAAATGAGCCCTGATTACGCTGTCATGAGTATCTGGTTGAATGGCTGTAATTGGAACGATAGAGGACCAGAGAGCTGATGACCAGCCTCTTGCCCAAGGCAGGAAGGTGGATGTAGATTGCTGCCTGCCACTTGTTACAAGTTGTGTGTAGGCTCAGCCACTTTTCCAGCCTGCGCTTTTAACTTTGGATTCAACATAAACTCCATATCTGACCGCATGCCACAAGTCACTAGTTTAAATACAGAGTTAACGCTTTAGCAAACACGTTCATCCCATTACGTGTTGCTTACAATTTTTTTGAGAGGGGAAAGGCACAATGCAAAGGGCTGACTTGTACGTTGGGGACTTGTTTTTCAAACAAATGAAACAGCACTTTTGACTGGTTTGTGAGGATAACATTTGGTATGCTATTACTTAAACAACAAAAAAGCCCCACCCACATTGTAGGATAAGAATGTGAAAGGTGTATATCACTTCACGGCACTGATGAATGTAAACTCTTCTCAGTTTCAGTGCTGTTAACAGGTCTTTTGACAATATTTTTGTCTCATCAGGAGTGTCACTTGAAATAAGGATTTTATTATTTTTTTAAGCCATGTTTAGTGTTAGGGTTGAGAAGTGGGGATGTAGTGCATAAGCTGTTTCCCCCTGGAGGGAGATACTAGTTATTGGTTCCATTCTGCTTAAAGTGATGGGGGGGGGGTATTTTTTTTACTAACTCCTGCCAAGAGCTTATAGCACTCTGCTGTTTCTTGTTTCCAGGACTGAAACCAATATTGTAGTAGTGCCTTTGGTATTGTATGCTACATATAGACCTCAATAAGTGTGTGTTCAATGCCTTTCTGGAAATGGCAGGTGGAGCTTTTGGTATTAGCTCCTCTTTTCTTTTCTTTTTTTTCTTTCTCACATGAAAGCTGAAATTGTGTGTTGCAGGTATCTGACGGTGTGGTAGCTCCTGGCTATGAGGAAGAAGCTCTCAAAATCCTTGCGAAAAAGAAGAATGGTGGTTACTGTGTGCTCCAGGTTTGTACTCCTGCTCCACTATAACCCTCTGCTGCTTTTCTGTACCTGTTTTTCACAGATGTTACTGTCCAAATAGCTGGGGGGTTTGGCTGATGCAGGCCCCCCTACAGTGAATGCAAGTGTTTCCACTGGGTCTTTGGGGATTCCTGTATGAGCTGGAATTCCACCAGCAGTGTAGTGGTCACATTTAGCCTATAGTCCTAGAGGGGAATATTTATACAGTGCCTTCCTTGGCTTTCAAAGTGATGTGGATTTAAAGTAATTAAATCTATGAACCAGCAAGAGTGCTTCATAGAAACAGAACTTCTGTGCTCTCTTTCCACTCTTTTCAGCTTTCTTCTCACTTTTGCTGAATTTGTTTCCTCCCTGAATTCTTTATATCTAAGAGATATATATATAATTCTTTATATCTAAGATACAACATCAATGTTGTGAGTCTTGGCAGTGAGAAGTGTGTGTAGTGTGTCACTGGAGGAAGCCGTGTCTTGGCATGTGGTATTTGTGGAGCGGTCTTTATTACGGTCAGTGATGAAGATAACAGCACAGGCCGAGTTTGGACCTGGGATGATGCACCTTTACATACTATATTAATATAGTGTGGTCAAGTCAGTGTCAGGTTGCCTTCCTAGTTTCTCCAGTGGTTGCTGGGACTTCAAAATCATCACATTTTGGTGAACGTTTCTAACAGATTCCATAATGCTGTCAGGGCAGCCAAACAGGTGCTATTTCTGCCTGACTCTGAGACAAATGAACAGAGAACTTTACTATAACATTACAAAAAGAAAATCCAAGGCTTAACTGAAGTCACAATTGTAGTGTTACTACCAGGGAAGCTGTAGAAGATGGCTCAGGAGCTTCAGGCAAGAAGGAATGAAATTGCAGACAATCTTGGCAGCTGATTACCTCCTGAATTCAATTAGTTTTGCTAGGATGAGGTTATATTGGCTAAGCCTGTATCTTCAGGGCCTGTCTGCAGAGGGATGCTAAGGAAAGTTGATCTCAACAAATTTAAATGGATTAGGGAAACCACAGAAAGCACGTGCATGCTCTTATTTAGAGCTGGTAGCCTTAATCTGGTTTACTTCATGTCTCAATAACCTGAACTGGGGCTACCAAAATTCTAAACAGGCCCATGCATTGCATAGACCTGAATGCAGTTTAACAGCTCCATTTAACTTCGCCCCTTACACTGGTGTAAACTAACTGGTCTGCATGTTTGGAGATGTGCCCCAAGAGAGTCCATCTCTGGAAATAATCGCATTCACTGTTTAATGTCAAAGAGGGTTGGGAGTTGTACCTTGAGGCATGTATGAAGCAACTTAAAATATTTCTACCTTCCTGTGGAAGACTGAAAGACTCTTTTTGTGTGGATATTTTTCCCTTTAGTACAAAGACTACAAGACTTTGTAGATTTTTGTGGCTCGCAACGTGGACATTTGTATATAAGCATCCATACTGCATTACCTCTCTTTGCCCTGTAAATGTCACTTTGTGCTCTTGAGACCTTGCTGCTCCAGTTAATTCTAACTACTTCTGATGATTTGACATTGCTTTCTGTAAACAGCTCGCTTCTTTGGATTCTTTAGATAATGTTTTTTAACCTAAGCTATTACTGGACATTGGCTTTCAAGAGCTCTCAGAGCGTTTTATTGCCCTGTCCTTTGGCTTTTAGATGGATCCCCATTATGAGCCAGATGACCATGAGATTCGGACCCTCTATGGATTGCATCTCATGCAGAAGAGGAACAATGCAGTCATCGACCGGTCATTGTTCAAGAACATTGTTACAAAGAATAAAAATGTAAGTGTTAGAACATAAATGAGCTTAGAGAGCGGTGGGATGAACTGGTGTGCTGTCATCAAGGAAGTCATCACTGTTCTATTTTAAGAGTTCTTAAAATATTTTAATGAGATTTAACTGGCTTTCAACAAAACAATGCAACAAACTTTCTGGACCAAATATACTTTGGTAAATCAGGGCAGTTTGCATCGTTTTGATTCCTTGAGTAAATAAGAAGAGCTGGACCTGCCCTTTGTCTCTGACTACCAAAATATTTGTATGTATTATTTATAAGAAGCTACCTTGTGTATTTTCTTATGGTGAGACAGCCATGTGCTCGTTCTGACTCACTGTTTACTTCTCCCTTTTGTATACAGTGTGTTGTATAAACTCTGGCCCTGCTGATATTGCTCATCCTTTAGAGTTCACATCATCAGAAAGTTATCGGTTATTTCTTTGTCTCTGATCTTGTTCTCATTAAAAAACAGATGTTAAATGAGCACATGATTAGTCATGGGCTCAGAAGCAAGTTCAGACGTTGAGGTAATAAAAATAATTTTAATAAATTAGTAATAGAACGGACTTAAAATAATACTTAATGCAGATACTAGGAGCTATTATTGTTCTTGTGGTCCTATGCATACTTCGTTAGCTTTTTGCCTATGAGTACATCTGATGACAGTGAGCGAATACAGAAGACTTTGCAGGCTTAGGGCCACTGGTAGAGCCCTCTTGACTTGGTAACTGTGAGATTAGCTGCCAAATCAATCACTTAGTTTTTAACGTAAACAAAATTTGCTGGTAATTGAACAAAACAGGATATGTTTAGTTACCTTGTTTTACCTTTCTGTGATACAGTACTTGTGATGGCTTTGGGGGTTTGCAGATCACTAGCCAGTTGGCTGGTCGTGGTTGTTAAGATGGGCTGTTGACAATGGCGTTTTGTTTCAGCTGCCTGAGTCTGCTGTCCGCGACCTGATTGTTGCCAGCATCGCTGTCAAGTACACCCAGTCCAATTCCGTTTGCTACGCCAAGGATGGGCAGGTAACCAGATCAGGCAGCTCTGGAGAGCCTGCTTTCACAGCCAAGCTGGTTAGAGTGCTTTTGTCAGGCATGAGTTTTAAAATCATTTAGCATACAGGAAGCTATTAAACAGGTACAGACTAACTGCCCTAGACAGTGCCATGCAGAGCAGGAGCTAAATGTTTGTTTCTCAAGAGGCTGCTTCAAAACCTTGCTGTAATTTTTTCACGGTAATGACAGGGCTGGCTCTTTCAATGATAGGGTTGGAAAAGCTCTTAGGTGCTTCTGCAAGTTTGGCCTTGGGTCATTTCTTTCTAACTACTCTGTCCTTTGATGTAATTTTTTGAGGGCATGTACATGTATTGTAGTCCGTATAGAGCCTTAGGAAATGACAGTGGTTTTCACAGCTGGATTGTGACTGTCCAAATGCTTTTTAGTTTTATTTTCACTTTTTGTATACGAAAGATGGGCTGCGCTTGCTTTTTTCCCCTTTGGGGCATTAGAAATCTTCTGTTCTCTCTTGATTATTTTTTTAAAAACTTATGTTGGGATTTACAGGGGCATTATCAAATATGAATCTTGAATTTAAAGAAAAAAGTATTCTTTCTTTCCAAGTTATCAGTATGTATTCAGCTTAATTCAGTTACCCAAAAGTTATTGTAACTGTGTTAACAATTGTATTTTTGCCCAACCACTCAGTCTCGTAATGCCCTTGTTTAGCTGGTTCTGTATTTTCTGTGCTAACTTTTCCATAGGCCTGGATTATTTAAAAAAAAATACAGAAGAAAAAGACAAAGAATGCTTTTGATCTTGAGCTTTGGTACGTCATAAATCAGCAAAATGGATCAAACAGTGTACCCTACAGGTACAGGCTGCGAATGAACTGCAGTGCTGTCCTTTTTGCATTGGGAGTCAGTCTGCCTTTGTCAGAGTGTTGTTACAGCCTGAAAATATTGCAGTGCTGTCTCTCTGTTACCTTCTGGGGTCACGTGCTGTATGGTTCTTGAAAACATGTCTCTGGAGATCTGGCATTTTTCTTTTATTCAGCTTTAGGGTTTCTTCTTGCTTTTAAATGGCTCTCTGTACTCGAGAGTGTTAGTTCTTGTAGCCCCAGAACAAAGGTGTCACTATCTTTGCTCCTTCTCTCTTATTACAGCAGCAATTTCCCCAGTGCTTTTGCAAGTCTGGACTTAACGTGGTGCTGCAGATGTTTCTGAAATGCGTGTGGTAATGCATGTACCATATGGAAGGGAGAAGGCATGGGGGAGGAGTGAAAAGCAGTGGAGGCAGGCAGGAGTTTAACTGTCTGGGCCTCAGTGATGTTTTGCATATTTGCAGCCATATGTTTAATTAAATTCAAACTTGTGTTGTCTTGGTTTGTTGTGTATGTGACAGGGAAGACCAAGATCAGAGGTCTGGATACTGCACTAAGAAACAAGTAACCTTTTTAATAGTAAAGATCATCAGCCCTTACAATCACTTACTCAAAGAGGTGTTGAATCTGTGTTGGGTTCTTCAAATCAGAGCTTAATGTCGTCTTCCTTAGGAGACTCATTACAGTCTGAGTGCAGAAACAGCAGTGTGGCGTGCTATAGGCAGCAATGGAGGAGCTCAGGTAGGAGCTCCCTTCTGGCTTTAAAATCTCTAAAAGCTTCCTGAGGCTGTTAAGTATTGAGGCTGTTGTTAAGGTACAGATGGGGAAGGAAATAAAGTGGGCTGAAAACCAGTCTCACTAGGATAGTGATTAGCTCAGGTTCTTCTTGGTGATGCCGCGCAGAACTAAGTACTGGCCATATCACCTACCAAGACATAACATCAGATGCGTACGGTGGTATTTGGGTGCAAACCAGAAAATAGCACCAATGGAGAACCGGGGGTGGAAAGTAACTTCCAGATTGTTACACTTAAAATGCTTTTCCAGCATGTGACTGACTTTGGGTTGCATGTGCCAAGCATGGGAGGTCCAGCTCTCTCTCAGTTCCATTGCTTTTTGTTTTCCAGGGATTATTTCAGCCTCGCAGCATCCCCGTAGCAAAACTCTGGTGTATCAGATACGTAGAACGTTTTTGACAGCTTGGCTTTGTTGTGTTTGTGAGTGGATTGGCCACTCCAGCAAGGGCTGGTGCTTGTGTTAACAAGTTCTGGGAAAACATGGAGTGGGAGGAAGCATTTATGGACTTGAGTGTCACTTAATTTGCAGGAAGCCAGCTGCTGCTAATTGCAATAAACACTTTCACTTGTTTTATCTGACTTTCAGCACGGCAAAGCCAGTTTGTAACATGTTGATTTACACGTTCTTTAATGATACCATCATGTTTCAAATTAGCAATTTAAAATTATTCTCTTTCTCTCTGCACAGTAGGATAAAACAAACCTGTTAATTTACCTTATTGTTTTCCACCAGTGGTGCAGACATTTGTCAGTAACTTCATTGTTTGTTTTTCTTCCTAATTGTGAAGTCTTTTATTTATTTTTTACAATTCTGAATGTATTTAGGGTTTCTGTGTTCACACGTTCATTATCCATCTCATCCGCTCAGTGCTTTTGCACAGTATTCCAGCTCTGTGGCACGTTTGGTTCTCCTGCTAGCCAAAGTGTTTTGGTCAAGTAGTTCTCAATTTTCACCCAAGCTTGCTTTTTTTAAGTGATTTTTCTACTCACCCTGTATTACTGTCTCCTTTCACTCCTTACGCTTAATAGGCTCTGCTTAAGCACTTTTTGATTCCCAGGAGATTTAACTCTGAAAGAAAAACAATTAATTTTTGTGCCGAAAATAGGCAGAAAATAGAGGGGGAAGGATTCCTTAGTGGAGGATTTTGAGGTTTCGGCTGTGTTTTCATATAGGAGAAAGCCAGCATTTGAGGAAGGGAGAGATGAGGTGTATTCCTTCCAAAGGAACGGAGGGAGAAACACGAAGTGGAAAAGGGGGAGAACAGTTAGGCCAGTGGGAAGAGAGATTCAGGTACAAGTCGATAGTTTGCATTAAGCAGAAGCTCAACCTTGTGGTTTCTCCTCGGTAGACTAGAAATTCCAGGCTAGACTGAAGAAATCTTCCCTAGCAGTGTTGCATCAAAACACATTTTTCTACAAAAAAGGATTTTGTTTTCCCTGGATCAGCATTTTCCAGTGAAGTGCATCTTACCAGCATGTTCTTCCCGGGCTGTAACTATGAACTTCCTTCTATAACAACATGGGCTCATCAGAAGGCGGCACAGGGAAGCAGCTTTTATATTCCCTTGCCATTATAAAATGTGCCATGTGTTGCAGATAAATCTCTGTATATTTGTGGATGCCTATGAAGAGTTCACAGGAAACATCACTTTAACTGTAATACAGAGTTTTTGCCATTTCAGAGTTGTTGAATACAAGCCAAAGTTCAGTTATGCATCTTCTGACAGAAGTTACGTCACAAAAAATGTAAAATATTTGGAGTAGCTCATAGAGAAAAGGAAAACACCCTTTTTGAGAAGGGTGATTGGGTGCTGACAGGTAGAGCTTGATTTCTAAGGTGCCTTCATGAAGGAGCTGTGTGTGTTTGGGGCTGCGGTGGCCTGGAAACACTTTCTCCAGTACCGTTGCCCTTGCCGGCTGAAGGCTGGGGCTTGCAGCAAACCAGCCAGTTCCATCACAGGAGTGCAAGGCCACAGCTCACAAGTACGTGATGAAGAGGAGGCACCATTCTGGCTGGGAAAGGGCAGAGAGGATGTGGCACTTCTGGCACATGATATCACATTTTTTAGAAACTTGGGAACATTTCATGGTGTTTTGGCCCCTGCTACAATCTGCATCTCCAGATGAGAACTTCTGCTTTAGCCTAGCCTGGCTTGCTAGGCCCACTCTTAAGGGCTGGGTGAGTTATTGGGTGCAGTGTATGACACTATTTTAAGCCCTCTCCTTTGTCCAGGGAGAGAGGATAAACTTCCTTGGAAGAGACGATATACCTACACGCAGCTGGTGTTGAGCTCCCTTGAGATGCAGGGTCCCCTGCAAGTTTGAAGGTTAAACAGGGTGGATGGGAGAGCAGAGGCTGGACATCAGGAGTGTTTGTAGGGGTGAAGGTGTCACTAAACCATGAGAAACTTTGCATATATTTAGTATTTATGATAATACTAATATCCTTGTGGGTTTACTAAGCACTGGTGACTTCAGTTATAGCTGAGCAGATCATATTAGATAGCAGCCCAAGTCTTTCATTTGCTCCCTGGGGGAATAGTATCCAGCAGCATGTTTTATGGTTCTGGTAAGAGGTGAAGTCACTGTGTGTCTTGATGAATGAGAAGACAAATGATTCATTCCTTTGAGGGCAGCCTTTGGCTTATAGCTTTACCATCTGTTTCAGTCTGAGCTGGAAACTCTGAGGCATTGGCCAGACCCGCTAGCCTCAACACAGTGTCCCTGGAGCAGTCTCCCATGCGAGCAGTCTGCTGAGCAGTTCAGCTGTGGCTTCAGAGGAGGAGGAAATTACGGGAGAGAGACTTGTTTTCCATCAGATCTCTGGTTTGAAATGGTGGGAGCTGTCTTTGGAAAGCAGGACCCACAGCTCTGAAAGCCATGGAGAAAAGTTATCAGCCCAAGTTTGATGGTGTTGAGGTCTGCCCTTTGTGTGCCTGTCATGGCAGAGCTGAGGGACAGCAGACAGTCTGGAGCCCAAGAGACCTCAGCTCTGTCCCTTGCACTTGCCAGTTGTGACTGCAGGCAGACCATGTCTGCAGGGGACGATGAAGCAGGGCTTGTTCTGCCAGCATCCAGTAACCAAGATGTCCCCAGCCACGTCTAATTTTCAGTGGTGTCAGCACCTAAGAGTCACCTTTGTCTCCAGTGTGAGTTTGCAGCAGCCCAGAGGGGATGCAAGAGCTTGTTTGCACTGTGTGATACCCTGTGACAAATGGCTGGCGGAGTTACCACCGCCAGGCTCCAAAGAGTCTCTATGTATTTTAATCTATAGTGTACCTGAAAAAATTGTCAGGGGTTGAATATATCCGATGAGAACTCTAAAGAAAGTGGTCTGATAAAAGCAAATGGAAATGGAGCAAATACCGTATTTTCATAGCAGCCTCTTTCAGGGGGAAAAAAATCACCTTTTGGATTTTGCTTCCAGAAGCACTAGGTCTGATATCAAGCACGAGTGCTATTAAGGTTAGCACCAGCTATTTTAAAAATCCTGGACTCTCTGGCAAATGGCAGAGGATGAGATGTGTTGGTAGCTCCGGGGCCTTGACAATTCATGGGATGTAATGGTCCTACTGACCAGCCTTCCTGACTGAGCAGTGTATTTACCTTCTTATCAGCCTTGACAGACAAACTGCCCTGTCACCCACCACATGTCGCTTGGTCTGTTCAAGCAGCGTATGCCTGGCCCTCTGGGAGAGATGATGGTGTTTGGGTGAGGTGGGCTCAGACTTTAATCCTCTAACCCAAGTGCCCTTTCCAAGAACAGGTAGGCAGCCTGTCATCTCTTAGCAGCCACATTTGTTTCTACATCCAACAGCATTTTGTTTTGCCTTAAACAAAAGCCATAATTGTATCAACTCTCCTGAGGTTAACAGTTTGGCTCTGATGGCTGGGGCTATGCTATGTATAGGGAGGAAACAATCTTGTGTCCTCAGAGTGACTGTCAGCTCAGCAGAGCCATGGAAGCTACCTGTGCAGAGAGCTGTAACCAGTGTAACCAATTTACAGGATTGGGGGTGCAGGAATTTTCAAGGTTTTCCTCACTGATTACCCACTCTCTCTCTCTCTGCTTCAGTGAGGAGCAGCTGATTTGTGGGAGGTCTTTCCTAATTGCTTGGCTGGAATGCAGCTCTGATTGCGATCTCTGTGCAGCAAGGTGTGATTGTGCTCTGTATCCATGTGCTTCAGGTCATAGGTATTGGAGCCGGCCAGCAGTCCCGGATCCACTGCACGCGTCTGGCTGGTGACAAGGCAAACAACTGGTGGCTCCGGCACCACCCGCGCGTGCTCTCCATGAAGTTCAAAGCAGGTGTGAAGAGAGCGGAGATCTCCAACGCCATTGATCAGTATGTCACTGGGACCATTGGTGAGGTAAGGGCTGGCTGAGAAGTTTCCCTGGAGAGGCCAGCTTCTGTGAAACAAAGCTGCTTGAAATATCAGCTGTTTGTGTTAGGACCTGGCAAGGCATCCTGATGCCTGGGCCTTTTCTCATACACCTCAGTTTTAATTCTGGCCCTGGAAAAACCAAGTCCTTCCATAGCTCGCTTCAGAGTTTCCTCTGGCATAAAATGAGGCCCTTACCATTTCCACCTCCTGCCTATGCCGAGCTGCTTCTCTGCTGGCTCCATGCTGAGGAGACCTTCTCAAATTTGGATGGGCTTCAGGCAAGAGGGCGCTTGGTTGGTTACCACTTTTGGAACTGGTCAGCCTTTATAAAGGCAGTGATTCCTGTTAGGGCAATGGACATTAGCCACCTTTAACTCTACCTGAGTCACTGAGTTCCCTTGATGCGCCTGTAGTTCTGTAGCCGGCCAACAGGAAGCTGTAGATACCAGGATTAGAGTGTTTTGACTATGGCTTGAAATGTCCGTAGATATTCTTCATGAGAAGCCCCCGTACTGGCTGCCAAACTGTCAGTGCCAGAGGTGATGGGTGCATTTGCAGATTTGATCTTTAGGTAGTACTTAAAAGCCTGGCTTGAGCTTTGTGCCTGGGTGTCAGCAGTAAGTGATCCCAAAGAAATGGGTGATCAAGTGGCCAGGGCCTGGGATGGTGACTTCCCCGTTTCATGGCCAGTGGCCAAGTGTCCTCATTCACCCCTCTGATACCCTACCCACCGCCCCACGTGCTGGAACTGCCCTGCACTTTGCTCTGCAGCTTAGTTTGATCTGGTAGTTCCCCCGGCAGTGAGGAAGGGTTAAAGCTGCAGTTAATGTTTCAGCTCTCACTGCCCTGTCGGGGCAGCTGCCCTTCCCTTGCACACTGCTGTTTGCTTGTGCGGCGTTTTGGCTTCTCACAATCCCTCTGGCCTCCCCGTTACAGGCAAGAGTGAGACAAGAAAATAGTATGTCCTTTTTAAGTATCAAAAGCCAAGAGCTGGATTGGGGACCTGGTGAATCATCTTTGTGAGCAGTCGCTTGTTTAAGGGGGCAAGAACTGGAGCGGTTGCTGTTTCAGAAGGTGAATCATAAACCAAGCTGCTGTTTGTCATGTGTTAAGTCATCTACCAGATCCTGTTTGTGTGTGCTGGCATTTACACAGAGCAGCATACTGCAGGCAGCCAAGCACAGCATCTCCGAATTAAAGGGGACAAGAAGGAATCCCTTAAGCCCTGGGGTGAGGAGGGGTAAGGAAGGGAGTCAAAAGGATGCAGAAAGAGCTGATGGTGCTAATGTGTTCCCACCACCACTTGGGATTTTAAAATCCCTGGTATGAAGCTCTCAGCGGCAGAGCTGTGGGAGCAGAAGGCGCAGCTGAGCTGGGTGTCAGAGGGATGTCATCATCCCTCCTCCTTACGTGCTTCTGGCAGGGGATTGCCGGGAAACCCGTGCTCTGGGGCTGAGCTGGCTCTTCTCGCAGGATGAAGACCTGGTGAAATGGCAGGCGATGTTTGAGGAGGTGCCTGCGCAATTAACGGAAGCGGAGAAGAAGCAGTGGATTGCCAAGCTGACAGCTGTCTCCCTCAGCTCCGATGCGTTCTTCCCTTTTAGGGATAACGTTGACAGAGCTAAACGGGTAAGGTCATGGTGGGGAGAGGATGTCAGGGTGACTCCAAGGAAACCTCTGTGCAACCTGGGCTTTTTGTTTGAATTTTGTGCGGATTGCAGAGGAATGGCTCTGCTCCGCACTGTGGGCTAGGGTAGCGCATCCTGGGAAGAATGTTTCTCATGGTTATTGGTCTCACATGGATAGTAATTATCCAGCCATTGCTCAGTTTGTTGATTTGGGATGAATAGAGGATTAAAGTTTATTAAACTGTTTAAGAATATCAAGACAAGGCCTTATTGCCTCCAGAGGAGCCATTTTACTCTTATTTCTGAGCTGTGGGGAGAACTGACTGCTCGCATGAGGAGCTCCCTTGTGAATGGCTTTGCTTTGGGCGATGGAAGCTTTTGTTTGTTCAACGCTTAGTATCGTGGGATGTGGATGAAGGACTGGGGCTGCCAGCTCCTTTTCAGGGGGATTTTGGTTTTCCATCCTCTAATCCTTCCACTTATCTCCCTCTTTGTTCAGAGTGGAGTCCAGTTCATCGCTGCTCCATCTGGCTCGGCTGCCGACGAGGTTGTGATCGAAGCTTGCAATGAGCTGGGGATAACTCTCATTCACACCAATCTTCGGCTGTTCCATCACTGAGCTTGCCCTGGGCTGTCGTGGTCCCTCTTTGGTCACAGTCTCACCAGCAGCAGCAACTGGAATATCACCAGCTTAATTAGGAGGCATCTGCAGTCTGTGCTTAGCAAGTGTTTGTAAGAGCTGTACGTGAGATCTTTCCCTGTGTTAACAGAATGACAGTGCCAGAAGTTGGCCTCCAATGTAGAAAATAAGCGTCTTTTGCAAATAAACATACGGTTCTTAGCTATGTGAAATCTGTAGTCTTTGTGTCATCCAAATACTGTGTCCTCAGGAAAAAGGTTTATTTTTGAGGTAAATCTTGTGGTTCAGACTTTACTAATTCATTAGAAGGCCTATGGAATGGTATGAAAGCCTGGCTCATGCCCAGCTTCTTAATGAACTGATAAAAATCTTGTGTTGTAAACTGAACTGAGCGGCTTTTTTTGTTTTTGGAGTCAGCAGGTAGTTTTCTCCAGGCACTTCTAATCCATTATCCTCTTTCCCTGTGAGGAGAAGGGAGTGGGTCCTTTGCGGCAATCTTGGTGCTCTGAATCCTGCTTTGGGCTGAGAGACAGCATGGGATTGCTTTGTCCAAGGTAAAAGACTCCTTCCTGCGAGTTTGACATACTTGTTCGCATACCAGGGAGTTCAACTCAGAGTTCATAGGCGGGCATCTGGGAAGCATCTTGCCTGAAGCCACTTCCCTTCTCCATTGTGCGCAGTTTGCATGAAGCAGATTTGAACTCTGATTAGAAAAACAAAGTGAAAATCTGGAGCACAGCGAGATGAATAAAGTAACAGCCCAGACACGTTTCTGCTGGCAATCCCTCTGACCATTTCAAAGCGATTTTTTTTTTTTTTTGGTTCCTTTTTATAAAATCTGTTTGGTTTTGGCAAGGAATGATCCACAGTTTTGCAATAAACACTTCTGTTGTGGCTCTGATCTCAGCTGGTACAGAGCAGGAAGTCTGCATGTGTTCCCTTTGCTCGAGCAATAGCCAGGGCACATAGAATCATAGAACTGCCTGGGTTGGAAGGGACACAGCCCTTGAGGTGGGGCCTCACCAGTGCCCAGTACAGGGGGACCATCACTGCCCCAGTCCTGCTGGCCACACTGTTCCTGACAAGGCCCAGGATGCTGCTGGCCTTCTTGGCCACCTGGGCACACTGCTGGCTCATATTCAGCCAGCTGTCAACCAACACCCCCAGGTCCTTTTCCACCAGGCAGCTCTCCAGCCACTCTGCCCCAAGCCTGTGGTGTTCATGGGGTTGTTGTGACCCAAGTGCAGGACTTGGCACTTGGCCTTGTTGAACCTCACACCATTGGCCTCAGCCCATGGATCCAGCCTGTCCCAATCCCTCTGTAGAGACATCCTACCCTCCAGCAGATCAACACTCCACCCAACTTGGTGTCACCTGCAAACTGACTGAGGGTGTACTTGATGCCTTCATCCAGATCGTTGATAAAGCAGCCCCAGTACGGAGCCCTGGGGAACACCACTCGCGACCGGCCGCCAGCTGCATTAACTCCATTCACCACCCCTCTGTGGGCCTGGCCCTCCAGCCAGTTTTTTTACCCAGCCAGAGAGCGTTCCTGTCCAAGCCACAGGCAGCCAGTTTCTCCAGGAAAATCTGGGGGATAACGGGAGACAGTATCGAAGGCCTTACTAAAGTCCAGGTAAACAACATCCACAGCCTTTCCCTCATACACCAAGCGGGTCACTTTGTCACAGGAGGAGGTTTGTCAAGCAGGACCTGCCTTTCATGAACCCACGCTGACTGGGCCTGACACCTTGGTTGTCCTTCATGTGCTGCATAATGGCACTCGGGATGGTCTCTTCCATAACCTTCCCAGGCACCGCGGTCAGGCTGCAGTTCTCCGGATCATCCTTCCAGCCCTTCTTGTGGATGGGCGTCACCCTTGCTATAAGCCAGTCAACTGGGACCTCCCTGGTTTGTCAGGACTGCTGGTAAATGATGGAAAATGACGTGAGCTGTTTAGGCGATTGTAATCCGTGTGCTGGCTTTACCTTAGTGCATCCGTTCCCTCCACTGCTCTATGTCCATGTGCCCCCCTTGCTTCCTTGTGTCCCAGGCCCCGGGCACTACCCTGGAATTCTGTGCACCCAGTGCTGCCCTTGCTCTGGCCTGCGAAGGGAGCAGTCTCCTCTCTTTTCTGGTCTCTAAAGCGGATTATTTTTTCTTTTCTGATGTCTACCGTGGATTATTTCCACGTGGGTGGCTTAGGCAGGACAGGGTAGAGAGGGTTTTACCTTTTGGGCCCAATAGTCCAAAATAAAAATGGTGCATGGCTCAACAGCTGCCTGCTGGCTGTGCGAGCCCCAGCCCTGGCCTGTTGGGCTGCTCTCTGTGCCAGTGCTTCCCATGGACAGTCAGTGTTCGGAGTCTTCTGTGGTGTTTATATTTTAAAAGTTGGTTTTTGGACTCTCTTTCTTCCAGCGTTCTTCTATTCTTTACGTGTCTTTTCTGTCATGCTGTTTTGACTGTGGCTGGTTCGCACCACGCTGTGAGGTTCTCAGGGATCTGTTAGTCTGTTCTTTACCTGCATCTGAAGCGTTGGCTAAAATAGGGACTGGTGCTAAGCATCCGGCAGCTCCTGCTCTCATGCATTCCCGCTTATCATTACCCTTTGTTTGCTGTCCTTGGGGCACCGTTTAATCTACTGATGGAAGTTAATAGGTACTGATCTTCCAGGTGAGCTCTCTGCATGAGGTGCTAGTAAATGTCTAACTAAGGTGAGATCTATCAAGGGCTTCTCTGCTGCGTTACTTGTACTGAGCAACTCGCAATGTTCTACGTACACACAACGTCTCACGGCGTCTGTAGAGGGATGCTTTTGCCTCCTGCTCTGCCTACGGTAGGGTTAAAGGACGTAGAGGAGTCACACCGAGTTGGAGAAAGGCACCTAAGCGTCCAATGTCCCCAGCAAGTGTCCTTGACTACCCTGCCTCACTTGTCTGACTGATGGCTGAAAACCCTCTGGTCTAGTTCCAGGTGTGAGGTGACCTCATAGGAATGCCTTTCAGGGTGGTTTGTCACCTGGGCTGCGGTGACCATTTCAACCACCCTGAAGCCTTCCCCTTGAAGGAAATTGGCAGTGCATGAAGCCCGGCACTTGACTGGCTCCTGCTTTGGGCATGGAGCCATGGGCATCCTTCTGGAAGGAGTACGCAGGTCTGGAAGCAACGGCTCCAGCTGCTGCTCTGGCAGGTCAGGCCAGGAGCTGCTGTTTTTAAGCTGCTGAGAGATGCCCTAAAGGCGGGGGGGGTCCAGTCCTTCCTGGTAGCAGGTCCCTGCTGGCAGCTGGGCTTAAGAGCTGTGAGCCCTCCCCAGGGCAGCAGGCCAGATGAGTGGTTCTTGGTAAGAAAGGGCTCTGTTGGTCTGGAAGGGTTCCTTTTGAGGTACGCTGACCTCCTGCTAGCTGAATGCATTACTTCTCCCTTTGATATTTACAGTGATTAAAAGCGAAGCGCATAGCTCTGCTTAGGATCTGGTTCCCACAGGAAAGGGCATGTCCCTTCTCGCGGGGGGGGAGGGATAGGACTGCGCCCCTCCATTGATGCTTTTTGAAGCGCGAGCTGCTGACAGGCTGTTTTGCACCATCACCATATGGCACCTTGCCCCTGGCAGGTCCCACGCCGCAGAATGAGAACGGCTCCCGAAAGTGAAGAGAGGGCAGGGAGGGATCATTCTCAGCCTATGTTGTCACTAGCAGGGGATATTTTTTTTCCTTTTTTTTTTTTTTTTTTTTTTTTTTTTCTTCCCTTCAGCCTTGCTGGAATAGAGTCCTGACTCTGGTGGTTCCTGCGCTCTAACCGAAGCTGTGTGTTAGCTGAGAAGACAAACCATGTGGAGATGTGCCTCCTCCTCTGTAAAAGAACAGCGAAGGGCTTAAATGCCACCGAGCTTGGTGTAGCTGTGAGTGCCTTGTTTGGGGGCCTGAAAGCTCCCCGCCATCAGGGGCTGATGCTCCCTTCATCCCCGCCTTGACGGTAACTTGGGTTGGACAACACTAGCTGATCTTAGCACTCAGGTGGCCCATGGATATCAATCGATCCTGTGTTTTAAAGTCCAGCTGCCGTCCTGTTGCCACTTGATGCGCCATGGCCTGGGTGACGCATGGGAACCATCAAAACCCTTGGTTCCTTTTGTTGCTGATTGATTGTTTCTAAAAGGGAAGACTTGTGGTTGATACTTTGGGTCTCACAAGTTTCTCCTGCCTCCGCGCTGCGCTCTGGGAGTGGTTTTCAAGTGTAACTAAAAAGAAAGGATTTAGCTGAATGACAAAATACCCGGCATTACACCAGTAAATGTCAAACAGAAGTTGTCAGCAATGTAAACCCTCGTGCTTTAAGGCGTGGACAAACCGCTGCAGAGAGCTTCAGCAAATGTGTTGTTTAAATCATTTTATCCGGTAATGGTTACTGGGGGGGGGGGGCAGTGTGACGTTGGAGTGAGGAGATGGGATGGACTCTGACTCCTCTTTAGCTGGGCAATTCCTGTGTCTGTGAAATGAATTACTTAGTGGCAAAGTGACCCAGGAGGGATCATTGCAATTGGTGGAAACCAATATATAACCCTCACTTGGGAAGGAGGAATGAATAGAACTCCGGTTTATCAGGAAAGCATTCTTCTGTGTCTACGCCATTTTTAGTTCTCATGTATTTTAGAAACTCATTTGGCTCTCGAGCAGTGGTGGCATACGACTGATTTCTGCCGCAATCGTTTTACTATTTGCAAATGTTTTGGTTGCTCTGTAGATAGCAATCTGCGAAAACAACGGCCATGTGTGTTTCTCATGTCAAGAAGCCGGATTCTATTTTCATGCTCTGCTTTATTCAATCCAGAGAAATGCATTGACTTGGGTGATACAGTGCTTGCGTAGCCAAGAGAGGAACGTGGCCTGAGGAACCACGACACAACCTTTCCTGCTCTGTATGTGCAAGTGCTGTGCAGGTTTTTGCAGCGTTGGCAGCGCAAGCTAAAGGGACGCGTTGCTAACTTTGTTCATTGTAATCAAGACTGGCTTTGTTTTAAAAAAGGTTTTGAGGAGAATTTCCTTTACCTCCCTCCCCACCCCGCGAGGCAGAAGCAGAGTAGATGTGGAAGTGGTCGTGGCCTGTAAGATGCAGGCAGAGACCCAGGTGCTGACTGTCCCCCTCTTTTTTGGGGCTTTCTGCAGAGGTAACGGAAGGGTTTCTCTGGCGTTGTTGCAGCATCACTGTACTAGTTATTTGAATTTACCTCGTTGCAAATGGAGATGGAATAGGTGAGAGTTAAAAGAAGGGTGCGATAGCCCCTCTATAAACCCTTGAGATGGTCACAGGCAAGTTATCCTCCATTGCAGAGAGGGGGGAACTGTGGTCCGCCCCCAGGGCAAGGCACAGAGCAGGGCCTGGGAGACCCAGTGTCCCTTTGGACTGGTGGGAGGTGGGGGTCACTGGGCCCCAATACAGTTAATCTTTGAACACATCCAACTTCAAGGGTGTGGATGACCTCACTAATTTTGGCAACTCAAACACAAAGAGCATATTTGATTCTAGGTGTTGAAGTGTCTGGCTGGATTGAGGACCATCTCTTTGCCTCAGTTAATGTGCAAAGCAGGGAATATTTTCCTTTCCCTCCCCCTTTTCTCTCCTCCACCTATTCCCACAAAGCAAGCCTCTGCCTCCTGAAGCACGGCATACATACTCAGAGTGTCTCTGCCTTCTACTGGGGCAGGGGGTGCAGCTGGAAGTCTTTAATTAACAAACTGCTCTACAAATATTCTCTTGAGGTTTACTTCATGCTTCATGGAGATGTTTGTTCCATCTTGTTTCAAGGCAATGTTACTCCAGCTCAGAATAATAATCTTCATCCTAGATTCCACGGTAGCAAAGAGAAGCACTTAAACTACATGTCTGGTTTGTAAATCTTTTTATTAAAAGAGTTGTTTTTTTCTTTTCCACAGTAGTAAAGCTTTGGCACTTACAGTATAAAAATAATCACTGATCATAATTACACCAAATTCCTCTTTGTCAACTGCATACTAAGTGTCTTCAATACATTTTATTCCCATATAAAAACACTTGAAGGTCAGGGGAACAAAACTGATAAATAACAGTATGAGATATAAAGATACAGCTAGAAAAATACTAGGATCATCGAGAAAGAATTAGGACTGTGCATATTTTAAATATCACAGTGATTGGATTTGCTGTTCCTATCTTATTGCTGGCTGCACGCTTATGTGAAAGCAGAAGTGTTTGGTGGACTTTCCTGTTGCTAAACTTCAGTACTCCAATGTTCTTTGCATGGCACGGGAACCTTGAATTTCTACATGCTCCCTCACCCTTAGTATTTTGATCCCCCACCGCTTTGTGATTTAGCATCTCCCCCCTTTTTCTTTAAATTTGAAAATACTGACTGGTATTCAACACTTGGAGCAAAAACAAGGCAATCGCTATCAATCATGAGAAAAGTCTGAAACACTCCAAGAGTGGCGTTTGGAGAAGCTGTGAGTTGAGCTTAAGCTGGGAAAATGGCTCCAGAGCAGAGGGCCATTCTCAAAAGATGCAGTTTGGCTAGCATCACTCCAGTTTGGATGGTAAATCGTGGCAGATAGATAGGTATTTATACTTTGGTTTGTCTGTTGCCATTGCCGCAAGAAGTCTTGCTGGATGTTACTTTCCCCGTGGATGTTGTGTGTCTGCCTGTACATCTAGGGGCATGAAACACTCAATTGGGCAGTTGACGTTCTGTCAGGAGGGAAGGAAATCAGTTAGCGCTCTGTCCTGTAAGGACGGACACTTCTGCGGTGTGGTTTGGGCTGAGAATTGTTGCCAGTCCGTGCAGCCGTTCAGCTTTCTCAGCACAAAGCACACAGCTGGTTTACAGCAGCAAGTGAAGACTAGGAAATCACTGCATGCACTACCGCCGCAGCCACAGCATGCAGCCGCATCCCGGCACTAGTAAGGGAGACGTCCCGCTGACGTGAGTGTGGCACTGGGCACTGTGTGTGGAAGTGTGAGCTCGAGCGTTACGTTCTGTGCTGTGCAGAGCGATGGCTGGCTGGATGAGTGGCTATCATGCACTTCTGACCAAGCAGAAGAGTTACATGCTGCTCTTCTACCCTGAGCCCTCTACAGACCCCACGTATCTGTGCCGATGACTATGACCCGACTCCCAGTAAGGGTGGGCAGAGAAGGAAAGCGTACTCACGGTGTTTGTGGCCTGGTGGTATCTCTGTGTATACTGTGTGTAGGTATGGCCAGCAGAGCCTTCAGGGGCCACTTCCACGCTGGGTCTGCGGCAGTTGTCACAACGCCAGCCCTAGAAAAACAGAATGTGCCGGTCAGACCACGCTGATGCAGCTGGCCGAGGAGCTGTCAGTATTCATACAGGCGGGTACAGCTCCACCACCACCAGTGAGGTTCATACCAATTCTTTTTCTTCTTATATGGGCCTGTTTTGGCCAGGCATTAGACACCATCTGACCTGAAACCCAGAAGACATAGGACTGCACTCCAGCGCAGCCTCCTCTCTTCATTTCCCTGCGTTCAGCACGCAAAGTCCCTCCTGCTTACCTGCTGTCCTCCGTAACAAGTGCAGGAGCAGATGGCCCCGAAGTACTCCTTCTGCCACTGCTCTCCAACTTGGTACATTTTCCCATCATCGTAGCACGTGGTCTCATCTGTGGAGGGACAGGCAGAGCTCAGTTCATGGCTTGTGCTTGGCTTTAAGCACTCTCAGAGCAGCTCAGTGAGCTGAACAGGAGCCTCTGGCCAGTACGCTCTTCCCTCTTTGACCAGAGGCTCACCGACCAGGAGGGGGAACGTCAGTCATTTTTATAACTCTCCAGACACTTTAAACTAGAACGTGAAGGTGTTTGCCTGACAAGAGCAATGCAGTTTAATTCATAGTGTGAAGACTAGAGGATCTTCAGGGGACAGGCCCTGCAGAAAAGTCCTGTGTTACTGATGAGGGTAATCCACACCACTTAGTGCAGTGTCGTGGCCCTCCTGCGCAGCTCCAGTGCCAAAGGCAGACAGATGCTGAGTGTGCCGCAACCTTAGCTAACAAGAGAGGGTTTTCTTCTTTTTAAGCTTGGGAATGCGAGTTTTATGCCTTCGGCTCTTGTGAGAACAGGGTCAATCTGTCATTGAATCAGACGCACTGATACTCTGCCTGCCCTGGTGGCAGGACCTTAATGGGAACAGCCCTGAGAAGCTGAAACTTCCTGAATGGAAGTTCAACTAAATTAACATCATAAGGAGACTTACGAGGTTCACACTTGAATTCTCCTTTTCCATTTCCAAGGCAGGTACAGCTCATCATCTGGCCATTCTCCCCCTGCCGGTCCCACTTCTCCCCAATCTTGTAGTTTACACCGTTATCGTGGCACCACTCTGGAGAAGGCAGGGGAACAAGAGATGCAGGAGTTATTCCCCACGCTGCAATGACACAGCGGGAGGAGAACAGCTTGGTGTTGTCTCAGGAACCAACAGAGGGGCAGGAGAAAGAATCTTTTCAGCTCATGTAAGTCCCAAGGTGGAAATGGTTTCCTGCTGGAAATGGGTTCAGTTCCTGCAGCTTTTAACTGCTGAGGACTGTTACAGCTCCAAGAAATGGCTAGAGGCTCTTTGGAAAGGAGTAAGTAGGATGTGACGAAGAGTGGGGAGGGGAGGAGGAGGGCTGGCTAATAGGAGAGGAAGAGAAATGAAAGGGAATTTAATAGACATGGGGCAAGAAGGGAGAGAAAAATATTTTAAGTGCTCTTTTCTGAGCAAATATGCAGTAAAACCATATCACAGAGACTGTAAAACACAATGGGTAAGCCCTGTGTATCAAACGATGAAATATAAATATTAGTCCTGTAAAACAACTGTCTTCCCTGCAGTCACTCCTCTGAATCCATGCAAATTGCAGAAATACTCTCTTCACTCAGCTTATTCCACAATTTAAAAGCACAATTTAAATTAGTTGGATATGTGCTGTGTTGACCCCTCAATCACAGATGTTTGTTCCATTCCCTTACGTGAAGTTTGATATTCTTCCATGTAAACCACAGTCCTGCAAGGAATAAAACTTAGTGCCCCAGCAGAGGTGTTGCCTGCTTGACAGAGCTTCAAAGAGCAGCTGACGAAATGAGAAAACTGGTTCCGCAAGATGCTTTGCAGAGGGTTGCCTGCAATGCCAAACAGACTGTACTTGCTCTAATGCCCACTGCAATCCAGAGAAGTTCTGTCTGGCCCAGTGCAACGATGTATGTAATTAGGGAGATGAAAATTCAACCATAATTTAATACTCAAAACTGTCTTCTTAAATGGCTACTCAGATATCGTCACTTAGGCATCTTGCCTATCTCACTTCTCCACCTGGCAAGGGTAAGGAAAATGCAGCAAACATTTAACTTTGGTGAAAAAGTCATTACTTATCACTACAACATCGATTGCTCTTGCGGCAGGGAATGGCAATACTAGATAAGCTGCACAGCTCAGACGTAACCAAAGTTTTCCATCACTTCTCATGATGCAAAACACTGATTTGGTTTAAAAACTTAGGAGTCTGCAATCGTTTGCATCATGTTTGGATCAGGTTGGTTCTGACAAACATGCTATTAGTGCCCAGGGAGTTTAGAGACAGGGATGGTGAAAAGCAAGCTACTCACTAGAAGAATCGCATCTGAAATGACCACTGCCAAAGCCTAAACACTGGCACCAGAGTTTAAAGCCAGTTTCAGACAACCGCTCCCATTCCTCGCCAATGGAATAGAAGGAGCCAGTGTAAGTATCAAAGCAGGTATCGTCAGCTGGCTGGTTTAGTCCTTCAGACACTGGAACGAAAAAAAAAAAAAAGAGAAACAGGCATCACACACAGCAATAGGAACTACTGAAAGACAGGAGAATTTTCACCGAATACATGCTTTTTTTTTCTTCTTACAATATACTGGCAGTAATGGAGCTACCCCATGGGCATATACTTGATGGTTCTGTCAGCAGTCCAGACTCCCTGTGATTTATTTTCCATTTGCATGTGTCAGAGCAGTCGAATGATAAAAAAAAAAACCTGACATGAAGGCTATTTTCATTTTGACTTGCCAAGTTTCGAGCTAGTGTGAGTTTTTGCATTTGCTGCTAGAGAGCAGCAACCTGACTGAGCCTGTTTGTAAGAGAAACGTGCTGTGCGATGCTGGGGAACAGCAGGAGGTTGGTAGCTGCATGTGCACTTTTTTTTGGGCACTTCAGACTCTAGCTCATGGCAGGGGGATGGAAGAAGGGGACCCGGCCTTATAGCCATGCTGTTGTGTACAGATTTCCACCTTAGGTGTGTGCCTTGATTGAAAAATGGGTGTTTTACAACCACCAGTTCAGTGTGTGATGACCAGGGTCAAGAGTTCATGCCCTCTGTTCAGTCTGTGACAGACATAAGGCAATTCAGGTGCTGGAAGGGGAGAAAGAGCCTTGTTTTCCCAGGGAAGTGGAGGGAGTAGGGACCCACATGGAGACACCTAATGGGTGGACAACGCAAATCCTTAACTCTTCATTTCCTCGTCTCCTATCCTGCCCTCCTCTTCTTTTTGTCCTCAAAATACACCCAGGAGGAGATGGAGGGAGAGAAACAGAATTGTTGACCAGATCCTTGTAATAGCAAAGCCCAGGTCCCTCAGGGTGTGTGTGGGCTCTGGGCTTTCCAGCTGCAGCAAGTTGCGTCTCTGACCACAAGTACTTGTGGTTAGTCACATGGCTTCTATGAGCTGCCTGTTTGTCCTTAATCAGCATCTCTGCAGGCAGCCTGTCCTGCTGCTGGACCTTCAGAACGGTCTAGCGGTGCTGCTGGATAGCCGACAGCTGGATAACAAATGTGGCAAATGACTGACAGAACAGTTGAGCTGGCCACTGGCTCCTTCCCATAAGCATGATGTGTTACTGTGACAGCAGATCTTCACTGCTGGGCAGGAATCTGCAACACCAGCGTGATCCCTGACTTCCTTTGAGAGCACTAAATACCAGACCTCTTGGTCTCTCTCAGGCACTGACCCTACAGGAGCACATTCTTCATGAACAGACAACAGACCAGAACAGCTCTGGTCACGCCATCGGTGTGGCAGTTAGTCATCCCATTTCAGCTGACTTCACAAATCACTTGTCCTAGCATCCTGCGATGAAGTCTCCGTGTTAGGAAAAGTCTCCTTCCTGAACTATTCTCGAGCCTGGGCACCAGGTAGGTTGTCTTGAGTAAGGGCAACAAGGCAGGGACAGCAACGGTTTACCCAGGCTCCATAAAGCTTTTACTTACCAGTATTGCCAACTGTGACCACCTCTTCCAGCACCTTTTGTCTCCGGTGATCTTTCAGGGCTTCCACTATGATGTTGTAGGTGGCCCCTCTTGTAAGACCAGTGAGCGTAGCACTGGAGGAAGTGCCAGGAACCCTGAACTGCAACAAAAGGCAATGCCAAGTCACCGGCAAAGGAAGAGTGATTACTCCTTAGGCATCACCCCACCCATAGGACAGACAGGGTGTTTAGGTTGACATCGCTATACCATGATGGAGCCAGCCCATCCCCCTTAGACATTCTGAGAACTTCAAATGTTACCAAGTTAAACTTGACTACTCTGGACTATGGTTCATGAGGGATACTTTATTACCCTTATTTCAGGGAAACAGAAACCAAGGGAGACAAAGGAGAAGGGCTAAGGGAGTCTTTGGCCTGGAGAAGCAGCACCTCAGTCTTTGAAACTCCCAGTCATCTTCCTGACTGCCCCCTTCCCTGGTGAAATGGTGATGCTGGCAGCATTTCAAGGGCTTTCTGTTTTAGCAGTTTTAACCTGTAGCCTTCTCCATGAAAGAGAGGAGGGAGGCATTTATCCTACTCTAAGCTACATGCTAAAAAGACTCTTTAAGCCAACTCTGACTGCCCCTCTTAACCCCCATGAGATGGGGACACAGCTAAGGGACACACTCCCAAGAGACGTCTGCTGCCACAGATGAGGCTAACGCTGTTCCTGTGCTAAGACAGTTCAGTTACCTGCAGAGTATCTTCATCCTGGCTGACTGGCTGACATGAGATGATGTATTCGGAGCTTTCCAACAACGGCCTCCAAGAGATGGTTGTCTGAGAAAGAGCTTCTTGACCTGTGGTGTCGTTGCGCCTGGGCCCACGGGAGTGAGGGTATGAAGGTTCGACTACGATAGGCACTTGGTACCCAGGGATTTCAATCGCTTCGTCTACGTTTGGCGGTTGCCGTCTTGACCCCGGCCTAAGGGGAGTTGCCGTAGTGGGTACAGGCCGTCTGTAGCCATGCTCCTCAAAGAAGACTTGTTGACCCTGGTGCCCTATTGTCTGTGGGTGCCCAGAGGTGCCTGGAAGTTGGATACCGTTTCCATTGTCATACCTATTGTTTGTGAGGTAAGGGGTCCCCTCGTCAATGGAAGGTACGTCGAGAATGTCGGGTTGGTTGGGGTGCGGTCTGGTAATCAACGTGGGAAGCTCATCTAGCCAAAGAAAGGTTAGAAGCCATAAAGCAAAGCATGGCAAATTAACGATGGTAAATTAAACAGCTAGCGGGGATGCTGTACACCACTCCATACATCAAAGATTAGCAATCATCCTAAAACGCAACACACTTTTTATGACCTCACTGTGATTGTGAAGGTATTTTCTATCCTTCTATATATTTATATACTATATAAATATATATCTTTCATACATAGGCATAAGAAGTGTGTTGGTATGAAATTTTCATACAGCTGAGCAACACTTTTGAACACTGCAACCCAAAGAAGCCACCACTGCCCAAATTGAGAAGTGATTACAAGAGATAGTCACAGGCTATCAGTTTAAGAAAAATCACTGCTATGCAGTAAGAAACTAGCTCCTGGGTCACATTCGGATATACAGCTGGATTTTGCTTGCTACAGGTATCTCAATCTCATGCTGTGGAGGGCATAAATTAAGAGAAATGCAACAGGCAACAAATGAATAGATTCTGCCTTTTGATGTCATCATGTGCTATATGCAAGTGTGAGTGTTAACCCTAATTTAATTATCAATTAGGTACCCAGGCAAGAATCAAGCACCAAGCAGGTTATTCTGTTTTTAGTGTTCAAACACAGCTAAATGTGATTCACGTAACTTCATAATCTTACCTCCTGCATCCTAGAAAGGAAAACTTCCTTACAAAGCTTATTTGATTCATAAAAAAAGGTGTGGCCGAATGGTGTGAACAGGGTATTTTAAATAACATTATTATTTCAGTCCTGAGATTGTATTCCCCAAGTGGAAGACATCATCGCCTGTTGGCACACAACAATCCAGAGCTTTGTTTTACCTGTCCTTTTTCTGCCAACCAGCGGTTCACTCTTCTGATTGTTCTTCACAGCAATGATGTAGATGATGTATTCAGTTCCTGGTTCCAAACCTAGGGAGGGAGGAAACGCATAGAACAATCTTAAATTTAAGAGCTGCTTTTCTTTTATGATTTTGTGTGGGATCTAAGGCAGAACGAGAGGTGGGTATGGCTATAGAGTGGGTATGCACGTTTCGGAGCTGAGGTTTTTAGGACAGTACAAAGAGTCTGGCCTCCTGCTCCTCAGAGGGAGTTTGAAATCTGACCATGTCAGCTGGGATCATGGACACTGCAGACACAAAACATAACGAGTCTTCAGAATGTGTGACTGATGGCGTGCCAGAGTCATGGGCTTTTTTCCTTGAATGAACGACGGTTGTGGTGGCAGTGGAAACAAACATCTGTGGATTGTTCAAACCTGATGGTTGCTCTGATCAGAAAAGTGTGTTTGTAGGACAGCTGTGCTTATAAAACTGCTGTCTGTCACTAGAAACCACAAGAAAGGAACAAAATTTTGTCTTTGTCTTAGCTGACCATCAACACGTTTTATAATTAGGCCTTCCCCCTCTCTCTTCAAATTTAAGTGTTTCAGGTGAAGAGCTCACAAACAAACCAGAGACAGGTACCAGTAATAGTAGCCTCGGTGGTGCCGGGCCGAGGGCGAGGCAGAACCTCCTTGGCTGGTGAGCCAGGTTTCTCATATCTGATGATGTAGCCTGTGATCTTGGCTCGTGGAGGCTGCCAGGTGATCAGGAGGGAGTTGCTTGTGGTTGTAAGGAAGCGCAGGTTAGAAGGAGCGTCGATGGCTAGGTGAAAACAAAGGGAAACAAGTCAAATGAAGTAAAGGCAAGCGTATTCTTCACGTGAACTACATCTTCTGACATCCTTTTCAAACTCAGGAGTAAAGCCTACTGCTGTAGGTCACAGTAAATATTATATATGATCAGATAAAGACAAATTCTGCCTGACCATGTGTGATTACTATGTGTTAGCATCAGGAGAAAAGTCAGATCATTACCAGTGGAGGCATCAATCACTACTGGGGAACTGCGTGCGTTCTCGTTCAGAGTGTAAAGGTAGATCTTGTAGTCATTGCCAGGCTGCAAGCCTAAAATGAAGTTGAAACGTAAATGTTAGCTAATCTGAGGAAGCCATCTAAAAGGGACATCAGAATGTCTTTCAACAACTTCTTCCTACGAGACTAGTCTCTATGACTCAGATCTATTTTCTTACCTTTTGTTCCTACATTGTTTCTTATCAAGGAAATTCAACTACTAAACAAGAACTCAGTGTATGTTCTGATATGAACCCAGAAGCTCCTGAACCTGCAGAAGCCCCTCACCTCACTTACCAGTGATAGTGTAACTCCTAACATCAGGGCTGATGGTCCTTTGAATGGGGTTCTGGCCACTCGCTGGGACAGCATCAACTTGAAAGCCAGTGATGGTCTCAGTCTTGGTTCTCCAGGTAATGGTGATGGTTGTCTCAGTGGCATCTGTCACACGGGCCCTGCGAGGGGGACTAACATCTGCACCAGAAGGAAAAGATCTCCTGTCAGTACTGTGGGGATTCTGAACCTGCCCAGCTAAGCGCTTGTGAAGGCCTTTGCTGGAGCTTTTTATAGAGCCCTACTTTCGACACAGAACAAGATCTCGGCCTCTGCACCCAGCACAGGACTAATTGCTCATTTGTGGAGGGTGACTACTTACTTTCAAGAGTGGTGACCACCCCCTGGGCTGGTCGGCTGGTCAGAGAGTCCTTCAGGGCATACACGCTCACTTCATACTTGGTTGCTACCTAGAATGGACAAAGTTATATACCATGTTATGAGAAGGACCTGTCACAGTGGGAAATACTCCTGCTCTCATTCAGTGTTTGGTGGAGCCACATTTCTTGGTCACCCGTTACTGAAGTATGACATCTTAAAATAACTCAAATCAGTGAAGCATCGATGGGATAGTTCTAATTATTTCCAGCTGTAATAAAAGAGTAGACATGGACCCTGATAAACAGTGCTGTTGATAACACTAGTAGTGCACATGTGCACACCCCGCAGCAGAGGAAATCCTGGAAGAAGCTTATTTGTCATCCCTCATTTTGGAATCTGTGCTTCAAAGCTGATTCTTCAGAAAAACCTAATTTACATCCTGTTTTTCCTGGGGTTAATGGATGCCATTTGCTATGATAAGGGGCTCTTGCTGTGAAGAAAAGAGAATGGTGGAAGTTACAGTGTGGTCTTTAGTCCTTGACTGCATCAGACCAGGAGTCCACTTAGATTAGAATGTTTTCTAAGGCTCATTTTTGAAAATGATTCATAAAATTCCTTAAAAACAGATAAGTCAATTTTTAAGATAGCGGGAACCATAAAAGCAGTGATTTTCAGCCTTTCCCAGTTCAGGAGCTCCTGAAATGTTTCCAGTGGAGAAGATGGCTATATAGCAAATTTAAGCCTACTCACAGAAGACTTGCATTTTTTACTTACTTTTTGCAGATGTCTTAAAAATAGGCAATAGACTGCCAGAGCTCCCATATCACAGCTTGACAACTTCTACATTAGGTCGCTTTATCTGACCTCTTTTGTGAAAGATGAATAAAAGCATTTTACTGTTACTGTTGATGATGAACCTGATAATTTGAATTTCATTAAGGCATCCGATCTCTCTGTGCTAAATGAGGAAGGGGAAAGAATGCAGATTTGGCAGGCCAATTCCTTGCCTTTTAAAAACCATGGTAAATGAGTAGTTAGAGCTGATGGCTAGTCAGACTTCAAACAGAGTCAGACCCTTAGGAGCTGTAATGATCTACTCCAGCTGAGGTTCCTGACCCAGGAATTTGAAATTGCTTAAACTTCTCCTAACATCTTCCTCCCACAACACAGTCTGCATTCCACAAAGAGCAGAGTTACCATTAATCCAGACACGACAGCAGATGTACTGTCCGGAGAAAGGTTGATTTCTTTCATAGGACCAGTCTTTTCTTTGGGGTTGACTCTGACTCTGTAGCCAGTGAGGCGAACGTTTGGTGCATTCCAGTTGACAGTAAGGCTGGTAGGAGTTACCTGAGTAAACTTCAGGTTTGTTGGAGGTGGAATTGCTGCAAAAATCCAGATTGACATATGGTTAGTTTAAAGAAGACAGTCATGGATAAAACAATATTCTCTCCTGAACACGAGACAGGCTGAAATACATGGGCAGGAAAGTGGTGTGCCTTCTGCAAACACAGGCATAAAGCCCCATGGAAGGGCACAAGGTATTCAGGAGGAGATTCTCAAATCTACAGTAACACTTTTCATGAGAAATAAGGAGATCTCAGTGCTCCCTGAAGTTAGGTGAGTAATGACAATTGCTGTGATATAAGGTGAAGTCTTTGGGAGGTGCTTAAATCTGCGGTAGGCCAGTCTGTTTTAATTCTTCTGCCTGTCTCTGCTTTTCATCATACAGCTAATAGTTTAGTCCTGCTTCACTTGCCTATCTCTGTTCATTTCTAAAATACGATGGATGGTTTACAAAAGGAGGAAGCAGGCTCAGGAATCGCAAAGATAAAATACTGCAAATGCAGAAGGGAAGCACTTTACAGCCACTTACACAAGTGTAAATTACTACACAGAGAGCAAGGCAATGGAAAAGCAGAGCTGTGGTGGCCATAAGGCTCATCACACGAGAGCCTGTTCATGAGCTAACACATCTGATATCTTTAAAAAAATAAACATCAGCTTAAAAAAAAGAAGCACCCATTGAAACATTTTCTTGCCTTACTATTGGTAATCCTTGGGCTGTAAACACGGGAAAAATACACCTTACCATAGTGCTCGCTATCGGCATATTGCTGTCAAGTTTTCTAGTTTTACAGAGTGGAAATACAAGATAATTCTCCATTGTTGCTCTGCTCGGAGCTCTATCTGAAGCCCGTGAGAGACTTCAAATATGCTTTTGAACAGCCCACAAAGGGTAAACCCACAGAGCATGGGTTTTAAAAGTTACTATATTTGCATTTGTGGCAGGTAGTCAGCCACCTGTTTCACGGGCTGACTTTTTTTTACAGCAGTTTGCTTCAGTTTAGCATAGCAACCTGTACTGTCTTCATTACACACCTGGAACTATAGTGCCAACTTTTCATTCACAAATAACGGTACAGCTTTATTACAAAGGTGCTACCTTTGTAATAAAGACACATCTGGTAATGCTGGAAGCATTGCAATAGATTCCACATTGCTGGAAGTAATTTTTATCTCAAGCTATTAGCTTCCTTTTCCTTTTTCACATAGGAAATTTAAATGTATTCTACTTGGAGTTGGATCAGACTGGCACATAAGGGTCTCTCCTGAATGGAGCGTGTCCTCTTCTTGTGGAGGTGATGTGAGCACAGGGTGTGGGCATGCACGTGGGCTGTAGTCCTTAGGGCAGTGCCAGTGAAGGATCTGGCGGCTCTGTGAGACCTGAGGGTTGAGCAATCTCCTAGCCCTTTGTGCTGATCTTGTGCTCCATCCACCAGCGAGGACCCTGGGGGATGAAAACTGCCCTAATCTCCCAGTTATTGGTAACTGCCTCTGCTTGCAGGGGCCCCATATCCTAAAGACAAGACAAGAGCGTTGTGAGAGGGTGATTCACCATGAATTAGGTTACATGACTAGGGACCGGACATTGCTGATCCACTTGAGGACTGAGAGGCAGCTATAAGGTAACATCCCTCCTTCCTTTAGAATCTGCTCCTTCCATCCTGCTGATCTTTCCTCCATTCCCTGCCTTCCCTAATGTGCATGTAGGCTGACTCCACTTGCAGCCAGCTCTCCAGCGCCAACGAAGCCATCTCTCAAGAGCAATCACATCCCCTTGGCTGCCCCTGGGGCTTTCCCGGCACAGAGCACTAGTTGCGCATGGAAGCACACTTTACCCAACAGGGCAGAAGCCACTGCTGCCACGGCCTGCTGGGTGGTGTAGTTAAAGGTGTACCTGTGGACTGGGTCCCAGTGAGGGGCAGGCTCTCCATGTCATCGTATATGGCAACGATATTGATAGTGTACTCAGAACCTGGCCTGAGGCCATGCAGCTCAGCAGTGTCTTCTTCGCCACCTGGGGCCGGCAATAGCTCATGGATTCCATCCTCAGGGCTTGAGTAGGTCACCCTGTACCTGGTGACTTGCCCCTGCGGGCTTTCCCAAGCAATTTTGATGGAATCAACATCCACCTCAGTGAATGTTAGTCCTTTAGGGCGGTCAATGTCTGTTAGGCAAATTAACGGTAAGAGGTTATGTGATAAAAAGCAGGTTGTGGGTGAGGAAAATAAAAAGCATTTCTATTACATGCAAAGCAGTTTTCGGTTTTGCGCGGGAGAGGGAGTATTTGATTCTCCTCTGTGCTGCACCTTGCACACACGCTTACTTACACACGTGCAGAGTAAGGCTGAGAGTTCGCAGGTGCCAGACAGCAGGAAGGCAATCATTGCCTTATTGAAACCAAAAGGACTTACATTACCACCTTCAAAGCAGCCAGGACACCAATCCTTACCTGTGTTTCAGTCCCCTTGGCACTGAAACCCCTTTTACACAACTCTAGCAGCATTAAGCTACCTTAAAGTGGTCAAGAGAAATAAAATGAATGGGAATTTAAAGTCCATTTCTACCATCAGAGCCAGTAACTGGTTCCTAGTGCTAAAAGCAGCCAGACAACCCACCTGACTCGGTAAGTTTGGATTCATGCTGCATTTGCTTTTCACTATTGGAAGCTGCTGTGCAAAGTGCCAGTCCAAGGAGAATCAGTCCCATTATTTTCTTTCATAAATTAAAATCCAATTAACACACACTTATCAAGAAAGCAAATTACTCGGTATATTACATTTTAAAATCAGTTAGAAACAAACTTTTCAGCTTTGTATTGAGTGCACAGGGAATGTCCACAGGTGCAACTGGGCAATTCACACACTTCCTAATTAGACCAATTCATTGGATTTTCCTAGTGAGGTTGGAGCTCAGTGCTAGAGAGCAAGGTAAGCGAGCCTCGCTCCACAGAATTCTGATGTGGCTACCACAGAGCTATACCCATTTGTTACACAAAATGGGAGGGATCTGGCATATCATTTTTATATTGGATCCAGGTTATCTTTTTCTATAAGATTTCAACTTTTTATTTGCCATGTTATATTAGTCCCGAATTTTGTACATTTTCTAGTTGGCAAAGGTGATTTTTGTCCAGGAATTTGTTGGCTTGAAATTGATGTGGACTCTTTTTCCCGTCTCTGCAAAGTTTCAGAGAAGCTCCTGTTGTCATTAGGACAACTCTGTTAAGTATCTGGGGCTGAGCTGTGCTTTTGAATACAAGCCTCAGCAAGCGAATAACGTGCATGCAAATCCCTACCCCAGAGGCGTCTCTGAAAAAGGCACTTTACGTCAGAGAGAACCCTCCGAGTTACATGTTCTCTCTTGCCTCCTCTTTGTGTCCAGCAGTACTGCTGTTTTGTCCAGGCAAATATAGCAATTCAAAGGCTGAGCTCTCCTTTCTTTTGCAGTGCTTCATCTCAAGTTCTTGATAACTCATGTGGTTCCCTTTACTCCCTTTGCACGTGCAAGTGCTCCCAAACCAAGTCCGGTCCCTTAACAGTAATCACCTTTGCCACCTAGCTCCAGAAAGGAGATCTTTGCACATTTTTTCCACTGATTGGCTGACAGCAAACAAAACCCAAGAAGATTTTGCAGCTTTAGTGAAAGAAAATCAGAAGCACAGCATTTTGATGGAGTGGGGAATTGCATTTTGCCAGTGTTGGAGGGAGAGGGACTGCATTTTTGCCAGCGTCTGCAATTTAGGTGCATGGTACTTATCACAGGGCAGACCACCTTGCATTTTCCTGGAGACTAGGCACCTGCCACTGGCTTTCACTGGGGATGTGGTGCTGCACGGTAGATTCAGACATTAATAAATAACATTTGTTTTGTTACCGTGAAGTGAAATACGTACTGGTGACAGCTGTCTCAACCAAGGGGAGGCTCTCTCCGTTCTGATTCTGAGCGTAGACACTGACCATATACTCAACTGTGGGCTGCAGACCTTCGATAGTGACTTGTGTTTGATCTAGCAGGAAAGAACAACATTAACCCATCTGCAGATACACAAAGCTGCAGAGCACTGGCCTCTAATCAGCCTTGAATGAAGGGCCTCTATTAGCCATACGTCATTAAAATGAGAAAATTGACACATCACGTTTACCTTTTGCTTGCACTATGTCTCTCTGATAGTGCAGGACAAAGCGTCTGCTCGTGGTACCTGCTCAAAGGCCCCACAGCTAAAATGGCAGGTTAGCACAGTAGAAAAAATAAAGGAAGAGCAGACCAGCTTTCACCATTTTCTGGGATAGGATTGACCATTAACCCAACTGCACCACAAACATCCCTGAGTGCTAATCTCTGCAGATCCCACAAAACCCACTGTGTTCCCAAGAGTTAACTTGGCAGACTCTATGGTAACGAGGTCAAGCCTGTAGCAGATGTGACTGAGTCCATGCTGTGACCAAGGGTCACACTATGTGACCTTCAGAAGGACTTCAGAGGAAGTTTTGCTGGATGCTAGAAAATCCAATAGCATTTCTTTGAAATTCAGGTGCCTTTCAGAGACATTGAGGTTGCCAAGAACAAACCTTTGCAGCACAGTGGTGTCAAAGAAACACAAAGCTTTCAGGGAAAAAATTTGCCCTAGCTTCTCCTGGATGAGACCCAACTGAAGTCAGCAGGATGGCAAATAAAGGGATGAGCAGGAGAAAGTTTGGCTTTGAGCACATGCCTAGTGCCCGATAGTGTTGATTCTAGTGATCACATCTTGCGTTCCTTACAGATCTGGTGAAGGATGTCATGTCCTCTTACCTGCAGGGACATTTTTAGTTTTTGTAGGCCCATGTCCTTTCTTGGGCACAGCTGTCACTCGATACCCTGTGACCGGGGATGTTGAAGGGAGCCATCTGATGCTGATACTGTTGTCCTGGACATCGGTAACTTGCATCTGGGATGGTGTGTCTATTTCTGGGCAACAAAAACAACTTTTTCTGAGTATGTTGCTACAGGAAACCCTCCCTCCACGATTACCTCCTAGCTGAATTTTATTCTGCTCTCCCTTTTCCAGGCTGTGCCTCTTAGAACTGAAAACACATGTTGCTGTTTATTTGTCCCTCATGCTAGCCCAGAAAAAGCCTTAACCACGATGTGTGGGTGACTGACCTCATATCAACATTTGTTGAGGACTTTTGTTGTTTTAAAGGCTACTAAATGCCTTTATCTGCAGCTACAGTAGGATTAAGTTATATCCAGATCAGCAGTGAGACAACACTCCTGGAGCTAGAAAGTCAGGTCTCATCAGAATCACATAATATGACAGTGCACCAGAAGAGCCAGAGTTAAGCCAACAGTGTCCCCATGATATGAGAGTCCAACAACATTTCCACTCTGCAATAAGCAGTCAAATATTGCTTGTATCCCCATCTGGACTCCACAGGGTCTCCCTCCTCCAAAAATCCAAGTCCACGATCCCCTTCTGTGTCATGTCATTATCATGCTGGGCCATCACGCAATGCAGCTCCACTGAAAGTGACAGGCTTACAACATAGCCCATGACTTCTAAAAGAAACCAGGGATCAATGATACAAATTTATGGGGATAAGCCAACACAAAGCGGTAGGGTTTTTTTTGTAGGTTTCTTTTTTTTGTTTTAACAGGTCTCACCTGTTTTGTAGGTGACAGTGACTGGCTTGCTACTGGCAGGGCTGTCTCCACGGCCAGTTACAGCATACACTGTGATGGTGTAGTCTACGCCAGGTTTGAGGCCAGTGATGGTAGCAGTGGACACGGTGCCAGGCACTGTAAACTCCTGCACAGGGCTGCTTCCACCTAAGGAAGGTAGAGCAGAAAAAGAAATGTAATGGATCTCTAAATTATACATTTTAAATCATTACAAAAACCGGAACAATCCTATATGCATCAAGTTCAAGAGAGGACCCTGTTGATTTTAGAGGACCTTGCGTCAAAGGCCTTTTCAGACCAACCCAAGGAAAAGAATGAAATATGTACACAGAACCACCTCTAAAATGACTGGAGTGCTCCAGATGTACTTTCTTTTTGGTAGACAAAACACAACTTGCTCTTCTTTAAAAAAAAAATAAATAAGCTGCAAGAATCCCAGAGATACAAGAGTTTGTATGCTGCAGTCAAACTTGCCTTTGCTATTTTCTGTGGCTTTCTAATGGCCTCAGGAATAGAGCTTCTGGTCTGTGACTGGCCATAGCAGCCTGCTCTCACCTGTTTCACCATAAGTGATCCGATAGTATCTGACTGTCACTGCAGGAGCATCCCAGGAAATCACAAGGCTGGTTGGGCTGGTGGGGGTGACTTCCAGGTCCCTGGGAACATCAGACACTAAAAAAACAGAGAACGGAGAGGGAGTTTAAGTACACTTAATGTACATCAGCTACGTATTCCACTTATCATACCGTGCTCCTCTGCTACTTATTTGCCTTAGTTCTAGCCCAGTGCACACACCTCTAACAAGTGATGTATCTGGTTAAAATTCATCAGGCATTGGACTAGATTCAGTGAAAAAAGTTCTGCTGGCCCTAAAGACATCTGACTTGATCTGAAAGTAGCTCGAGTCCTCCCACCTTTTTTCTAAGTCAGGCCCTACCTCACTATCACAGGCACTTTCCTCATGAGCAGTTTCACCATCTGGCAGGGAATAAATATCTAATTTAACAACAACCACTTTGCTAGAGGACACCCAAAATTGTCAATGTAACTTTTAGCTAGCCTTCTCTCAATGCTTACCCGTTGTTTGTTGGCCGACCAAGGGCACGCTCTCCTCCCTGCCGTTGATGGCAATGATGCTGACCACGTACTCAGTCCCTGGAAGCAGGTTAGTAAGGGTGATGGAGTTCCGTGAGGGGGGCACGCGGTCCTCCTTGGGCCTGCCAGCACCATGCTCTGGGTGATGCCGGATTTTGTAGCCCGTAATGGTGGCACGAGGAGCAATCCAGTGGACGGTGAAAGAATTAGCAGTTATATCCGAGAAGTCAAGGCCAGTGGGAGAATCAAGACCTGGGTATTTCAAAGAGACAAGAGACTAAGATCAGCTGAACTACTGCTCATGTTCCATTGAGCTCAGTACCACGACACTGCCAGATCCTAAGCCAAATGCTATTCAGCCATGGAACTAAATGTGTTCAGGATCAAAGTGAGATAAACAAGGACTGCAACGCGACTGCAGGAGAAGAGTGTATGGCACACGCAGACAATACAGCATGAAACAACACACATGACCAGCAAACATTACACAGTTACAAAACAAAGACTCAGCAATAGATATGACGGACTCTGCCTAGGCTTGTTCTCAGGCAGACACTGTCGGTACATTCATTCCTGGGGTCTACAATGCTCTACTTAAAACCAACAGAAGTTCTGTCTCGCAGGCATAACGGTATGTGAGATTTCCTAGCCTTTCCCAAGATGTGCATCTGCATTGCTCTTTGATACCTAGCTGATGAGCCATCAACGAGGTGACAATACACAGGAAATAGCAACAAAGTACCATTAATGAATGCTTAACGAATAGCATTAATCACACGTGTCTCAGGCTGTGTCAAGTACCTGTTTTCTGGATCCCAGACAAAGGTGCACTTTCATGTTGCTCAGAAACACTGTAGACTCTCACCAGATATTCAGTACCAGGGAGCAGATCTGTGGAGTTTAAGTACAGGAATTTAGACATATTTCTTTACTAATATCTAGAAGTCACTCAACCTACGCAATTTTAACTGTGTTTACCCTCTTAAGCAAGGTAATCAGGTTTTGCTTGATGGAAGATCTGAGCCTCCTGGACAGCCAAAAATTTCAATCAGTTCTTTTTGTGGCATTATGGTTGCTTGCAATGTTTTAGCCTGAAGGAGCATAGCATCCTATATCATTGCTTCATTAGCTTGTGGAGACTGGCTAGAAGCAATTAGTTTTCTACAAGGTCCCTTCTAGTTATCTAGTAGTTTAGCTATGCACCAGGCCAAAGCTTTAGCTGATATAAACTGGAATAGGGACAAGCATTTCCAACACAGCTATTCTAACTCAGATGAGCTCCAGATCTGGTCTCTTATTCTGAAAATGGATATTGTCTCTCACTCAACCAACCCGATTCTAGGATGGAGAAAAAAAACCTTAAGATATAACACAGCTTTTGCACCAGGAAAAATTAACGTCAGCTTTTTGAAAATGCCTATGGTTTGTTGCCATGTCCTGTAACGTTCCGAACAGTATTTATTTTCTGGTCCTGAGCATACAAAGCCAAAGGACCAATGACCTTTTCCACATTCTGATCCTCTGCAGCACAAGTCCTTGACATTTTTGGCAAATCATGTGAGTAATATGTGTTTACTCTTAATACCTAACCAGGCTGCAAATCAATGCAATTGCCCCATAGTATGATGCATCACTGTCCTTGGATTGATGGGAAAAACTTTCCTGTGGTTTGGCTTTAACTTGGGTAAAGCAAATGAGCAAACTCCATTTAGTGTGAGTTTGTATGAGGCTCCTTTGGCATCAGCTTAAGTCACCTGAGAATCTGCCTGTAAGTTGCACTTAGAGTAAGCAATTTTTCTTTTGCCTCACTATATAGAGAGCCTCTTACATTTGTTTGACTTATGAAGGTAACCCACTTACTTGTTAAGATCACCATGTTGTCTGAGGGTGAAATTGTCAGCTCTGCAACGTCCTCCTCCTTCTTCACGGGAGAGTAGCGCACCAAGAAACTGCTCAGCACAATGGAAGTTGGTGGGGTCCAAGTCACTCTCATAGTATCAGGCCCCACATTAGTGAAGCGGAGATCAGTGGGAGGAGGCACAGCTACATAGCAAAGAATGAATACATCTTAGTTCTCCGATTCATAAAAGTTGATTGAGAGGTACGTTCAGGGAATCACCATTGAAAGTATCTCATGCATAACAGACTACTGTGTCAGACCCATGCAAACAGACTTCTAAACTACATTCGGTTCTACTGCAGTTAAGAGAAAAATACGCCTGTACTACTGTCAGGCTCCTTTAACCTCTTGGCAGTTCCCGATACTTTAAATATCTCCTGTGGGGCTAATTTGAAAACAAGGTAGCAAGTTTCAGAGTAACGTGCTGCTTGCAGCTGGATTTTGTATTAGAGATACGGAGCCAAGAGAGGTTTAAAGTTGCCATACAGCAGTTTACAGATGGAAGAGTAATCTCATCTAGAATTCATACATGCACACACAGAAGAGGAGAGGGTATATCACTAATTTCCTATGACTCTACTTCTAATCGTGTCGAAGGATTTACAGCCTCGGGATTTTCAAACACAATAGGATTTCATGCAAGAACCAGTTTTCAGCTCGCCTTCTGCTCATGCACTATAGAGACCCTTGACGGTGTGGCATGGCTGTCAATGGCACGTACTCCGGGACTGGTGGTTCATCCGCACCCTTTGGGGCATTGTGGAAAGAGTGGGGCCACCACTGAAACAGACTGCTGGAAGCTCAAACACTTATCAAGCCCGGAGGCTGTCTGCTGAGCTGCTCTGCCCTTTGGCACTCTTACTTTGGGGAATCACAGTTTAAAAGTCTGGTGAATAGACAGCTCATGTTTCGGGCTTTTGATTCCAGCTGGGTCCCAGAAATCCGACAGCAGAAGGTAAACGAGCCTGGCAAGTCTGCAGCCATATATGCAGTATTAAAATGCCTCAAATTAGAAAACTGAGCAGCACATATCCACACCCACTGGCAATTTAGAAAAAGGAGCGAGTTGGGTCTGTCTGGCTTCCCCCCAGTGAGCGGCTCAATTTCTCTTTGGACAAAGCCCCATCATCCCGACAGCCAGTGACAGCATGAAACACCGTCCACGTCACAAAACACAGAAGTTTTCAAAATTCACCCGTTTGCTGTGTCAGAGTGGTAGGGGCGCTCTCTCCGCCATTAATGAGTGTGATTACACTGATGTCGTAATCAATGCCCGGCTCCAAGCCTGTGACTGTGTAGTATCCTACTGAGGAGTCCACAAAATCTTCAAAAATAGGGACACTTTCTCCTGCCGCAACTACTGTGATGCGGTAACCAATAATGGTGGAGGCATTTAACGGGGTCCACCTCAGGCCGATGCTCGAGTCAGTTATGTCAACAAAGCTTAGGTCAGTGAGTTGGGGCACCTCTAATGAGTTAAAGAGCAAAAGGGAAAGGCAAAGACATACAGAGGCAAAAGAAAGACAAGGGAGAAAAAAGCAGTGTTCATCACTATTAACATTGACAGAACTTTAGAAGCAATTGCGGTGATATGCAGAATTTCTCTCAGGGTCTGGGGGAAAAGGAGGGTTTTTGGTGGTTTGTTTGTTGTTTTTTTTTTGTTGTTGTGGGGTTTGTGGTTTGGTTTTGGTTTTTCTTTTTTTGCCTTTTTATGTTGTACCATTCAACGCAGTCTCCAGCTGCCTTCCTGGACAAACAGAAGCTGAAACCCCAGTCTCCTGAGACAATGCACTTCCACTTTAGACATACAATTTTCAAAAAGACCTATAAAAGGTCTTGCTACAAATTTCCTTTGAGCAATGATAAGCCCTAAAGACCCACCATTTTCTGATGAAAACAGAAACAAAAAACCCCCATACCTGATTTTTTTTTTTTTTTAGGTAGAAAACAAGAGCTCAAAGTCTATTAACATATAAATAAAACAACTCCTCTGAAATAATAATTGATTTACCCTCTAGAATTTTTGTCTTATTCAAATGGTAAGTCTAACTTTTATCATTGGGATCATAAAAATATCAACCCGTTTGAAAGGGCTAAATTGGCCTACACCCTCAGCTGGTGAGAACCATCACAAAGCTTCAGGGTGATCATTCACCATCCAAACTATTTACATTGGACTTGGGAAAAAAAAAAAAGTCTCAAATCCCTGTAATGGCTTGAGGATCTGGCCCAGAATTCTTCAAGTTCTACTTACCACTAATTGCTGCAATATATGTGCTAAAAACGGATGATACGGAACGGTGAGCAATAAAACACTTTCTTGGGAAGATGGCAACTGGTTAAAAATAACCTTTAGATGATAAAAATTCTGTAAGAGTGACAACATCCCCATATTCAGAGGTTATGCTCAGCACATTATGTGGCTAAGAGGCTGACTTGATTTGTTGGCTAAATCATTCAAAATCTCCAAATTGAGCAACTGAATAAGGATCCTCTTTAATGACCTTCTCCATATTGCCTAAGTTTCTGTATGGCAAAAAAGCACAGCTGTGACTGTTCTCCCTATCAATATTATTCCTTTTAGCAAAGCTGTTGTTTTCGTTCATGGTACGGCCAACAGAACTGGTGGGGAATGTTAAATGCATCTTTAATTGACAGTGGCCAAACTCTCAGCTGCTCAAGTCAATAGACTGGTATTGATTTAAGCCACAAGGTTTGGCTGTGTAACTTTAGCAGGGTGATCCTGAAATCAGTGGGAGCTAATGGATGCTCTTCCTCACTCAGGATCAGACACCAGCAGGTGAGTCAAAGATGCAGGACTCAGCAGCCATTCTGTTGGATTACAAGTTAGCTTGAAAAGGAATTATGGGACCGTAATATTGCAAAAGACTGGCTTTAGTAATCGTGGTTATGTTCTATTTTAATGTCCTTCTAGGAAAAGGCTTATTTTACAGAACAGATGCAAAAAAATGACAGCTTTCTGTAAAATCATTGTTTATCCACGTGGAATGCATGTACCATATCACCTTTAAAGAGTGCTAAAAGCCAGAGACATACATTCTTAGCTTTCCCCCACCAGAAGATGGTAAAGGGCTAAAGCTGTTACTGCTTTAATTATGCAGTATCACAGTATTAGTTCACCCCCAGGGAGCATACAGCACTTCAGTGAAGCACGGAAATTTTAAAGCAGTGTTATAAGAGCAAGCAAACACAGTAGCTGGCATCATTTCAGGGCTGAGCAGAAACAAAAACAAACAAACAAAACCCTGACAAAGGAAAATGAAATGAAACCATTTGGGCAGATGCATTTTAATTTTGCTACTGTGGCTACAAAGGTAGTTTCTGTAGTCATTGCAGCATGTAATGTGCGGTGGCACATACTACTTTGTGTCCCAGAAGTGCTACAGTGATGGACCTTTCAATCTTGGCTTTCTCCTCCATTGTGCTGAAGTGATCTTCTGCCACTTTTGCTGCCAAAATTTCTCCTGTGCTCGCTTCCCACTCATACCTCTCTTCACCTACTTCCTATTCTCACCAGCTGTGCTCCAGATGCTGGGGCACTGCAGGGCCAAGTTAAATCTCTGCTGCTCTCCAGCTCCGTGTACTGATACAACTGATCCATGCCCTTACCGTCACCCTGTTGACAGACAATGTAGGCTGCCCATGCAGAGAAGTACACAGGTACAAAAACTGCTCTGTCACATGCTGGCACATGACTATTCTGCTTCTTGAGACTAAATACAAAGTCTCAGCCCCCTGCCATCGGGCTCACAGATGTTTTGCAATGCAGAGCTCTCAGACACAGCAATTTGACTTCGAGTAGCTAAAACTGCTGCTAAGCCTTTCATTACCTTGTGTGATGGTTTCAGAGATGGGGATGCTCTCCTGGTCGTCCTTGACTGAGTAAACGCTGACATTGTACTCCACACCAGGGTTTAGGTTTTCAAAGGTGCAGGTGGTCTGATCTGCACCTACTACTTCCTCCAAAGTAGAGCCCTGCTGCCCACTGGTAGGAGCAGTGGTCACTCGGTACCCACTGATGCCTGAAATACAGATATACCAGTATGCAGTAATCTCATGCTGTATTTATTTACATCAGGTCTCAGTATAAACAACCGAAGCAAACACATTTTACAAGTGATTTTGCTGCCCTGAACCCAGTAGGCAAGAGGTTGCTTTGTCAAGCACCCCGAAACGAGTTTCCCAGGAGGTAACCATGCCACTCGCACAGCATGATTTCAGTTCCCTTTGAGACCTTACCAAACTAAAAAAATCTCATGACATATCAAGAAAAGATACATCTACTGACTGAGAAGTGGGGTTTGCAAAAGCTTTCAATCCTTGTTTTAAGGAAGTCAATTGTACAGCTCCCATCAGCTATTGTGGGAGAAGAGTTCATCTTTAACACTTTCAGAAATCCCGTGCTTACTCTCAGTGACGTGAACTCATTCTTCAACTGCCAGAAATCTTTTTTGTCCATTTTGCTTTCCCTCTCTTGGACTTTTTTTAAACCACTGGCAATATTTGAAGACATCCTTCAAATCCCTAAACCAGCTGAAATATTTAAACACGTTCATACTCCAAAATAACATTTTACATGGAATGTAAATCATGAAGAGTCCTATGGCTACCTACACTTAACTATGAATTATATCCTTGAATATATCTAGAAATATGTACATTTTTCCTTAAATTACTCAACAGCAAGCTCCCCATCAAAGTCTCCTTAATGAACTGCAAGGCACTGCAGAACAAATGTTAGCATTCTGGTACAACAGGACATTCGAGCACAATGTGAGTTCATGTAATTACCTGGAGTTGTGCTTCTATCCCAAGAGACTACCAGGATCCCAGTATCAGGGTTGGGCTCCAGGCGCAGGTTGGTTGGTGGAGACAATGCTGCAAGCGTTGAGACAAATGGGTCATTTATAGCACTGAGAATCATGCTAGGTCCCTCAGCAACCCTCCTCCCCAGATTACATCATTACCCTTCAGAATTGGCTAAAAAATATTCTTCTGAAGTTGTCACCCTGCACTGCATAAGCTAGTGCCACTGTTGCCTATGCATCAAAAAGAAAAACACCTTCCAGACCACAACAGGAGGAAAAGACTAGAACTGACTCCCAGAAGACAGCCATTCATCTGGAGAGCACAGGGGAAGCAAGTGGAAGAAGGAATAACTGTGGAAGAGGAAATGTGTCGTACGTGTAGTCACTCTCCTGACGATGGGAGTCTCTCTCTCCTGGCCGTCCGTCAGGACTGTGAGGCTGTAGGTGTACTCCACTCCAGGGGTCAGGCCAGATATCACGATGCTGCCAGAATCAGAGATGACCTCCCGGGGAGCCTCTCCACCTTGGCTTGGGCGCACACCCAGCTGCAGAGAAGCAGCAAAGTTTGCTTTTCAGTCTCAGATACTCCTATCCCAGCACACTACCCGCATCCTCACTAATCATCCAACATGAGTACCATGGGCCCTTATGCTGAACGCCAACTGTTAATCCTGTAACTTGTGTTTTAGATGTCTCACTGATGAACTTGACCTGAAGCCCAGAGGACATGCTTGCACTGACCTCTGCGCCCCTTGTAAGCAACATGTCTTTTGCAACTCCTTCCTTCATGCTTCTATTTTCACTGCAGTCCATAGTAAACACCTTTAATCTGTCCTCCCTATCACAATGAAGCGAGAGGAAAAAGAAACATGGGATTTCAGTTTCTCCTACCTTGAAACCAATCCTTGGGGCAGGTGTCCAGGTAATGACAATGGAAGTCTCGGTCACTTCTGTGTTAAAAGGAGGAACAGAGCCAACAGGCTGATCTGTGAAGTGAATTGACAGAGTTGAAGTCTAGCTGCTGTGAAAGCACCAAACAGTTAGAAAACCTGACCTACAGCACTCCAAATAGCAAGAGGTATGTAATAAGTAAGTGCTGAACTATGTTACTTCTGAAAATTCAGTGACTTGGGAGGGATGTGAGAGATGACTTCTGCCTGCTGCTGGGCGTGATAGACACAGTATGTAAGTGGTCAGTGGTTTTATTGTTCCTGAAAAAAAAGAAAATATTGAAGAGGGCCTCCTAAGTCCTCCACATAGCCAACCCCCAAAATTTGGGGAATATTGGTTTTGGCATTATATCTAAAGTGTTCCTCAAAAACCAGCTTTTTTTCCTTCACCCACTGCAAGCCATTCAATCAGCAGAACACTACACCCTTGTCTGTCATCCAGCTGTCCCAGCTAGGACCAGCTCATCCCTCACCAACATCTTCAACTGTTTTGAAGTCAGTAGAGTGAAAGGAAACTCAAAGTCAATCTGAGGAATCTGTGGTCTCATTGGTATCTGTCAGGAGCACCACACAGAAACCAAAGCCTTTGTGTACTCCAGAATCAGTCTAAATAACTCCACTGGGTTTAATCTGAATTGACCTCATTATTAATGAAGAGAGTTGGTTTTTTAAGCTATAGTCTTAAACTGGACTGCTATCATTCAGATAAGCCAGAATTTCAAGTCAGAATTCATCTAAAGATATCCAATCATATCCTAATTGAGAAATATTTATAGATAAGGCTGTCTGTCAGCAAAAAGTACCTTGCCAATGTCAACAGTGTTACGCTGATTAAAAGTCTGAACCCTTATTTTAAGTTCACATTGTTCTAAAAGAAACCACATTCTCCTTTGAAAAGAGGATGTGGTTCTGGGCTTGGATGGCTTTGAATTTTGTTAGTTCATATGACTGCTTCATCATTATTTAAACAGTGAATCTATTTGTTCTTTCTAGAAATATGTGTGGGTTCTTACAGAACTCCCTTTCCTCCCAAAATTTGCTTAATATTTCTTCCAAGCCAGCAGCACAAGTACAGACGACTGAAATGTAAATAAAAAATAAAAAATTAAAGAAGGATAGAATGCAAAGTTTGTGTCAGTTTCTGTAACTGCAGTTGAGCTGCCTTAGATAGTATGGTTGGGCTTGAGAAATGACTGCCTTCAGCTTTAAACAAACGACAGACTAATTATTCATTGCCCATTTTAAGGGAGCTCTTTGCTTTCCTTGATTTGTCATGCTAAAGCCAAACAACTGGAAATATCAAACTTCTTTTTCATTCAGTTAAACAAAACCTGAGGTACCAGTAGTAAGTTTTCCCTTTTGTTTTTAATCACCAAAAAGCTGAAATACATTTTACTAAAAGCTTTTTGATGCAAATAACTCTCTTTTTCCTGCCAAACAGTTCAGAAAGAAGAACAAGGAATATTTCCCAAGCAGTTCTGCTGGAATGCTACTTCAAAAGGCTTCTTCTGTAAACCAATTCACAATAGCCACTTTCAGCACAAGTTTTGAAGAAAGGCCAGGGCGTTAGGGAAGAGGAATGTGTGCCTATTATACTTACAAGTTGTGAAGACTCCAGTCTCTCTGGCGCTTTGCAAGTCATCTTTAACTGCCACAAGGTACACAGTGTACTCGGTGCCAGGCTGCAAGTTCCTGAGAAGGTACTTGGAGGCAGAAGGTCCCACATTGTAGGTCCTCGGTTGACCTCCTCTTGTGGGACCTGCAGTCAGCCGGTATCCTGTGATCACAGCACGGGGCCGTGTCCACAACACTAGCACTGAATGCTCCGTGGTATTGAGAAATCTGAGGTTGGTGGGGGCATCGAGTTCTGGGAAGAAAAAGCATAACATGCATCAATTTTCCAGCTGAATCTCTACTTCACCTCTACCTCCAAAGCACGTCCGTTACCGTGCAAAAAACATGGGTGTACAATGAAGTTGTTGAGCCTGTATTTCTCACTTAGGGCAAAACTACAACAGTGGGGAAAAGAGAAGGCGGGAACCATAAGAGAGCTGGAAATAGAAGTGCAATAACTGTTATCTGTGCCTCAGTGACATCCGGTAATATGCTGGGCCAGGCAGACCCACGTGGTCTGGGCTGCGTGGATTTGGGTCGTTGCCATACATGCCCATCCCATGGGGGAGACGGGCTAACAGCTGAGGCGGGACAGATGAACCCAACTGCACTCAGGAATTTCAATAGTTTCTCATGAATGCTGAGCATTTTTTAGAAATCAGCTCAGTTTAGACTTGTCAGCATAAGCACGGAAACCTAACTTCAGCCCTTTTTCATTAAAAAGATTTATTCTTTTAAATCTTTGCCTAGTCCTACTCCCTGCCCTCTCAAAATCCCTTCCCAAAACAAAACACCCCTAACTTTGTCATTTTAATGTAAAAATAAGTAACAGTCTGTGACTTTCTGCAAAAAAACAGTTCCTAGGTCTACTTAAAAATAACCACACCATGGAACTGACGATACAACAATTCTAAGCATGCTCATCTCTCCCATGGGATTCATGCAACAGCTCTTATCAGGCCTCCTCCCCTTTTTATCACTACCCCTGGGAAGCTGCTGAAACTGGTAACCCAAAAACCTACATAAACAAGAGGCTGAAGCAACACAGCTTCTACAGCACTACACTGGAGTCCAGTGAATGACGGAGATGTTACTACCTTTGGCTGAGACTTTACTACCTTTGGCTGAGACAAGATGAGGCTCAGAGGGGGGAAAGACACTTGAGCAATTTGCACCACAGCAGGCGAGGCAGCACTGGCTGCAGCGAAGAGTTTATAGCGTCTATATGGCAAGTTGCCCCACCTTTTCTAGGTCCCAATCATATACTGAAATTAAAAGCCGTGAGGAGAGGTTCCATCAATGCTTTTCTTTGATGGCAAATGCTTTTTTCTCCCCCCGAGGAAATAACATTTTTGTGATAAAAATTGTTTTCATCACTTTCCCAGTGATTCAAGCGGGAAGCAGGTTTTGTCCTTTCTGTTTTCTCCCCAGTTGCTTTCTCCCTTTTTGAGGAGGAAGGGAAAAGGAAGGTTTCTTCTTCCACCACTTGCAAGATAGGGGAGATAATTCTAGAAGACAAAGAATGAGCGTGACCCTCTTTAGGCCCATCTCCAACTTTATCTCTTCTTGGTACTTAGATCTGTGCTAGGTCTCATCTACAAGGATTGTATCTTCTTCTGATTTGTAGCCTACAGTCAGTTCCTTTTTGCACAATTTAATTTGTCAGCTCTATTAGGCTTTTATCACTTCCTCTCCCCATACTAAAGGAAAAGGGGAAGATTAAAAAGCCACACACACACACAGAGTTTATTTGTAGGCTGCTTTTTAACGGAAGGCCAAAAAGAGAATCACATTTACACCGTGGGAAGAGACTTTTGCTGCAGGGTTTTCCTTGGGAACTCTGAATGATTTCTGTTTCCCAGGACTTTCGATTACAGGATGCAATTTATGTGAATACTTTCTGAAATGTGGTTTAGGCAAAGCAGTTAAGCGGATGATCATAGCCTATGGAAAATCATTCCAATAGTTTGTAACTAGCCCTGTGCCATCTGAATCAAACGTCTATGCTCCGATGTACACCTCTGTGTGTGGACTTTCAGAGTGGTTCCACACCTAGCCAAGGCTCCTGAAAACAACCACAAAACCTTACAGATCTAACTGGGAAAGGAGCTCTTCTTGTTTTAAACGCTTCCAAGATAGTTCAGACTCCTAAGTCACATCCTTGCTTTTAAAAACCTCACTTGAAAGAGGAAGGAGAGTGTTCACACCATCTATGTTACCCTCAAATCAGGTAAGGACAAACATAATGAGCCCATCCTCCCTGCATAGTCAAGGGAGTTGGTAAGAGGGAGAGGCACTATTCATGGCTCCTAACTTTATGGATGTAAGTAAATAGTATTTCTCAAATAGCATGGCTATATTCACAGATTATCCCATTTCCTTTCCTTCCCTCTCATCTTTATACGAGTTGGGCTGGATTCGCAAAAGGTGCTCTCATTTACTGAAAAGTATCAGAACAGCAGCAGATGAGCATAGCTGAATTTTGTTCCTTTGAATAATGTGACCCAGTCAAAGAACACCACAAACACCAAGTCACCCTTCTATTGCCCAACAAGAGGATCTGTTCAAATGAACCACATCCCAGGTTCTGTCCAATGTGCTTCTCTTGGATCAAAAGTGGAGATAACCACTCAAACCCTGGCTAAACTCCTCTTCCATCTGAAAGCCTACACCCTGGCCCAGCCACTGCTCCTCTCTTCTCTGCACTTCTGTAAAGCAAAAAGCAATGCCTGACAGACTGTGGTACTTTGCTTGTCATCTTGCCTCACACTGATGTGTTGCACTGCCACTAGATCATTAGCAATCGGGTTCTGAGAGATCCTGCACAACCCTTCCTGAAAAATATATGCTCCCCCCGGCTCTTGTCAACAGTCCATTGAGGTCACTGCAAACCAGTTTCCCAGGTTTCACTGGGATGACAATGAAATTTCTGGGGTGGTGAGACAGTCTGTGGAAAGCCAGGCCTGACCTGGCAAAGCTGAAATTCAGTCCTTTTAATCACAAGGCCTGTCCTTACATGTTCACGCAGAATTCCTGCTGCTTACAGTGGAGCCAAATAGGTATGTAGCTGTCAGAAAGGAGATAGGGGTTTTCAGAGCAATCTCAGCACGGATCCTAAGTCATGCTGAAATCTGCCCTAAGGTATCACAGGCTTAAAAAAAAAAAAAAATCACAGGCTGCAATCTGTGCTATAAAAGAACTGCAGGGTCCATCAATTCTCAGTCAGTAATAAAAAAGTTGAATTCCAGCCATACGAAATTGTTTTAAAGTGCCATGAGAGTTAAACTCCCATTGGAAAGCCCTGGAGGAGGATAAATCTGCTGAAGAGATCATTGTTTGAGTGAATGAATTCCCAGCCCTGTCATCCTTGTTATGGGATACCTCCTGGGCTCTAACTGTTGCACTTTAAGTGATCTGTTTATATTTCTCTGAGCGACAGAGAAATATGCGCTTCAAAAGGTTGAAAAAAGCATGAAGAAAAGACACTTACTGGTGGTTTGCTCTCCAGTCAAAGGTTTGCTCTCCCTGCCCTGGCTCACGGCAAAGATCTTAAAGAGATAGGTTGTTCCTGGGAGCAGGTCAACAACTTCAGCAAAAGAGCTCCTGGTGATAGGCAGTCTCTGGCCGTGTTGGCCAGGGCGATTGACAGGGATCACTTCCACTCGATAGCCAGACACTTGGCTCTGCGGTGGAGTCCACATGATGGTGATCTTGATATCAGAAACCTCCACAAACTGTAGTTCTCTGGGAGAAGGAACTTCATCTGAAAGCAGCACGACAGAAGAGTGTTAGAGGGAATACTTAGCAATCATCAGAAGCTACAGGTTTGCATGGAAGAGAAAACTGAATTTTGATTGAACAGTGGATCGCCCAAGAATATTTACCAAATTAAAAACATCACGGTAACCTTACCTTATACACACATTCCCAGACAATATTCAAGCAGACTACAATTCAAAATTTAACTACGTAGTTTTAAGTATTTTATGTCTTCAGACATAAAAGTTATCTTCCTGTCACAGAAATACAACTTAAAGCCCAGATGTAATATGCTACAGAACTTCAAGTATATGCAGAACCAAAAGTTTGGGTGAAAAAAAAAAAAAAAGTATTCCATGGGCTGGAAACAGAAGTCTCCTTTTAAAATTAAAAGGGAGGGTTTTCAAAACCCATGGCATGTTCTGAATATGTATAATTAACTTAAAATCCATCTTTTATAATTAAACAACTATAGGGGCTGATCTGGCCTTATTGTAGTCAAAGACAAAATCCAGTTCCCTCTGTGTTGGTCCACAGTACTGCACCCTTGAATTCCTACATTCAAATTAAGTTTCTTCAGATTAGGACTGATACTGCCCTAAGGTTAACCAATGCACATTTTTAGAAGATAGAGATGCCAAACCATAAAATCATTGAGCTGAGTTCTTTCCTGGTAAATTCCCATTTGCAAACATGTGTTTGCAACTTGCAGGACCATGAAATTCCGCTCCTACCACATGAGATCCCAATTCCTTCACTATTCTTTCTTTTGGTTTGGCTATTCAGCCCAATTGGATACTTAAACTACCCTGAAATCAGTAGTTTTTTAAATCATGGGTGCCTCAATTTTACATGGTATGGTGTTATTTTGGCATATCAGTCAATGCTGAGCAATCTCCCATCCCCACCAACTGCAGTGGAAAATAATGGTTAGGGCTGGACGGGAGAGGGAGAAGTCAGGTGAACGATGTGGATTTGTGGTGTCAGAGTACGTAACCGTACACATCTGCAGGCCAAGTACTGAGGCAAAATGACTTACCAGGCTCTTAAAAACATCTCTTAGCAGAATCCCCTTAAGACAACTTAGGAACCTCTGATCTCTCTTTTCCATAGACACAATGCAAGACCAACCATTTGACCTGCCTGCAGTCTGATCCATAGGAACTACAACGCTATTAATGCCGACTGGTGGCTTGACTGTGTCAATTCATTATTGGATATGACTTTACTATGGAACTTCAATACCCATGACATTTACAATTGAAAAAACCACGACGACAATGACAAAAACCAGGACTGAGTCCATTTAAGGATTCATTCAGCTAGAGCAATGTAAGCCTGCATTGTCATTTGGCTCTAGGTACCGACAGAAAACCCAGTGACTGGTACCAGAACATGACGATCATTACCTGCACGTGGGACGCCTGTGGTTTCTTGTTGGATGAAGACAGGGGTACTCTCCTGATTTTCTTCCACTGCGTAGATGCTGATGTTGTACTGAACACCCGGCATCAAGTCACTGAGTGTTACAGAGGTAGCAGTGTCAGGCAGGTTGAGCTCTGTGCTGCTGCCTTCCACAGACGGTGTGTAGATAATTCTGTAGCCTAAAGCAAGGGAGAGATACATATAGTCATTAGCCACAATGAGTAAGCCAGCTCAAGGAATGTTAGGAATGAGAACTAAACTGATCTCCCCACTGAGATTTCATAAAAATAGTCCTGAACTTCAGTGGGACCTGTGGCTTGCCTGTGCTCACATCCCATCTACAGATCACACACTCATAATGCCTTATAAAGCATAATCTGACCCGGATTAGAATAATTCTGAGTTTTGACATGTGGATTTAGGGTCTATACAGTTCCCATGCTTGTTATGGGATGGTATGGATGACAGAAGGAGAAGGTCACGGGGCTTGTTTTTATTTAACAGAAATCCAAAAGGAATTGTTTTGCATCCAGCCTCCTGAATTGCTTGGTTCAGACAGTGAAACCAAGCAAATGCTAAACTGCCCACGTGCTTTCCAGCTGGTCACTCAGACTGGTCAGAACTATGCACTAGCTCTCTGTCCCAGAGGTTTTTTTACGTATATTGCAGATTCTACCAACAGCGCAAAATAGGTGCACTCCAGTTAGACAAACCTGTGATTGGAGCCTGTGGTCTGCTCCAGCTAATAACAATTGATGTGTCATCTACACTTTCCACGGTGTGCTCCGGAGGTGCATCAGGAGCTGTTTAAGGGGAAAAAAGAGAGGAAGACAGCAAGTGTGAGGATAAGAGGTAACAAAATTTTATTGAGAAAACAATAAAAACAGCTTTCAAAGTGCAGCAACACCCACCCAACACATACCTGTAGTCTGTGAAGTAGACAGGATCAGATTCTGCTCTCCTTCTTCAGAGATCTGATAGACATTAACAATATACTTGCGACCAGGAAGCAAGTCAGGGATGTTGACAGAAGTGGCTGTGCTTGGAAGATCTAAGGAAGGCAGGAAAGAAAAAATTGCCTTAGCAATTCTACCTTCTTGCTTTCTCTCCAAATGAAATAATTGAGACCTCTGTTCTAATCTGGGCTGAATCGTAGCCTTCCTGCAATAAAACAGCAAGTGTTCTGCACTGTGTCTTCAGTCCACATCAGAGAAGTTGTGTGGAGAGTTGGGACAGGTCTCCACACTCAGCAAGCAGACAACACCTAGGACAGCAAGGCTTGATGTGTATATGGCAGGGCAATTTGAGCAGCAGGCCCCCACACACTGCTGGCATTTAGCCATCGCAGCTAACCGAGTACTCATTTCATACCCTGCTGTATTTTCAATACAGAAATATATGGACAAGTTTTCCCATGAATAGGTTATGTGGAAAGACTGACTCATGAGTGGAGAAGAACGACATTATGAGGGCTGATGAACAACTCTCCCCGCTGCCTTCCCCCAGACGTCCACCTACATGCCAGATGTAGGAAATTCCCCATGAAGCAGCTCCCTACTGGCCAGACTGAAGCCAAGTATCTTAAGGGAAACTGGGAATTGCCTTTCAATTTGCCTGTAAACCTCTGTCTGTAGACAAATGAGCTCAGGAGCTGCTTCACTTCACTCAGCTGCCTGTGCAGACAAGAAAGGTGGCGACAGTGCTGGCAGTCCTAATGTAAGCCACTTCTGCCCATGAGTCCAAACCCGTGACTTCAGCGGAGCAACAGTCCAGGGAGAATTAATAGGTCAGGGGATTACTGTTCCTTTTCTCATGTTGTTGTTCTATTGCACTCATGTCCTAATAGCTATTATAACCTCGAATCCTTGTGAGATATTGCTATAACCATTGTTAAGACAGGAAGTTAGGAAAAAGAAGTTAAGATGAAATTATGTGTGGTGACACAGGCTCTACTGTAGATTTTTGAAAAGTGGATTCAATTCCTAGGTTTGAGTTCAGTGCCTTTGACCAGTTTCCTGGCTTAGCTAAGTTGTCACATTATCAAAGATGAATAAGATCTGATCCAAACAAAACAACTGACCGAGCAGACTAGAACAGACATCTATCAGATGACAAGTAGCCAAGAGAGGGCATCTGGGAAAGACTTCTCTCTGTGCATTCTGATGGAAGGACAAAGGTATGAAAAAGATATAGCAAAGGAAATTAGCCAGGTGGCAAGTTTGAAAAATAAGTTTGTTTTTTTTCTCATCTGCACTGCTGCTCACTTCAGGATGCTGTGGAAGCTAGTAAATTTACATGATTTCAAAAGGAAAAAAAGACTGGACAAATTCATGGAGCTAAAAAGAATAAATATATCTACCCACAGTTACTACAAATCCACCACCCCTAGCTCAGGGACTTTTCTTCTGCAGGATCCTGGGACAGCATTCTGAGGGGGCATTGCTAAATACCTGCCTTGTTCTCATCCTCTTCCTTAGACATGAACTTACGGCCACTGATGCAAAAAGGACAATGAACTAAGTGATCTTCTAATCTGAACTAGTCCTGCCACTCTCATATCCTAATTGAATCGTACTGAAAGATATCGAGATCCTCACTATTTTCACTAGCTGTACTGATTGTCACAGGAAACAGCAATGTACTATTAGCAATGCTGTGATCTGGTAGATTAAATATTGTCTCACCAAGATACTGTGGTTCATCGCCCTCTTCGCTCAGCTCATACTCAACACGGAATCCAGAAACTGTGTCAGAAGCAGAAACCCAGGAGACAACAAAGCTGTTGGCTGTGATCTCAGTGACTGACTCTGAAGTAGCAACCATGGGAGGAAGAAGAGTTGTCTCTCCTGAAACAGTGTTGCCTACAAGAGAGAAGAAAGAGAGGTTTAGTTAACCATCACTACTTTTGCGTTAACTGGAATGCACAAGACAAAGACTTAGATGAAGGAGATCGGACTTTTCTGGATGCCCCACTGTTCAACTTACTTGTCACTGCTGTGGTGCTGGTTGTGGTAAAATCAAAACGGGTGACTTCTTTGTGGCCATACCGCTGAACACTGATGAGCTGTCCTTCATATATCACACCAGGCTTCAGGCCTGAGATGGTGTAGGAGTTCTGGTAGCCGGGGATGGTGGCTTCTTTCCACTGCCTCCCAGAGTTTTTCTGCAAGAACAATGACACCCAAACAGTGAGAGACTCCCTCACCTGCAAACAGAGGTAACTAGTGACCTAATCTTCTACAGGGTTACCAAGTCAAAGGAGATGAGAAAGGTATGTCAGGAAGCAGAGCTAATGACATTTTGGTTGATTAAGTTTTACTGGGATAAATTGAAAAACAATTTAGCTTTGAACTTTTTCCTTTAAAAGGAGCGTTATTTGGAATACATACACTAAACTCATTCCTTCATCAAAAGTGCATTAAGGCATGAAGGAATGGCTGGAAAATGCATATCTGAAGGCTGTTCACAGTAACACTCTAAGCCATCATCTGAAAACAATATACAGAAAAGTGCTTCCCTTCTACCCTGCGTTTGAACTCTATGGGAAGCTCTAAAATAATGCTCCATCCTCTGAGGTTTGTACTCCAGTGCTTTAAAGCCCATTTCACTCAGGCCTTGATCCAAGATACACTGAAGTCAGTAAAAAGACTTGAGTGCCTTTAATGGCTTTGGATCAGGGCCTTCATTGTTCTCTTAATAACAGGCACCATCGAGGTACTAATGTTCTTAATCATTAAGTGGTCTTTTGTGAAGCTGTACTCAGGGGAACTGTAACAGAACTCATCTTCGTTGGTTAAAACGAATCATTCTTCAAATATGAAGGAGCCAAGAAGCAGTGGTTAACCCGCTTTGGTTTAGACTTTACAGAAGATATGAGATGACTGTTTATTTAATCCTATGCTAGCTATTTATATCTTCATATCCCAGTTGTCTCTGGATATGCACATGGTACTAAAACAATGTTTCTCAGGATGAGGAAGCTTCTGCAAGGATTTACTTTACTTAAAGTGAAGAAGGATATAAACTTGTCTGTTTACTGTGCTAGTGCTTTGATTAATAAGATACTTCATGAACACACTGACCAGTGAAGCTTGGGCAGGAAAATATCAAGTGTTTATACAGCACTGGTTGTCTTTGATCCTCAGAGTAATGTTGACCTCAACAGGACAAGGACACTGAATGAATTAGCAACTAAAGGTTGCTGAAATTGTATCAGCCACTTCTTTCAGACACAGAAAAAGCCAAATAAAGTATTTTTGATGAACAAATGATGAATGTGGCACTCACCGGCCTCCAGCGCAAAATGTACTTGGTGATGTGAGATCGTTCAGGAGCGTTCCACTGAATGGGGTGGGAGTTTGGCTGATTTGCACTCTCTGTGATGATCACCTGAACAGGCCCACTTGACCCTGAAAAAAAGAATTGTCGTATTTTACATACTGGGGATGCTTTTCTTCTGCCTTTGTTGAGGAGTCATCAAAAAGCAAGAAAGCTGTGTGGCTCAAATACCATTTCTATGGAATTATACCATTTATAGGAAATAAGTTATGTTGTCTTTCTATCTGTAATGCTTCATTGCTCCTTAGAAGACTGATGGCTTAGAACGTATTCTGTGGGGGAGTTAACATGTGCCGTTTGGGTTAATTTCCTGGGAGTTATCAGTTAAACAGAAAATCGGTGTGGTCTAGTACAGAAAAAGTCTGTAAAGCAAAGTTATATTGTTCAAAGAGAGGGAGGTTCTCAGCAACAAACTGCTTTCATCAATTAATATTTTCTGTATGGGAGCAGGGAAACAGAAGAGAAATGTCTGCCCAATCCAGATCTGATCTTGTGGCATGGTGAGGGCAAATTCCTGATATGACATTGAATATACCCTGCAAAGAGATGCTAATCTTTTACTATCTTACTGAATTTCTTCATCAGTTGATTTGCAACCCTGAATTTTCATGACTCTGTGGAGCACTCCACAGGCAGTGAGGCATGTCTTCCACACACACCCACCACCAGAAGGGCTGGTGGAAGTCTTGAGACAAATCAGGCCCATAAACTCATGAAAATACAACTTCAGCAGTGTTGTAATGCTTAAGACCACCAATTGCATTTAGCTAGATCAGGCTCAGGTGTATTTTCTCCACAAAGCCCTCTAATAGGGAAGGGGAAGGGGAAGGTTTTATGACCCTACGGTTCTCCTTTCAGTCCCTCCCAGCCCAGCTGGGGAGGTTTCACTGAACATTCAGCATCACTGTGCTTGTGTTAGTTCTCAGAAAATGCCAGCAAAGAGCAGCTTGGAATCTGCAGGAAAGTGTCTTGGTTTAGCCATTAAATACCTTCACCCTCCACTCCCAATATTTCTAATTATAATGTATTTAGACAACTGTGTAACATATATGCCTGTTCCATATTTAACGGAACTTCCAGGCAAACAAACCTGTGCCCACAGGCAGAAAAATTCAAAGCTCATCTAACCCCAAATCTACATTCAGAAACATTAGATTTGATTTATTTACACATTTTCAGTCACTCTTGTGTCTAAAGAAGCCCAAAGCCCTGGTCTCCAGTCTGGAGGCGTGCATATTTCACATAGCTTAGGGGGATGTTTGTTTAAGCAGTCTGACAGGAGTCAATGAAGCTCAGCAAGGCCCAGTAAAAAGCTCAGGGTCAAAAAAAAGTCCAGAGAAGGCCTGCTTCCTATTCTTGCCCTCCTTAGTTTCCTGCCCCAAAGAAAAGTAGTCCCTACTTCTGTCTGCCAAGAGTCCTATTCCCTTGCCTCTGGCTCACTAGCTGTATGGCCACGGATAGAAATGCAGTTATTTCAGTGACAACACTGCTGGGTATAGGTCAGGTTCAATAGGGTGCTGTCACAAAACCCTTTATACCACGTGCATGAAGCAAGTCACAGAGAAGGGGTACTCACTTCACTTATGTGAAGCACTGAATTGCATTGGACTTCAAATGCGCTAGTCCCCTTCTACAGCAGGATCACCTGTATTAAAACCCTCTTTCTGAATGGGTCTCACATTCCCTTTCTTACCTTGCAGGGCACTTAGGGGATAAATACATTGCAGCTACTAAGCTGACAGATGCTTCTTAATCTATCTTAAAATAAAAACAGAGAATCAACTCAACATTGAAGCTGCTACTTCCAATCTTTACGCGGTTCCTCCATATTTATGCTCAGAGATGGGTTGGGGAACCAATGACTTGAGCATAGTCTTCTCCTCCCAATAGGGAAGCCACAACACAGCCTTAATATTTCATCTTATTTAAATTAAGACAGTGGTAGTTGCAACATTACACAGGAAAGTAGAGTTGTTCTCCTTATCATGTTCTGTTCAGGGAACTGAAACAGAGCAAGCCAACAAACGGGCATTGCCTGTACCCATAAAGATTTCCTGGAACTGACTGAGCAAAACAAAGTTCAAATATTTAATTTCTTCAGGGCACTGATCAGGAAAAACGCTTCATTCCCTGGCAGATTTTGCTTCTGTAGTGAGTGGAAAACGAAAGGCTACACATGTAAGAGTTTTAAGCAACTGAACGTTGCAGGTGTGATATCGCCAAATACCAAGAGGCAATGGAAACCCAAGTTGTTGTGCAAACTGTTGGTCATTCCCTAAACTAACCCTGGCCTCAGGAATAGCTGTTAAAAGCCTGGCCCCCTCTTTATAATCACGACACCTGTTTGCATCTGCCAAGGCAGAGGGTAGGAAACGGTTCTGTTTAAAAAGGAAACCAAAAGGAATAATGTACAGAAATCTGAACAGGTGAGGGGTAGAAAGATTGCTTTCCTCGTGTCTCACTCAGCAGATGAGTTAGTTATCTCTTGTGTTTCTTACCAGGATAGGTCTGCAGAGGCTGGCAATGCCATTCTCCAATACCACGACCATAGCAATAGCACTGGTATCTAACACCATGGACATACTTCTCCCATGAATCTCCGATTTGGTAAAAGGTACGGGTTTCTGAATCCTGGCACTGATCTAAAGGCACAAAAGAGACAGTTAACCACTGCATGTTACTGAAACTAGAGTGAAAAACCTACGCCAAACACAGAATAAGTCACAAGAAACTTTTACACAAAGAAATGTAATGCCGATGTTTTTTTGCAAATATAGTTACATAAAGAGAAAGTGGCAACAGAAGAACCTTGATTTGAGATTCAATTTGATATAGTACTGCATGTGTGAGGTTAGATACTAGGGAGCTAATTCAGCTGTGATGCATTTTTTAAGATGCTGTTAAGTACAGACCATCCACCTGGCAAGCTTCCCACTGAAGTTAATGGGGTGTTCCTTCAAGAAAGGATTTATTTTGAACTATCTATTGTGGAGCCCAATTCTGCTCCAGTCAACTAAGTTCATCTCTCACCCAAAGCTAAACCATGCTGCTCTCAAGGAAATCAATGGCAAAATTTCTACTGTCTTCAGCAGAATTCAGTTGTACTTTACAAGTCCAAAGTGACTCATTAATTTTCAGCACAGTCTTTCCAGATTTGCCATTGTATAAACCAAAGGAGGACAGACCAAATCATGAAATCAGCTTACCTAGTGTGACTACAACACAGTACCAGCGCTTCAGTATACTTTCTAGTCTGACCTATCCCTGTGTTTCTGGGTCAATGAAAATTTTCAGTGAGAACTAGCTTTATGCTTGCTTGGATAGACAGGAGCCTTCTTTAGAAAGAGACAAAATTAGAACAATTGCACCTTTACACATAGCTGAAATCATCCCCTCCCCCACCTTCTTTCAGAATAGTAATTTTCAGGAGCTTTACAATCCAAGTTCCTCCAGTAAACCTGTGCAGATATTACTGTAAATCAAGCAGAACTTAACCACCAGTACTTTCTAATAGATTTTCTTGGCAATAGTTCGAAGTTCTCTTGGGCTTAGTAATTGCAAACCAAACAGACAGGTCTTATCTGCCAATCAAGGTTCACTAGGGAAGCCGGGGGGGGGAGGCAGAAGAGATGAAATCTCATTCCTGCAGAGAACCATGATGGTTTTAGCTAGCCTCCAGAGTGCTATTAACACGTATTCTCATCCTGAGCCTTCTCTCTTTGCCAGAACAAAGGGCAGCCAAAAAAAATCTGTTTAGTCCAAGGTAAGTTAATATACGCTGGTGCTCCATTCCCAGTTGAATGAGGAGACCTAAAGATTATAGGATAGAGAAAGGACAGAAAACTGATCCTACCACCAGTACCTAGCTGCATATTATCAGCGCTCAGTCTGAGCGCCCTGCCTGCTAGGCTAGCAGCTCAGGTACCAGAATTCAGCCAAATCACCCCAGCCTGGGGCTAATATCCCTATTACCACAACCTGCTACATTTTAAGAGGTATGTTGCCACAATCCATTACTACTGCATCATCATCAACAACTTCTGTGGCACATCTGATAACCCAAGCTTCTCTCCTTAAAACTAGGAATCCCCTTTCACTTACCCTCCAGCAAATCCAGCGTTACTTCTACTTTTGCAGTTGTGCAGTTCAGGGGAGAAAGTGGGCAAAGACTGGGTCCAAATTCACACACCAGTTTGACCATACCGCAACCAGTTCCTACATAGCCACAGTCTGTGTTTAGCGAGCGAGAACAGCTGGTGACTTACCAACAGGATCACATTTCCATCTCCCCCGGCCCTGGCCAAAGCATGTGCAGTTCAGCATGTGCCCCTCATCATGACGCTTGTGGAAGGTCTGGTTCACATCGTAGGTGATACCGTCCACAATGCACTGGTCTGTTTGAGAAAGAGCAGAAACACTTTTGTCAGCAATAGCTCTAAGCGTTAAGACAAAATCCTTCTGCTTGGCACGTTGTTCCCTCCTCTTGATCAACTTACAGAGACTGACCATGACAAGCTCCATTCATACAAAAGGGAACCCTCCTGATATCTGTGATCATCACAGATTAGTGCTGCATATCACTGCTCCTGAGTTCATTTATCATCAGTGTGTAAATAAGCAACACTTGCAGAAAAGGTGTCTGTAGGATGCAGTCCAAAGTACTATGCATTACTCAAACTACAGAGCTGCCTGGTTCTTCCTTGTGACATATTCCACATGTGAAAAAAAAAAATCTAAAGTAGCACACTAACTCTCTCCCTACCTCCTCTTAGGAAGATCTAGACTGGAATACCTCGGTGAGTACTGTCTGAAATCATTAGAACTATAAAAGGACAAAAGGGCTAATCCAAATTCATAAAGATACCATGAAGAGGTAAAAACATCCTCATGATGTTATTCTGCCGTGTATTTCTGCTACACTTTGTAGTAATCTGAAGACAGGAGCAAATCTATTACAAACCCAAGATGCTACTGGTACCTACTAATCTACTATTCCCTCAAAACACAGTAACCAGATCCCATGCATAAGTACAATGGCATCAGTCTATTAAGTCCAATGGCAATGTGTCAATCAGTGATCTGGTCCAGTATTCCTAACGCCAGTCTAATCACAGCAAGGAGCAGAAAGACAAAACAAACAAGAAAACCACCCCAGAAGCATGTTGTTTTTGTTAACTGGGCCCCAAGAGACACAAGTTCAGTTCCGGAGTCAATCACAGACCATCTGTCCTTGGGGAAGTGACTTAGTTAATCCCAGGCCTTCATTCCCCACCATACTTTCCCACACCACAGGCATGGCATCAGGATAAAGCAAGCAGTGTTCAGACCCTCCTACAGGCACCAAGGACCCTCCTCTGGCTGCTGTGTTTAAACAGCTCTACTTAGATAACCTTTGCCTTTTGAAAAATCAAAGTATCTCCAGTCCCCACCAAGAAAGACCACTTTAGCTCCAGAATAAAACAGCCGAAAACTAGCTGCGTGAATGGAAAAAGGAGTTTCACAGACCAGAACTTTTAGCAGTGCATTTCTCACTGTTCTGAAGTAAACGCATTAAAAAAAAAAAACCATCCCAAAGCCCTTAAGTGAGCCTTTCCCTATAAATTATGTCTCATTTCAGCACTGGTGTTAAGAGTCCTTTCTTGGCTGCTTGACAGCAACCCCCCTGCCTTTTCCAGACATGAAGCCAATGCTGTGAGCTAGCTGTAGAATGATCAAATGTCTGTGCTTTTAAGTCTTCTTTTTTTGGTATTGCTTAAGCACTTCTCCACTTGGACCACTCATATAAATAAGTAAATAAATAAGAGTAATTTCAGTGCTGTCCTGCCAACTTCTCATATAGATTAGCCAGCAAAGGGCTAAACCAGCACAGAGGAATTGAAAATTTCACTGCAGGACAATAAAACAAGACAGCTCTGCAATCAAACTTCAGACTAGTCTGGAATTTTGTCTGTTCTCAAGCAGGGGAGAGGTGCCTCTGCTGAGCTCACTGTAAAGTCACAGCGCTCTGATCCTAAACATAGACAAAAGGAGGTAGGGATACCTCCTGATAAAGCTCATCAAGTTTTCCTCCTGCTAGCTAGCCTGCAAAGGCTGAAATAGCACTTTTCCAGCATGTAAACAACACAGGAACTCCAGGTAGTCCCTCTGATTCCCTTTCTACTCCAAAGAAAAGCTTGATAATACACAGTTCTCTAGCCTGGGTTCCAACTCACAGTGACAGAAAAGATAACCAATTTCTCCCACCTCCCAAACACTTACACTAAAGTGGTGACATCAACATGACAAGCAGTACCTCTGAGCTGGGAATATGCAATGCAAGTCCACTCTCCGCGGCCATTTCCTACACAAGTACATCTCATCATGTGGCCCATGTCATGTTGTTTATCCCACTGGTCCCCAACACGATACATGACACCATCGTTAGTTGTGCAGATTTCTTCATGGGCTGGTTGGGAAGAAAGTTAGAGGTTTAGAGCATTTGCAAAGCCCCTTCATACTGTGTAGTGCGCTTTCTGACTCTGCAGCTTTAGGCACTCACTCAATTTCAAATAGTATTTTTGCTGGGTCATGGCATTCTCTAAGTGCAGATCCCTTGTAGGACTTCATTAATTTTAACTTTCATTTGAAAGCTACTAGAAATAGCTTCTGTACAACATCCAAGGGGTGCTGTGTGAGAGAGTCAATTCTTGTTACATACGTGCCTTTATATGAACATAGCTATTTGAAGATCCGCATGTTCCACAAGCTGTTTAAGGATTCAAGATGCTGCATTGCCATTAGTTACAAAAGGCTTTTCAGTTAGGAATTGGTAGTCACATTCCCTCCCACATTTCCCCTCCTAACTTCATGGAGATGCGCACAGGTTGTAAGAATGGATCACGATATTGATTTTAACATTACTGCCACTTCCAGGGTAACACACTGATATTCCAAGGGCAGACTTATTCCTAACCGCAGATGGGGCAAGAGGAAGTGATGAGCCATGAGGGAGAAGCTTTGGCAGATGGAAGATAAAAACCTCACTCGCTCTAAAGCGCTGCTGTCCAATGCTCTCTAATGGATCTACACAGTTTGCACCAGCTGAGAAGCATGCCTACCACTGGCTTGTAGCGAAGGAGTAATGAAAATTGCGTTCTCCTGGCAATGCCCAAGTCTCTGCTAGAGGTGATCAGTAGGGAAAATGGACAAAACAAAACTTCAGAAATGCCTTAAAGTGTCTTGGACTTGGACACGGCTCACTGGAAGTCATCAATAACTGACCAATGACTGACAGCTCTTTACTTTTCAGCTCAAAGAACCACTTACAGGTATTCCATAATCCCTTTATGGTTCTCAGCCTTACCAGCCATAGGGCAGAAACCAAATTTCTGGTCAGCATCATAGTTCTCAGTGGTTCCACACCACTTCATGTTGTCTCTCCGTCCCTCAGAAGTACAGTCAGTGTAGTTGCGGTTGTTATACAGGAAGGGGAAGTGGCACAGAGCACCATTGGAATTGCCACCACGTGTCTGGACCAAAACTGTACAAAAAGAGAAAACAGATGCAAATGAAGCCTGCACTCTCCCTCAGCATGCACGGAAGAGCTTGAAAAACAAACCACTAGCACTATTTTTTCCCACGTGTATGTTATCCACAAGCCTCTTTTCTTGGCTTTAATTAATTCAGATCTGGAAACACAAGTCTTGTACAAGGTCAATTCAGTTCAAACATTGCTTTGGAAGGAGTTCCAGAGCCAGCCATGGGAATTCCTGAGCAATAGGGAAAACCAAAGCCTACTGTGTTTGGGAAGTGGCTTTGCAGACCCTTTGTGCCAAACCAAATAAACCCACTCAGCACACCTGTATTGTCTCACTGAGGCTATTACCCAATTGTCCCTTTTGGCTTAAAGTAAAGCCTTAGTCCTCAGAAAAGGGTCACAATTCAGGTACAACAGGACAAGTCAAACCCCCCCTGCAGGTTGGAAGCTTCATGTTTTGCAAGCAGCAGTGGAAAGAGGGCTGTAATCTACCTGAACTACTCACCTCTTGAGCAACTGTGCTTTACAAATAATGGAGAACACGGAGGCATTTATTGAAGTTTTTCTATATTGGTATTTCTCATTCCCCACAGTATATCACAAGAAGCCTCAATAAAACAAGAATGTGTGTGGACAAGGACAGTGGATATTTTTGTTTCGTGTTGTTTGGGGTTTATTTTAAAAAGAAAGAATATTATATGTGCTGGAGAGAAAATCTGAAAAAAAATAACTGAAGTAGAATAGAGTAAAAAAAAAATAAGTCTATGCAGAGTAAGAAGTATTTTCGTGTGGGAACGTGAAAAATTCTCTCCAAGGTCAGGTCTCAGAGAAGCTGCCTGGATGCTGTTCCATGGATGTCTGATGGGCTTTCCAGGAAATGCAACCACACAGGTAGATTTGTGCTATGAAGAGAACACTGACCATCCACGGACAAGAGGGAATGCTGACACATTAGTCATGCAACAGCTCTTGATCAGTGATCACAAACCACATTAAGATTACTGCTATATATGGCAACCTGGCCAGATAGTCAGGACGGGGGGAATGACAGAGGACTGCACAAACTGTACTCCATGGATATCTTTCTCTTCACAGCCTAATATGGGCATTGCTCTAGCAATTCAGCCAAGCAAAGGCAAAGTCTAAGTACCCTTTGGGCCAAAGCTCTGTCCGGACAAGGTACTCCTGTTGAAAGGTCAAGCTCACAGGAGAGAGAACAGGATTCAAAAGTTACACCTGTATCACCCTGAGCACGCTCCAAAGATGCCAAGATCACAAAAATGCCCTGACTCCAGGCAGCCCTCCATTCACAAGACTGCTTTGCTGTTGAGGCATGCCTAGACTACCGGAATTGTTCAGGAAGCCTGTCCCTATATTCTCTGCTCCTTCCTCCATCTGCGCATGAGGGTCACATGCATGTGAAGATCCTCCGAGAACTTACCATTCTGCTCAGTACAGAAGGAGTATCTCCTGTCCTGTTCAAAGTTGGAAGTGGTGCTGCACCAGAGGTGCCCATCTGTGCGGCCTTCAGTGGTACAGGAATAGAAAGTCCTTCCGTCGTAGGTGAAAGGCAGAACACAAGCTTCTCCATCAGAATTGCCACCATATGTTTGGGTCACAGCTTTAAAGCAAGCAAACCACAGCATTAGACTCTAAAGCAATCCCCAAATCTTAGGGTTCTAATACAGCAATAGAGCCTCTGGGCCAAGTCACTGGCTGATGTGAACCCACACTGACTGCCATGGACCTGGGCCAATACACACCAACAGAGGACTTAGCCCCACAGCTGTGTCATTCTTTTACATTCTTTTCCAAACATATATTATTGCAGCTTGGCTTGAATAAAGTTATTAATGCTGCTCCCCAAGGGCTCTGCTTTCCCTCAGCAGGTTATATATAACTCAATGGGAAACGTTCCTGCCCTACAGAACCAGGCTTCAAATAACCAAAACAACTATTTCTTCACCCCTTACACCTTTCTCCAATACATTTTCTTCAGAAGATGTTTCTCATACACACACAAAGGATTCTAGTTTGAAATTAAACAACAGGGCAGTCCCAAAGATCTCACTGGACTGACCAGGCACCAAACACAAGCTCATACCTATTTCCTGGCAGCTCACTCCATTGCCCAGGCAAGTACAAAGCATTTGCTGGCTGCCCTGTGTCTTGAGCCACTGCATGCCCACAGAGTACACCACTCCGTTATCAGTTATGCACTGGCCATACGGCTGAGGCTGGGGCTGTTGAGGCTGGGGCTGGTACAATGCAGTCTGTACATTCGTGAAGCTAGGAGAGCCAGATCCTGCAGCAGAACATGGGAGAGAAGTGAGATGTTACATGCAAAGTTGAAGAACAGAATGCTTCAATTAAATGCTGGGATAATAAAACCTTAGGCACCCCATCAGATCGAAGGTACAACTCTCTTCTCTTCCCTAGAGATATGTTAATTATTCCACTTAGCAAACCTCAAAATTAAAATAACAACTCCCTGTTCTGCTAACAGTAGCCTCTCGTTTCTACCACTAGAAAGGCATTAGAAAGGATTAAGAGCATCAACTGCTTTCCACAGGAATTGTTTAAAAACATTTTTTTTTGGAAAAACATCTTTTTAGTTGAAGAAAGTGTAGAATAGAAAAATCAACATCAGTGAAAAGACAATTAAAAAATACCAAGGAAGTAGGGGAATAATGCAAAAAGGATTCATTTTTAATTTTTCATTGAAAAAGAAAAACCACAAATAGATTCATTTATCACAGAATTTTTAAACTTTGAATCAAAGGGTTTGGTCCATTATAATTTGGAATAATACTGAAAGACAAAGAGGCTTGTTGTGTACATTATGGAAATGTTTGCTAAGGATTCCCACAGGAATCTCCATAAATTCAGCTCTGACAAAACAGGGGAAATATTAATGGAAACAAAACACTGGCACCCTTGAAGGTTTGTGCATTTTGAAGTTTAGACCTTCTGAGAGTTTGAAGTTAGCCTGCTAGTACTGAACAGTTAAAGGTCATTTACCAAGAAAAATTTAGTGTAGGTACGGCAGGAAAACAGGGAAGTTTTACATTGCATTCGCCAGAAGGAAACCTAGATCCTTGAAACTGCAAAAAAGAATTTAGAAGCTGAAGACTTGAAAACAAACCTTGGGCAAAAAACATATGCTACCCATAAACTAAGTAATATTTCATACCAAAATTACAAACTATGTACATGTATTAAATAGCATTGTATACATTCCTTGGCATTTCTGTTTTTTAAAGCTCAACCATTAGTAGGTGTATTTATCTTGTCAAAGAAACCAGATGGTCTCAGTGGAGTTTAAATTAAGGACATTTCAACAAAGTTACCCTGAGGCGAATACATAAAGTTCAAATACTAACTTGAAGTGCCATGCTTCCAAAACAAAGCTAGTTCCAGTGGATGCATGGGTCTACCTGTGATTTACTGCACTGTGATTGTGCAGGCAATCACATCTGTATCTGCAAGCCTCACTTCTGCACAGAAACAAGATATAAATTAATCTTATTTACAAACGCACAAACCTTTGAACTCTGACCCTCTTTGTTGATGATCCTTCCCTGACAAGATGCCTAGATGCCTAAATTGGGATGGCACAGTTCGGCACTAAATCCTAACCATTCAAAATGTGCCATTTCTTGTCCCTTCCCCTACCTGACACACTACAATGCCCCACTTACCAGTGCTAGTCGTATGCAGGGATGTGTGTCTTTCGCATTTCCATTCACCTCTGCCGTTACCAGTACAGACGCACTGAAGCAAGTTTCCACGGTTATCCTTCTTGCTCCAGGTGTCTCCAATTCTGTAGGAAGTCTTGGTGTCATGGTCATTGCACCTATCTGTATAAGGAACAAGACTGTTAGCTGTTTCTGCTTTGGATGGCTTCACCGTACAATTTATAGGACTGAACCACCAACACAATCAAACAAACTGATAGCTTAAAGCCTTTATTGACAGCCCTCTTCATTTTCTGCAGCCCAGTATTACAAGTCCTATATGCACTAAAGCCTGCACTAAACCTCACAGGCTGAGAGATTCTGAAAATCCTGATACTTTATTCTAAGGGAAAATTCCCATTTATTTCCAGAACTGCAATTTCACTTTGTAGCCACTGTCAAAACTAGCATCATAACTTTCCCAGTGTGAACATGGTAAGCTATGTTCAAAATCAACGTGAAAAAGCACATTCTGGATTGAAAACCTTCCTGCTAGTTACTTTTACAGCGATTCTAAGACCATTCTGTCTAGCACACACCTTAAAATTGTTTTAATGTCTGGTTTTTGGGTTGGTTTTTTTTTTGAAGCAGAAGTCTTTGTAGCTTGGGTCATTTCATACTATACGCAGGGCACAGTTCAAGTTCGGGGGTCTACTTCAGCTGGAAGAAACTAAAATCTGTTTGAGGGCAACATGTTAAATTCCGTTTCTTCCAAAAGAAGTGTCCATGAAGCTCCAGTAAAGTTAATATAAGTTGCTCATGTCATACCAAGGATATTAGACTTTCTAAATCTCCCTGTTGTCTTTAATAACCCACAGCCCCTGATGAATTGAGTAAATCGGTTCAAAGGACAGCATAACAAACTACTTTTGTCTGGGTGACAGATCCACATGGATTAACTAGTTCTTCTTCCATTACAACATTCTACCTTCTCATGCAAGGGCAACTTGAGAGCTCAGATATAATCATGGATCAATGAACATGGATTTATGAAGAAATGTGGAAGGACATATGCATCATGCCAGATTGCCACTAAGAGAGCACAGGGGATAGAATATGAATGTGGAAAACACATTACTAATTCATAGTATTTAAAATGACCAAAAACTGAGTATTTACCAGAATAGTGGTAAATTGGTGAAGTATTCATAATGTAATTTGGCAAATGTGAAAAAACCCCACTGTCTTATGGACACTCAGATTCTCAAGTTAGACAATGAAAAGCTGAAGTGTTCCCCAAGAAATCAGCTGTGATTCTGGAAAACGCTGGCCATAAAAGACATAAAACAGCTGCACATACTGAAGCATAATGCCACTTTGTGGGCTACAGCTATCATTTTACATACATAAATTTGAATTTCTCTGTTTGATTACATTTGAAAAACAAAATGAAAAATGAACAGGTCATTTTATTGCAATTTCCCCTATGATACAACAACGCAGACCCCAGTTATGGGAGGAAAGATACTGCCAAATCATTTTTACTAGTAATAACTACTCCTCCAAAATTCACAAACAACACATTCTGTTTTATTCATTCCTATTTGACAGTTAATGATTTTTCCCCATATGTTTTTACAGACTTCATATTGTCAAGGCTGGTTTGATTTTTACAGCCTATTTCTTGACCAAGTCTCTCCAGATCTTCAGGTTTAATCACAACCCTCCTTAGTGTTTCAGTTCTCTACCGGTCTGCACTTTATATCAGCAGAAAGCCATTATCTGTGCGCCCCAAGGCAACTGATTATGAGGCAATTTAAAGGCTACAAAAGAGTTTCTCAAACCTTGCATAACAAAGGTGTAAGGTACAAAGTTAAATTTTCTTGAGGCAACTGGTGTAAACTGTGATAACTCCGCAACGGAGCTTGCTCCTAACAAAATTGGAGCAGAAGGTAGACAAACAAGATTTTGGATTTTTAAAAGCCTTGTTTGCTTTGCAAATACAAATAAAATGGAATATTTACAGTAATGTCCTTCAATGATTAAAAAACTAAAACAGTCACCTGCGCTGGTGAAGCATGTTTACACTGAAGGCAAAATGGTGGGAAAAACTAAGCAAGATGCAAAAGCAGACAGAATAAACCCCGTTTTAGCTAACATACATATTAAACAGTAATAAAGAGAAAAAAATAAGAAGACATTTTAATCTGACAGATCCTGCTGTTGGAGCAGGTAACTATTTCGCTTTAAAAGCACCTAATTCTCCCTCAGGAGGCTACTTAAAAAAACAGAAACAGAGATATCAGGCCAAACTCTCTGCCATCTTGCAGACCAGGCAATTCCCCCGACCTCCTGGGAGACACGCGACTGTGACTCAGCTGGCCTGCGTATTTCTTAAAACCTTTCCCTCTAAATCAGGTTAAAACGCCAAATAATCCAGCTACTCTGTCACCAGCATAGATCACCAACTCCCCCGCGTGTCCCCAGATCGCAAATGGCAACCGGGATGAGCAAACGCTTCCCTCTCACCTCAGCGGGGTCTGTGTCCCACCCCTCCTCAGGAGACAGCCATCCCTCTAAAACTACCATCAGTTGCAATGGGGCAGAAAAAGGAACATCTTTTTTTGATGCAGGACAGATGTGAAAAATAAGTAAGATAAATAAAATGGATCAGGCGGCGGATGCCAGGCCAGCACTTACTTCTGGAGGTGCAGGTGATGCGGCCGCTGCCCTCCCCCAGGCAGGTGCAGTCCACCATCATCCAGCCCTGGTAGGGCTTCTCCCAGGTCTCGCCAACCACGTAGGATGTCCCGGCCGTGTTGTCGTAGCATCGCTCAGCTGCAAGAGGGAAAGGGCATAAGAGTCCACCCGGGGCTATCCCAGATGGGGACGCCTGAGGGAAGAAAAGGAGGAAGAGGCCATACACCTTGACCAAGCTAAGAGTGCTACCTACCCACGGGCTTGCAGGTCCACTCGCCCTTCCCGTTGCCCAGGCACACGCACTCCAGCATGTAGCCACCGGTCTCGTGGGGACGGCGCCAGGTATCACCGATCTTGTAGGACTGGCCCCCCTCATGGCAGCGATCTGCAGTGAGAGAAAGGGGAGCTGAGGTGAGGAGCCACACCAGGGACAGCATCGTGGGGACAAGGTAAGGGCCACCTGGCCAGGGGCGAAGGGAGTCAGCTGGGGGCAAGGTGGGGAGCCCTGAGGAGTGGGGGAGAAGACGGCCACCTCCTTCTCCAACCTCCAAAATGGCACCCGCCATTTTCTGAAGCTCCCAGGCCCTGTCCTCTTTCCTCTCCACAAACCTCCTCCAGGTTTCAAACCACAGCTGAGATCCAGCTGGTGAAAGCGGAACACAAGGGTCCGAGGACGTGCTCTTTCTCCCTCAGACTCCGCTCACAGCCTGAGGGCTGGTGAAAGACGGTTTGCCTCCATCTTGTTCTGAGGTGGTGCCACTGGGCCTCTCTGTGGCTGTCCCTCTACAGCATGAGGGACATGGTGGCAAGGCCAGCACGTGGAGAATAAGGAGGTGCTTGGTGTGACACCACAGTGGGACATTTGTTCTCTTGGGTTTGGAAACCCTGCCCTGGGTTGGAAAGATCCCCAGCCCGCTGATGCCCCACAGTGCTGAGGCAGCCTGGACCCACCGCTTGGCCCAGGCTCAGGGAGGGAAACATGGTGAAGGGCAGCTTGCAAACACAGGGTCTTCTTCCAAGAAAGAAAGGAGAAACACACATCCGGTTCATTTATTAAGGAGCCACTAAAATGTTTTGTTGGCTCATTTATGAAAGCAGGGAATCTAAGAGTTATGAAGATTGAGCCAAAGCCAGTTGCAGTCAGTGAGACTCTCCAGCAAGCTCTAAACCAGGCTGATGATGAGGAAATGAGACTGCTCTTATGTCTGCAGTTTCCTTACTGACTCCTTTTCTTACAACACTTATCCCTGCCCAATAAAATGCCATTAAATTCAGAAGGGCTTCAGGTCTACTTGTTAGATTCAATACTTTTTGGGTTTTTTTCCATGCTCTAATGATGGCTGGCTTCCGAGTCCTCTGTGGCAATGCTACTAGCATCAGCATGTGTGTCTTAAATAAGAAACTGGATACTTTTAAGAACAAGACTTTTCTCAAAAGGTGCCTCAGGGACTTTGAAATCTCAGTCTAAAAGTCCTGACACAGTGATCTTCATCTGTGCTCACAGAAAGTCTAATTATGAACCAAAGGGAAATTGTGAACAATTCAGTGACTCAATAAGGAAAGGATTTCCAGACAGAGACAGAGAAAGCTCTCCCTTCTCTCTGAAAGGGAGAGCTGGGGAGAGAGGATCAAGGGAAGAGAGGGAGGAACAAGAGGAAAATATGGGTCAGACTGGTGAAAAAGGAGTTGCAGAAACACATTGAGCTGGTGTCTAGATACCAAATCCCAGCTCCTTCAGGGACAAGTGTTGGCATGAAATTTTTGGAGGACAGGGGGACTGGCTCTCAGGTGGTATTTATTTATTATTATTTATTCAGAGTAGTTCTGTTAATGCTGATGATGTTATTCTGACTCACCAGCTGCACAGCAGACCCTTACTCTTTTTTTCCAGTAAAAATGCCCTACTTTCATAAAACTCACCTGTGAAGGTGTAACACACTCTTGTATATTGTGAGTGTACTAACCTGTATGGCTGGACGCTAACAGTAGTTTTTGGCATATGATTTTACACATAGCACTTTACCTCTTAAATAAAAGAGGAATCTGGTTGTGCAAATGTATGTACATGGGACAAAGACTTTAAATTCCAAGATTTTAGCAGACTTTGGATTAAACCACCCCCCAAACTCTAGCTAATGGGCATTGGGAATATTGTGTAAATTGCTCTGGAAAATATGACGCTAAGGAACAATAGCTGTAGTAACAGGCTCTTGGTTGGTTACATACTGGCAATGGTGCAGCTGATTCTCCCACGTCCGGCTCCAATGCAAGTACAGTCCCAGATCATGGAGTCCTTGGGGCGCTCGTACGTCTCTCCTACTCGGTAAGTGGATCCAGTGTATTTGTCAAAGCAAGTCTCTTCAGCTATGAGGGGAGGAAAAAAAAAAAAAAAAAAAAAAATCAGCTTCATGTAACCGTGCCAGTAACATGTACAGTCAACAGAAACACACATTCCTCGCCTCCTCACACAGATGCTCTTTTTTCCTGGGGAAAAATGCTATCAGTCTCCTCTTCCTTCTTGGGATGGAACAGCAGAGAGGAAGCTGGATGAAATTTGCCCCCCTCAAGGTCCCCATGATGCTGAATAACCTCGGCTTCCCTCCCCCAGTAGGCCAGAAGTTGAGCATGGCACATCGACATCCATGCCCTGAAAGGATCAATCCCATCTGCCTGAAGGGCAACAGTACAGAAGACAGGAGGGAGCAAACACCCCCTAGAAACTGTGTGCTTTGTCATGCTAATCCTCCTTGTTCTGATCTGGCAAAAAAAAAATTTAAAAAATTGAGTATATTAATTCCAAATTGTACAGCAGTCCCATCAAAGTCAACAGCCCTACTTGTGAATTGTTCACACTCGTGCATGAGCGATTACAGAATGGTTATGTCAGTGCTGCCACCAGACTTGAGATCTGCAACAGAACAACCTTCTTCACTACCGGACAGATAAAGTTAACTGTGCCATAAGGGAAACTTGCTATTGGACTTTGAAGTTTGGGAATTCCTGCAGGGGAAGGAAAGCTAGATTAAACCCCCTTTTATGGGGGAGTAAGGGAACTGAGTACGCCTTTAAAATACTGTAGCTGTGAGGCAGGCAGCACACAAGCCTTGCAAAACAGATTGCTGGGACGCTCCCATCTGTCTTACATGAATACTGTCAGCCAGGAACCAGTTTTTCTCTCTTATATCTCCAGGGCAACATAAAGGAGTTATGGCAAACCAGTGGCTTCAGACCAATAAATACAGATAGATCGCATCTGATTACCTAAACCACATTGTATCCCAGGAGGAGGCATCTTCCAGCAGACTTTGCATTTGAAGTTCTTTGTTACCTAAACTTTTTCTGCAGAAGACTAAACAATCTCATTTTACACTCAATTATAGAAAGCTCACAGCATGGCTGGGGGGCTGTGGAAAGTTGTAAGTTGAAATATTTTTAAACATGCTGACGACACTGCACAGCTATGAAAAGTTGGGGTGAAGCAATCAAACAGCACAGAGCCAGAGCTGCAAAGTGAGTCCAGATTTGAACTTCCCCCATGCGAGTCCAGGAGTCAGTTCAGTTCATTATAAAGAAGAGGTTGGCTCCAAAATTAATGTTTAGATCCAATCCTCCAGAGAGATGAGTGATGTTTGGCTCAGGGTTCTGGTGGCAGGCCCATCGCTAATGAAAAGCATTTCTTAAAATCCCAAGCCACATCTTCAATGTAATTGAGTGTAGATCCGTTACTGACCCTAAGTACCAAACTTCAGCTGAAGTTATAACTCAGTACAAGGCATAGCTTACTCGGCACCAAAAGCCATTCTGGGGTCTTGATGCAGAGAAAGAGAGATCACCAACTTACGTTCAGGCTTGCTTTCGCAGTTAAACCCTCTGCTTCCACCATAGCAGGTACAGACCAACGTGTTTCCCAGGTAAATGCGCTCCCACTGCTGGTTTATCTGATAGTATCTTCCATTGTCAAAGCAGGTCTCTGCTGGGGGGGAAGAGGAGGAGGAAGGAAGCAGCGGGGAAAGAGAAAGAAAAGTTTGGAGTTAGCGAGGGCAGGGGCACGGCACGGGCAAACCCCGCCTGCAGCGGGCACCGGCTGCTCTGCCCCGGCCTCGCTCGTGTGCGGGCCCCGCCGAGCCCGAGGGCCAGCAAAGGGCCGAGCTGCGCGGCCCGAGGGAAGCGAAAAAGCCACGCGGGGGGGTATCACTCGGCGGGATGGGGGGCTCCTGCTGCCGCCGCGTCCCGGGGGATCGGGGCAACGCTCGCGTCCCGTCCGCGCTGCGGAGGGGCCGGGCCGAGCCCCCGGCCGTGCCGTGCCCTGCCCTGCCCGCGGGACCCCATCCCGGCGCGGTACTCACGCTTGCCCTGCGCGGGGGTGCCCTGAGGTACCGAGGTGGTCTGCGCCTGCCGCCGGCTCTTGCCGCCGCCTCCACGGCGCTGCCCGCCGCCACCCCCCGCCGCTGCAGCCCCCAGGCAGAGGGCGAGCAGCGCCAGCCGCCACACGGTGCGGCCCGGCATCCTGGCACGGCACGGCACGGCACGGCACGGCACGGCACGGCACGGCACGGCACGGCACGGCACGGCACGGCACGGCACGGCACGGCACGGCACGGCACGGCACGGCACGGCACGGCACGGCACGGACAGCGGCGCCGCTCGCAGGCAGCCCGACAGACGGGACAGCGGCGCCGCCCGGGACATATATAGGACGGGCGGCGCGGGGAGGGGGCGGCCGCCGCCGCCCCGGCGCCCATTGGCCTCGGTGCAGGCGGGGGCCGGGCGGGGGCTGCCGCCGCCCCGCCGAGAGTAGCCTGCCCGGCCCTACCCGGCCCGGTCGCCACAAAGGGCTGAGCCCCGGGTGGGGCGGGGGCTGCGAGCGATGGGGAGCTCGGCCGGGGTGAGAGGCCCGTCCCCGCAAGGAGAGCGGGCTGCAAGGCGGCCGTGCCATTTTGTGGAACGTTTGGCTTAACAAAATGGCTTTTTTGAGGAGAGACAAACTTTTCTTTTTCCTTTGAGCAGTGCTGCCTGTAAGCTGATACCGCTCCATTCAGGAGCAATAACGTTCTGCACAGGGGAGAAGGTGAGGCGTAACATACGTGTACAGGTTGGAAATAGGAAAACCGAAGGGATGTCTCATCTACTGCTGGTGACTCAAGGTTAAAATCTTTCACACCTCACTTGGAAAAAACGGTGTGGTTACATTCCGTTCAAAATAAATTTAATAGCCTCTTTCTCTGACTTTATTTCTTGCTGTCTGAAATCAATTCTGAGAACAAAATAAAAAAGAAAAAAGAAATGCCAGGCTTTGAACCCCTTTTAAGTGTATGGGATCTTCAGTGTGACTGTCTAACGTAACCCTGCTGTATACAAATTTTGTCATCTCTTTTCCCTGTCTTCTTCCCATGCTTTGGGGGTGTCTCTTCCCTAGTTTGAAGGAATACTGCAAGGCAGAGAGCATGCACTGTGGCTCTCAAGCAGGAAGCTGCTAGTGAGCAAAGCACAGTGTGCCCCGATCTGGTACAGTGCCTGGACCAGCACTCAAATTGTGTAAGAAGGCCACGTTACTAACTGTTTTTGTGCCTCTCATGCATACTCTTTTGACAAAGGGATTATTAAACTAAAAGTCTGCTGTGGTTCCTAATGTATTAAAGCAGCTCTTCAGACAAACGTGAGTGTGAAGTGGTCTACGGTGTTTCCAGACCTCTTAAGCTGAACATCTGCAGGTCTCCATAAGAGTTCTTCAGCAAGCGGGGCACCAAGCTCTTGTCCCACTTACTGCAAACCAGTTGTATTACGTTTACTGAAATGCAAGCAGTACTACCTCACTTGGGATGAAGACTCTTTCAGTAGGCAGTGTGAAGATCCACCACATGTTTTGTTCCAGGAAAGCACATAGCTGTGATGTCAGGTATCTGTTTTCAAAGAAATTTCTATTCCTCTGTGTGACAAATGCCCACAGATACATTAACACAAGCTTCCCTGCTGAAAACTTACTGGAAATTGAAACCTTACCTGGCAATTGAGGTGAGCTGTGGTGAGCTAATTCCTATCTTTCCTAATTTTTATTTTTAGATCTACTGTACTGCATTATTTTTTTTTGAGTTACCAGACACACATTATCCCCCAAAATAATTTCAGAACCACGGTGGCCATAGTGAGGGAGATCATTAGCTTTTGAAGTGGGACATATCACCATACACCAGCAAATATCTGGTTTCTTAAAATGAGAACCTGCTTTCAGAAAGTGTTACTGCTTTTCTGAGGCCTAAGATACAAAGTGTCATCCTCAAATTCCATCTTGCAGCATATCTGGAATTCTCTGATAAAAGCAAGGTGAAAAACACAGATGATGCTGTATGACCGTTTATAACTGGGACGTACTTTACTTGGCCTGCTCCAAAGGAAGCATTACTGAATGGAAATCAGTGGAAAAGAGGGGTTTTCCTTCTAGGAAACACATATGTGCAATAAGAAGGCAAGTTTAGGTCATTTTTCCAGTTACTGTGTGTAGGTCTTGGTCAAATTTTCAGCGTAGCGCTGCTTCTGCACAGTGCTTGTTTCTGAGTACCCTTCCAATGAACGTGTGAACAGGTCTTGCTGCTGCTATGAGCTGCTAATTAAGCTCAATTGACATGGAAAAGGAAAAGGTAACGAGGAGTCTTCAAGTACAGGAGGATTATGATACACAAAAATTGCTAGGGGAAATCTGCTTAAAATGTAGGAGGTAATGGCACAGGTAATCCCTAATGAACAGGCTATGGTGGAATAAGCAAACCTGAGGAAGCAACCAGCAGCCTTCACCTGTGGGTGCTAGATGCTGGGCAAACACAGCTGAAGAGTGTTCCGGGTAGTTTATAACCTCTGTAGGTCTAGGTACATAGTACCTATCAGCTCTCTGTAGGCATTAGAAGAGGAGAGGCCCTGGTCCTAAGAAATAAGACTTTTAGGTGCATTTCCAGAACACTGCTTTTAGTCACCCCCTATTTCCAGAATGCTGCCTTCAGCAACTATTTTAAAGTAGCATTTAAAAGGTTCATATATGGGATATACCCCCCATGAAGGCTAAATGGTTGCCATTGACCTCATTTATGTCTGGTTTAAGTCCGGTTCATGTAATTTTGTGTTGCACTTAGGTCTTCAAGGACAGTGTAAGTATTTACACAAAACTGAAAATGGAATTCGGTCTGAAAATTGAATGACAAATACAGTGTTAGCAAGTGTGTGACTGGGTCTAATGCTTTCCATGGCATTAGTTACACAAATACAGGGACAAATGTAAGATTCTTCTTTAAGAAAACATTACTGGAAGCACACAAAACAAAAAGATAATTTTCAACAGTGCTCAAATTAGTTTCTTGCATAGCCATCATTTATTAGCAGCCAGAAATAATCTTATGAGTTGTATTTCAACACAATTTGGAACAGCCGGTTTTCACTTCTAAAGGAATCTCTGACAGTAATTATGACACAAACATGTAGTAATTATTATATTGCATGCTGTTAGACTTTCAGAGATGTCTCTTACTTATTTCGGGAAATGGATGCAACTCTTTTGTCTGTCCTGCTGTCAGTTCATCCCCGAAGCTAACAGGAAATGAAAGGAAGATTCACCTGACGTCTTTCCTAGGATTAGATCAGTTTGAATTTATAACAACCCTTCTGTGGGTTTTGCATCCGATTAAGGATTAAGAACGTCCTAAAACTTTGCTTTAGCCATGGGTATTCTGATTCATGTTCTTGGTCTTTTCAAAATTTTTTCCTACTGAAATCATAACTTTTCTACTCTTGGTTAGACAAGGTACATGCCCTTACAAGGTTCTCCTGACTTTTGTTGCTCCATTGTATCGCTCTACAGATAAACCCCTCCACTGGGTCAACTTGATTTCCTTTACCGCACATACTCGTGGAGGGCTGCACATAGGACTGGGAGCACGATCTGTCCCTGTAACCATTCTGCAATTTCCAACAGCAAAGAGAGAAGATGAATCAGTACAGAAAGGACGGGTCACTTGCTATTCTTTTAGCAACCTTAGAAGAAAGGCCACACAGGCTGAATCATCTTCTAAAATTATCACTCGTAGGAACAAGAACCATAAAGACAAGAGGTCAGGATTCCTCTCCTTGACATAGGGAGACCATTAAACGCTTCCTGCAGTTCCCAAATATTTTGCAAGAACTCCTGTTGCGAGCTGAAAATTTCTGAATCATCACAATTTCAAGTCTGTGGTTTTTGTTAGGTCACAGCAAAATTCATTTCAAGGCTGCTGAGGCTCTACTGCACAGTGCTTCATTCACTCCTGAAAGTCTTGTCCAGGAATCTGGATCATCACTCTTTAAATGAAATTCATTCCTTCTGTCGGTTAACTGCAACTTCAGCGGCACATAACTTTATGCCGGCTCTCAGTGTAGGAATGAATTTCATCATGTATAAACGGTCTGTAACAGGGCATTAATTAGGCCTTTGGCACTCTCAATGGAAATTCCCTTCTCTTCTCCCTGCCCCCAGTCTTTCCTAGTGAAATGTTCAGTGTCATCAACGCAGAAAAACGCATTTGCTTTCTGTAGCTGTCCGTGGATTATGTTATTTAATCTGTTCTACCCGAACAAGAGGTGTTGCCACCTCTTGAAACATGTTATTTTAGGCAGAGTTGGAACTATTTGGTCGTAATGAGGGATGTTTCATCTCCCCAGTAGTTGTCTGCCCTGCTCAAAGGAAAACCCCCTCTAACTGGCTACTTGTGCCACTTACTTTCCTCCATTCAGAGGTGAAGGAGCCCCCAAGGAGCACTGTAGGGAACGGGCAAACCTTCTCTTCCTCCAGCTCATGGCCCAGTACTCCTTGCGTGGAAGGAGATGGGAATCTTGCAGCTTCTCCCCAAGGCAAAGATGAGAGAGCTCCAAAAGTCCCTGAAATGGGGCTCTTGGGACAAAATGTGCTAGAGAGGATTGCTGCAAGGAGCCTGCGCAGCATGGGTGTTTGCATTGCTCATCACAGGGGGGGACAGATCACCCATCAGGAGCCAGAAGCTCCCTCCACAGTTAGCAGGGGAGAATTAGCAATGCCTGCAATCATGTGGAAACCTGTACACGTTAAGCATGGACAAAGGAAGGAAAAAAGTTATGACAGCTGGAAAAGCACAGTTTCTTATGACTGTTATTTTCTTTTTAATTTTTGTGCTTTGGCCAAAATCCCACCCAGTGGTGTTGATGGGGGAAGGCTCCTAAATCTAGTGGCTGTTTTTATTTAGTCATTATGGGTTTCTAACAATGATTTGACTTTTGAGTAATAGATGGTTTTTTTCTTTTAATGGAAGGACAACAGTTAGTTATGTCCATGTTGTTAGCATAACTTGCGTCTCCCTGAAAGCCCAGAAACAGAATTGAAACCCTCCCTTTTTCCACAGCAGTCTTAGAAGTACTAAAGCAAAGTTAAATAATGGTGATATCACCACCAGCAGCATGAGGTGAACTTGGCCACAGACCCTGGTGTTTGAGTGCAATTGCTTTTATTCTCTCCCAGTGAATATGGCAAGTCACACCGAGTCTCGTTTGGTTTTAGGCAGGCCTGGTCAAAATCCAGAAATAAATGCTAGTGCTGGGTTGAGCTTGGCTTGCTGTGAGGAAGTTGAATACACTGAGCAAGCAAACAGCTATTTATTATGATGATTATGGGGGAATGCGTAACGGGTTGAAATTGAGAGTCACAAAGGGCTGAACGGAGCCAGGAGCATCCAGAAGGAAAATATTTTGGCTCCAAGCTGCAGTTTGTCCCCTGTTTCCTTCTTACCCCTTCCACCCAGCCTTACATGGAGCCAAGGAGTGTGGATAGTTCTTTGCTGCCAATTTTGAAGGGTTTGCTTTATTTTTTTTCCTTGTCTTACTGTTGGTAACCTGATTTTTTGGCTGCACTGTCAGAGATGAGAGAAGCTCTCACTTTCACTTGTTTTTCAGCCCTGCCCAGAAGTTCTCTTTGGCCGCCGTTTATACTTTCCAGCTTCTGGGGAAGTTCTTCTCCCTGTCTTCATTCTCACTTTCTTTTCCCTACTCTTCCACCCTCTCCCTTCTGGCAGTCCAGGTCTCCTGGCCAGCAAGATGTTCCTTGGTTTCTGATGTATTTATTTTAACTTGGTTGTTTCTGTGGCCCAGCAACGCTGTCACTTCTCCTGTGGGACTTTCCCAACTATGGGTGGGAATTCAGCCCAGAGAGAGGCCCAGAGAGAGGCTGTTTCTGACTTATTCAAACCCTTTGTGGAAGATGAGCTTCTAGCAAGAAATTTTAGTAAAGCAGACAGGAGTTTCATTTTGTATCAATCAGTCAATTCATAATTAGTCTGAAGTCAGTGCCTCTTACAGGTGTTGATGCTTACCTAGGGAGCTTTGCCAGTGAGAAGTTTTGGTTCTATATAGGCATAGGTATCAATAAGATTTTTTTCCTCCGAAGTCACTTCCATTGGGAACCTCTAACTGTAGAGTCAGACTGAGAAACGGGGATACCTCAGTCCTACATATCATTGCTCAACTGTTTCTGGCTTTATGTTAAAATCAAGATAAGCTGTGATTAATTTTTGTTTGAAAGCTGGACCTCAGGGCAAAGGACTTTGTATACTAGCTCAGAAAATTTTTGCTCTGTCATTACTCCTTTGAATTAATTCCTTATTTTCAAATATTGATTATAGTGGGCTAGACCTTTTTTTTTTTTTTCCTGGCACTCAAAATTGACAATGGTCTGCATATGTTTTTTTATTATAGTCCTTGTTCTGGTTCTGGGGTTGCTTTGCATCTTGGACTGGCTTGGGGTTCGTATTTTCAGTCTGTACTGAACTATCTATCCATGAAATCATGCAGATTTGGAGCTGATGCTTTCCAACAGTCATCACTTCCTTTTACCTTTCTGAGAGTATTCATGGAGTTTGCAGTGTTCCTCATTCTTGAGACGATGAATTACTGTGGTAACAATAGATATACACTGTTTTCATGGGCCATTTTACATAATTCTTTCTGCCATCCATATTGATACAGTCACACCAAAGTTATTTCTATGTGCAAATGAAAGTTTTATCACTGATAGTATTTAACCATTGATGTATGTATGACACATTGCAAAAGCTTTTCTGCTAGGACATCACAAGTGAAAACAAGTCAATATTTGCCTAGAACAAGGAGCCATGCTCATGTTCCAGGAATCCATTTCACTACTTCCAAGCGCTTATCCACTAATTTAAAGCTTCAAAGTGTTTTGCAGGAAAGCTGGTAATTCAGACACATCTCTTCCTTGCAGAATTCTCTCAAGACCAGCAAGCACCTTTAACTGATGTGTGGGGAAGAGATGGCATAACCAACACTTTCTTGTCTGCATCTCTCCTGTAAAGGCATAGGAGCAGTCACCAGGCAGGCACTTAGGCATGTGATGGATGGAAAACTAAATCCCTTAACCTGATTGCAATAAGGTGATTGCAGTCCAGCCTGTTGAACTGAACAATAAAATTCACATTTTTCTTAAAAGCAGCAGGATTTGGGCCTGTTAGCAGGTTGATCTAGGGACTTTCCAAACTGAGTACCTGTTAGCATTTCACTTTCATAGATATGGAAACAGAGAAAAAAAAAAAGAGGGGGGGGTGTTCCAAAGGAAAGAAAGGCCTAAATAGTTTGACACAGTACGAAGAGGAAAGCTTCTCATTATGTTGTCCAGGATAGCTTCTGGCAACACCAAAAAAGCTCAGCATAATTCTTAAGTGAAGTAGGAAGTTTTGCAAAGATGCATTATGTCTTGTGGTCATATGCTAAAAACAAATATCCCAAAGCTCTTGATGATGCATCTGGTGTTTGTACTCATTGAATATGTCCCAAGCCAGCCATATTTACTGGAGGCACATTTTTGCTTAACCGGGTCATGCAGAAATTAAAGCAAACATTACCTAAATACGTATCACCAAATCAGGGTATTAATCTGGCTAGATTAATATAAACTGACTTGCTGTCCATTCCATAACTGAAAGATTTATATGGGAAGATACAAGCTTCAGAGTCTGGAGATATACATTGCTTCTGCATTTGATTATACTCTCCAGATTTATACACAATGTGGAAAGAGGTCATAGCTAACTTTCCAGGAACAGCATTCATATTTTCCACAGAGTGCGTTAGTATAAAATGCAGATTGCATGCACATTAAATGAAGGGTAAGTTTTTGACAGTATGTATCTTCAATTAGTATAATCAGAAATGTCGTGTAATATTGAAAATAAGTGCTACACATGGCATTCATCTCCTGACTGACACTTCCTTCTCACTATTTTCAGGTTCTCTTTCAGTGGTGTGCAGAGACATGGAAATGGGAGACCATAAAGGGCCTGTGTAAGTCTTCAGTCTTTAGAGAACATTTTGCTGAAACATAGCTTCTAAAAATTACTCTTTTTTCCTCTGGCAAATAAAACAGCTTGAGCCACTTCTTATATGGAAAGCCTTGAAGGAGAAAACAAAAAGGGGAAGAGAGAAACATACCTTTGGTAGGAATTTTTTACAGAAGATGGAGGATCTGTGCATGGGAAAGAAATATTTAAGAGAACAAAATTCTAAGGATCACAGGAAAATCAGTAGTATTTTACCAATGTTGTTGTAAGATGACTTTATGGTAGAGCTTTGGGCTCTGGAGCACTGGTGTTTAAGCACCTGTGAAATGCCTTGGGTTGGGATCGACATATGGACGTCTATCTCCCATGTGTTTGAGACCTAAGATTGTTTGACAGGCTAGGTCCAAGAGACTTGTGAGCATAAGTCGCATTGAAAGACAGTACGATTTATGTTTCTTAGTACCTAAGTCTCTATAGACATGTCATGTAGGCCCCTGGCTCCCAGAGGCACAGAGAGTCTGGTAGAAGCATTGTCAAGGGTTCAGCTGGGGGAAGCAGCATTAGGCTGGAGGCAACCCAGTGCACTGAATTTGTTGCTGTTGCTGGCTCACAGCTTAGAGATCTGCGAGGGCCTTTTTGTAGCTGAAAGGCTCAGATCCTGACCCTGCAAAGATTAATTAAAGTGTCTAGCTTTACCTGTTGCAGTAATTCCACTCTTTGATTTACCTCTGCTGTCACCTGAATAAAGCTAGGCATGTGCTTTGTCTCTCTGGAGCTAGCTGCCCACACCTCTGTGAGAAGCATTTAAATACATCAGTATCCTCAGCCTTGCCACTGGGAAAGTGCGTATGAATAAGCTGCATGACAGGGTCATAAATTACATGGAGAGTAGAACAAACCTTGGCAGCCGATCATAGCTGCTGGAGAGATGAGAGCTATGGCAGACACATGAGGAGAAAAGGAAAGGAAGACTAATATTTAAGAGGAAGGCAGAAATTTTACTACTAGACTCTGTTCCATTGAAATGAGACCATTTCTGACCTTGGTTTCTTTGGGAGCAGGCTTGGTCTCCTAATTTCTGTTTAATGTTTTCCTTCTTGTCTAACCTCTCAGGGAAGGATTGATGCTTTAAGACCATTAGAAATTCTGCCTTCTTTATAGAAAAGCCAAAATCAAAACCATAAAGTGCAACTGATTTTTCAGCAGGCTGGAGCAATCCCACAAAAACATATATACTGTGCAGGCCTATCTCTAAATCCATGGACTGCAGCTATAGCCTTAAATTTGTGTGTCAGCCTTCATGAGGTATAGGCCTAAATATTCTTTCCACGTCTAGTGTCCATCACAAAGCCTAAACACCGTTGCTGTGGAAAATTAATTTTTTTTCTTTGAAGTTTCATAACCTTATAACATTCTTACATATGCATTTGAAACCTGTAGTGTGACTTTAAGACATGCTTGGAAAACCTTCAAACAATTACAAATATGCACACAAAAAATCTGTGCTTAGATGAGGTAATCCACAAGAGGATTTCCAGTTGGCCTTTTGAAAACCAACTATTTTATATATAAATGTTAGCATTAATTAAAAATCAACATGAAACAGGAAGTAAAAGACCATAATGCTGTATTGGTTATGATCTGAGTATACTGATTAAGTCCTACCCCGTTACTAAGAGGTTTTCCCTGTTCTTGGAGGCAGTCAAGTTTTTTGAAGGAAAGAAACAGATATGCACCCACTGGAGGATGTAGCCCATCAGATGATTTCACATTGAAACCAACATGTGGAGAGTAATTTTCAAAGGCATTGTGGGTCCTTGCATGACGCCTGATTAATATGAAAATGGAGCATCCTAATCCTTTTGGCATCTGCCAAAATCCCTCCCATTATTTAAGCATATTAGCCAAAGTCCCCTCCCTGGAGAGCTGCTGTTGTGTGCGTAGGCTTACGCCATGAATCACTGAGACCTCATGAGTTGATATTTGTGTACTTATGCTCTTAGCTGGCTTTTATGAGTGGTACTAAATGGCATTTTAGATCTGGTCCTCAGATACACAAAATGTGCCTTCCAACACTGCTGCTTATATCCCAGCTGCTGGAAGGAATAGGAAATGGCCTGAGCTTAATCCATCCTCAAGATAATCTTAAAATGATTAATTTGTGGTTGTCCTCGAGTGCCACACAGCAGGTTTCACTAATACTGAGTTTTTTCTAGATCTTCTTGTTTATTACTGCTACATACGTTACTGCATTTTTTTAAGGATGGAAGAAAATGCCAGTGCATTCAGTGCACACTTCACTACCTCACCAGTGGGACGCACACTTGAAAAAGTTCCCAAATCATAGCACTTTAAATCAGAAATCATATGCAGATAAAATTAATTTCAAAAACATGTCCCACAGTGCGTCCAGTGCTATGTGCACCATTTCTTTTTACAAACGCACAGGGACACTGCACACATGCCTCAGCTAAGGGTGACTGCTTACATGTTTAAGTCCTGTTAGGTCAAATTCTGTCCTAAATGGTAGACAGAACATAAATAAAATGAGGAATTATGCTCACCTCCTTCCCCAGATAAATTATCTGTCCTGGGGACAGGATGGGGTCGGAATGGAGTGTTCACACATGGAAGTGGTGGGGGTGTGCTAGGTGAATGGGAGCCCCAGGGTAGAAGGCTGGCTGGAACGAAGGGTGTTCTCAGGGTTTCCCTCATGGGCGCTGCAATAAACATTACTGAAGTTTGTGCTCCCTGCTGTGTGAGGTTTAGAAAGTGGAAAAGAGACTGGTACCTCTCAAACAAGTTAGTTTGCATGACGCTCATAATTGATAAGTGTCTTTTTATCCCTTCTTCTACTATGGGGTTTAAGGCAAGGAGGAGCTTTGTAAATTGTCAGTCCACACACTTCTCTGATGAGAAAAGTTTCCAAGTATGAGAAGTAGAGATTTAGACCTGCTGTAATGAATGTGACTTTTCCCATTTTGCTTTCTTGCCTATTTGACCTGACATGCTGCTTGGACTAGGGACACAGGCAGATAGAGTAGGGGTGAAAAAAGTAGCCCTGTGCACCCCCTGCCCTATAAAAATCATCCCCCTGCAAGGGAATCTGAGTGAGGCTGCAAGAAACTGTCGAATCCTGCAAAGAAGGAAGGAAACTTTTCACCTGTCACCATTTGCAAGTTGCCAGAGGCAATGAAAGCATAAATACAGTAACTCACTGCAGTAGCAATAGCTTTGCAGTGAACTGCAGAGTCACCCTAAACCCCCGTGTTATATTATAAGGGTATGCTGAGCATGATGAATGCTTCTGGTTTAAAATATTCCAGAGAGAACATTTTTTATCTCTCTCCTATTCCAGACTTTGACCAACTGTGTTTGCATCTAATAAAATCCAGATGCTTCTTGAAATAAAATTGCTGCTACATTGGATTGCAAAAGTTATTTTAAAATTAAGGTTGTGACATTTTTAGCAAATGTTCCCTTTCGTTGCAGTGGACTCAGAGCAGGAAACAGTAGATTTTATGACAGTAAAACACAGACAGAAGGTGTTTATTCCTACCTGCTAACAGCAGTATTATTGCTCTGTGGTGCTCTGGTGCACAGTTTCTAACATGGCTTGTATCTATTATTTGTAGACATCTAGATCTTGGGAAAACTATATCCTGAGAAAAACTCTGATTTCTCCTAACACGGTCTATACTTACCTATATGCAACTACATGACATCTGAAAAATACTATAGGGTGTCAAGATGACCTGCAGAATTAAAAGAAGAGTATACACATGGAAATTTGGAGACATACTTACAAAGGAAGATATTTTTGGATGCTATGTCAAGGAAGGCTCTGAGGCATCGTTGTGATGGTTTGCAACACATTATGGCAGGGGACCAAGCTAGACAAAAAGTGAATTTATAGTGGGTCTATTATGATTACAGTAATAACCATATTTTATGCTAGTATCACAGCCTGTTTTCATTTTGTTTAGAAGACCAAAGGTCTTTATGTGCAAACTTTGGCTTGCACATACCTATCTTAAATCACCTCCACTACCACTACAGTAAAATACCTTGACTCCTTGTGTATTTTGTATTGTCAGTCATCCCTGAATCACAAATCATCACAAATACCTCTTCCAGGAGTACTTCCTTAAGCACATCTCTGGTACGCACAGATTGTCCCCAACCCCACTGCAATATTAAGAAGTATGTTTCATTTTTTTAAAGAACTGAAATATTCTGATTGCAAGAGCAGGTCCCCCTGTGTTCAAAAGGAATTCACATGTGGCCAGATGCTTCTGAAATCCTGTTTCCCTTCCTGAAACAAATGCATCTCAAATAATCACTGACTGCTTTTCCCTAGGGTTTCCTCAGGTCAGGTTCTACATGTAATAGCATGATGCTAACTATGCTCTTTTTTATCCTCAAATTCTTTTCAAGTCAGAAAACTTTGGGAGCCTCACGCTTTGAAAAAATGAAAGTTTACAGGGAGAAAATCAGTTTTCAAGTTCATCTCTGTAGGGAAAAAAGTCTTCATTTTGAACGGACTAAATGTATCATTTATGCAAAGAAAAAAGTCAGATAAGTGTTTCACCTTAAATGTTGTGGCAAATTCTAATAATAAATGAAAAAATAAACCAGTCTGATGTCCATGAAGGTTTCTAGTTATCCTGATACCAACTTGAAAAACAATTCTGAGGGAATTCAGGAAGAAAAGACGTTAATGCAAGGATTGTTTCCTGCAAAGTATATTAAAGGGCCATAAAACCAGCTGTCTAATTTGGATGTCATAAGTGGAAATGACATAAGGTACAATAAATGAAAGAAAAGATGGAGATCTCGTCTCTGCAGATCCTAATGTCAACCACTTAGTCTACTAATGTGTCTGTGTGTATGCAAATGCATGCTAGTTTGTTTTGAAGGTATTACTGTACAGAAGATAAAAACATTCGGTGTCTCTGGTGTATTTAGATTTATAGAAAACTTACCCTGAGAACAAACACAGAAGATGAAATGAGTCTTCAAAATAACTCACTGCATTTCCAAAAAAAAATACACTATTTTTCAAGAACTGTCATTTCTGTCTCCAGTTAAACATATGCTGGGCTTCACTGCTGAAACGCAGGAGTCATAGCTTGTACTTCATACCAGCCATATATATTGGTGAACCATATCTGAGAAGTACAACTGACCTGCAGTGTGATGGACCTAAGTGCTTAGAAAGGCTGTAGCAGAGAAAACTTAAGCCTGCTAATTTCACTGGTTATTGTCCTTCAACTTCGCTCTGAAGATGGTAGCATTCAAAGTTTGAGATCTGGGCTACTTTCAAGTCCATGGCAGAACTCCATCAGTTCAAAGAAGTTCAAGACTTCAGTTACCAATCATGTTGACTGCAGAGAAGCGTTGGATGTAGACTTGCAATCATTGGAAAGTAAGGTTACAGGACTCAAAAAGCCACACGCCCAATCCTGGGCTCAAATATGCCAGAGGTGTAGATTATTCCAGCAGACGTTGGCCTGACCTTGACTTTAGCCCCTCCTGTGAAGGAGACTGCTTCAATAACCCTTCTCAGGGCTGCACCTTCTGACTTCAGGAAGTTTTTCTTCAACCACCACAGCTGAAAACTATACTAAATTCTTCTCCTTGTTAATGTTCCCCAGCAGCCTTTTCTTCTTTCCTTCCTTCCTTCCTTCCTTCCTTCCTTCCTTCCTTCCTTCCTTCCTTCCTTCCTTCCTTCCTTCCTTCCTTCCTTCCTTCCTTCCTTCCTTCCTTCCTTCCTTCCTTCCTTCCTTCCTTCCTTCCTTCCTTCCTTCCTTCCTTCCTTCCTTCCTTCCTTCCTTCCTCCCTTCCTCCCTTCCTCCCTTCCTTCCTTCCCAGGTAAAGCCCAGTTCATAGTTCATATCTGATCACCATTTATACTTGTCTTACTGTTCCCTTCTAGACTCTTTCCAGTTTGTCCCTTGTGAACTTGTTGAAAAGCTGGAGCACCAAAACAACAGAAGTGGCATCATAGCTGATCAGGCAGAGCATGGGAACCATCCTCTGAGTCTTACCTACGCTATTCTGCTGTTTTTCTCCATTTCTACAGCCCAAAATGAGAATTGCAACTTTTGGCAACAGCATCTCACTGATTTTTTTTATAATCTGAAGTTTTCCTCATCCCTCAATTCTTTGCTGGAGTTCTGCTCCTGAACCACATAAGCTCCTTTTATCACTGGGCAATCTCCACTTGTCTCTATCAGATTTCATGTTATTGATTTCAGAGGTGATGTCAAGGTCATTTTGGATTCTGACACTGTCCTTGAAATTCTTGGAAGTTTTGGTGACTTTTGGCCACACACAAATGTTCTAGTTATGTTCTATTTATTTTTGACAGCTGTACGAGGGAATAATGTTTTACTTGGAGTAATTTGAATTTTTAGCTTAAAGTCAGTCCCTGAAAAAAGAGCATTCAGGACTGGAGAAAGTCTAAGCATAATTGTATTTAATGCAATCCTTAGCCTACCCTATCTCTTATTTCTTTTGATTTTTGAAAGATATCAAAGAAGTGATTTATTCACAGTCTTCATAAGTGAGCACTAGCAGGTATGTTTAATGTGCTAATAACATGTAGCAGCAAGAGAGATGTGGAAACTGGATTATGTGGCAAATGTGTCTTTTTCCATGCATTCCAATTACTTGCTGTGGATGTAGCATCCAAATAAATATGTAAAGTTTATATACAGAGTAACAGACATAACAACTTTCAACAAAAATTCCTTTCTTTCTGGCTGAGCTGTATAAAAACAGCTATTCTGCTCCTAACGCAAACTGCCGTTTACATGCCTTATGTATGTGTGTTTGTGTATACGTGTGTCTTTTGAAAACAAACTGGGGTGAATCATATTGGAAGAGCTTCACAGATTCGTGTTGTTGGCAGAGCCTACCTAGAATAGCAGTCTCGCGGAAAAATTTGTTGCCGGCAGGCAGGTAGAAAAGGCAATTGTTTTCTCACTTGCATGAATCAGAAGGAGGTGGTTTTTTACCTTCGCTTTATATTCCTAACCAGTTGTGTCTGTTTCTGCATTCCCATCAGTATACTTAGGACTGCTGTTGTTCTTTTGTCGACAGGTTTTTAAGCATAGATCCAGCCACGCTGCTGGTTTATCTGCACTCTCTATATTGCAGCCCACAAAAAATGAGAAATTTGGTGGGTATTCAGTGGGGTAACTACTTTGGCTTGCCGGAATTTCCTCTCGATTATAGAGATTAGACTTCCCCAGTACCCACAGCCACCAATAACACCGAGTATGTGATTTCTTCTAGTGACTTTGCAGGGAATTAATATTGGCAGAAATCAAGGTATTGCCCAGGCTGTTGCACTCACTGCGTAGGAGACTGCAAGAGGAGCACTCCAGCCTGCCTTTGTTAGTAAAGCTGACTCAGAGAGGGTTTGCATGGGCTGAAGCTACTGACTCTTTTGCTCAGTTTTTTGCTCTCCTGGTGGGATGGAAATTGCAGTTTTTGTGGTGGTGGTGCTTTTTCTGATGAACATGCTCAGCCTCTAGGAAGCCCACGGGGTCTTCTTGTGCACCCAGGCTGCCCCCAGGGATACATCCTCCATCCTCTGACCCACCCCAGCCACCTTGTGCATGACATCCTGCTGGTTCTTCTTCCCTTCTCTGGAGCCACACTCATTCTGCCTATCGTGCTGTCCCACACTCTCCCCTGGTTTTGTGTCCTGACTTTCAATTTGGGAGGGTGTGCCAGAGGTTACTCTGAGCTCTGATAGACAAAGAAAGTATGTCTCGCTCCTACAGTCAGCTGAAGGATTTGCGAAAGCTTAAGGTGACTGACAGGATTTTGAGCTGCACAGAGGTGTTGGTGGAGAAATTACAGCATGTAAAACGATGCACAATTAAACACCTAGGGTATTTATTGGATCTCAGCTTATAGCAGCTGATTATCCTCTACATTTTTTTTTTTAATAAACCGTTACTTACTGGCCTAAACCCAATCTCTGGAGGAGCAGATTAGCAGGACTATTATGCCATCTTGCCTAATACCCCTCAAGATTTATTCCTGCTGGGAGCTATAAAAAAAAATATTGTGTAATCTCCAGCTTACAGAATACGTTGGACATATTAGCAGTCACACCTCCCTGATATCAGGATCCTCACTGACTTCAGGACTGATGGATGATGCTGTAGGAACAGAGATAAACTTGGCCCTCGGTGTATCATGAGTCTGATTTCAAAAGCAGCAGGTTTTGCATAGAGGTTAAATCTATAGGCTTGCAATTTTAGAAGACATTTTTTCAGGGAATCCATGCTTTGTCTCTCCTGAGCATCTCAAACCCCTCAAGAGAGGCTCTACAGCCGGGCTGCTGCTGCCCTAATTAACTCTCTTGCGCATTGGCATTTACAAGCAAATAATTTGACTCTCTCTGTTTTATTAAAACACATATAGTAAAGCACTCAGCTAAAGAGGAAATTAAAATTTCCTTTCACACCCAAGACTTTTCCTGGTAATACAAATACCTCGATATTATAACAGCCAGCATGCTGCGTAGACAAAGCACGACAAAAAAGTGCAAAGAGACTTTGCAGAGAGTGTGATGAAAGACATTTGTGGAGGCAAGAATTCCTCTTGCTGCAGAGCTGGGGTGAGATGGGGAAATGAGAATAACTGAGGAGATCTTTAGCTGGTGCAGTTCAGTGTAATTTAATTGATTCCAGAGAAGCCACTCTCCCTGATACAATGTGGGTGAAAATCCTCAGAAAGGTTTGCGCTGAGGACCTAGCTATTCATAAGCTGTCTCTTACAGAGCTTTATTTTTACCAAAGGCAACTCTAAAACAGGCTTGAAATGAAGGGTTCAGGAGAGAGGCCAAGGGTACAGTTATTGCAGCTGTCCCACAGTTGGGATGGGAGATGTGCTCCGCAATATATTTTGATCAGAGACACCTCCATCCTGTAAGATCCTGAAGTGCTTTTAATTATTCACTAGTATAATTATTCAGCGGAAATACTTATTCAAGAGAAATAATTACTCAGGAGAAAGTATCCATGATCGGGAGGAATGAAGCAGCATGTCTATGCACCATCCATGCACAACAGCATTTACAAGAAGAGGGAAATAGCAGCTTTCCTGGTTGAAACCACAAGTGAAATTATAAGCAGACGAAATCCCATTTGAAACTGAGCCAGGGCTGTGGGCTATCACTCCTACTCTTGTGGCAAGTGCGATGAGGTTTTTAATGATGAGATACAGTCAATGATGTAGAGGGATGCCTCCTGTGAGAAGCAGGAGGATCCCCTTCCATTGGCATTTTCTGCCTCCTCGGTGGACTTTATCCTATGTCCTTGTCATTAGGTGACAGTCATCAAAAGTGCTGTGCAATGTCTTATATGTCTCTTAGGAATCCTTATCTTTGTTTTTCTTTGGCTTAATAGCTATTACTTTTAATTCTTTCATGATCCAAGTGTGCTTGGGTGTTGAGTCAACTCCTGGGTGAGAATCCCTGGGATTCAAATGCCCCGATGGAACATTTTTCTTTTGGAAGGTACTGTATCCTCAAAGTCAAAACTTTGGAAATGTAAACAAAATCTCCACAAAATTGATAAATGGTCAAAAGCAGCATTTGTGATAATATCATATGCCCCTAAAATTGCAGAAAAATTTATTTTTTAAAAATCTATACTAATTTCAAAATTTTAAAGATGGTTTTCTTTTAAGAGCTGGTATGAAGGTGAAACATGGGTAAGATTACTTCTGCTTTGTTCAGAATCTTGAAAAGTAATATTCCTGTTTAATTTGGAATGAAAATAAATGCTGAAATTGCAGGACTCCTGAAATGCCTTGGATGCAAGTCTGCTCTGATCAGAAAGTCAGATTGCTGGTTCATTAGCTCGAACACATGCCTGTACTAATCCTCAATGATATGCAAGAAATTGCGATGAGTTCGGGCTGACTTCACCTTTCTGCACGTGTATGTCCTTGATGTCTGTTAAATGTTTCCTCTGCATTAGTCTTGGAGAGGCCACCAAATAAAAGTAACTGCCTCTTTCCTCTATTTTTTCAGGACCCTTGGAGAGGCTCTGGGATTTTTTGCCCTGCTCTATTAAGTAGCCGTTGTAATGTGTAGGATGGGGCTGCTTCCCTTGAAATATTTTATTGTAAATACCTGTATGGGGTTTATCAGCTCCTGGTGTATTCATGGACTACTGTCCCACTTGCTTGCAAAACCTCCTATATTCCCTGCGTAGGGAAGCAGCTGGCAGTTCAGGAGTGGCCTGATTTGAAAAATAAGGATGGAATGTGCTCTGAGCTGGGGCAGTGGTAAAGGTGGTTTGGATCGAAGGGAGAGCAACTTTACCTTCTTAATCATCCCGTGTTTGCTTAATTATCCCAAAGCATGTCTTTCATTCCCCTGCCCCCTCTGAGAATGTGAGATGGGCTGTTATAAGTATTAGGAAGTATGAAAAGTGAATTTCCCCTTAATTTAACATATTTCTGAGTTGCGCGCTCTCCCTTCAGAACACAGACGCTTTGACTGCTGTTTTTTGTTTGCTTTTCTTCCAGCAGTCTTGCCTTTCTTTGGCCTGTTTTTCCATCTTCTCCTCCTCCTCTTCTGAGTCATATGTTGACACAACTCAGTGTTGTCCCTGGTTGTTAGAGTGGGGCATTGTTGCTGTATATAGGTACAAAGAGGGCTTATTTTCATGCTTGGCATGTGAATACCAAAATTCCCTTAATTCCTGTTGCTTCGAAGTCAGGTAATTAGTATCAAGATGTCTAACTGGTGCGAGTTCGCTTTCAGAGAGCTATTCTGGTGGGCACCAGTTGGAGTTGATGGAGAGACAACTTTCACCGCATGAACTAATTTTTCCCATTTTCAGCCAGGACCTGCCTTCTCTGAAGTGATCTTTGTCCACCCCCTAGACTGACCCCAGTGAAAGCTGGTGTCATAACTTTGAAAGGTTCCTTTTACATGGGTGTCTTATTGCCCAACACATATCACAACAACATGATGCAGTGCTGCGACAGCAGATTATTTATATCCTCTGGTTGGGTTAGGGAAGAGGACCGTTTGTGTATCCTATATTGAGGCATATATCATGTCCTGGAGGGACTTGAAACTTGATTTATTTTTTTTAAAATGTCCTCACTCTCCTCCGTAGCCCTGTTTTGAGTGCTGCATGAATGCAAAGTGTTTCCAGTAACATGCAGGTATGGAAAGCCCTGGCCTGATGTCAGGTTGTAAATGGTGATGGAAGATAGTTGAGAATTGCAACTGTTTTGTGACTTAACCAAGGTCATTTCATCGTGGCACTGATTCCCATCTCAGGATAGCTCAGCTGGCAATCTTGTCATGATCCTTGGACCTGATCATTTTGGAAGACCTTAGTCCCTGTGACCACAGGAATGCCATTTTATCAGGCCACTCCTGTGCACTCCTGTAGCCTCTCCTTACTTCTTTCCTCCTACCTTTCTTACTGTCCTTATTGATATGAAGTCATCACTGGTAAGAGACCAGGGCTGATGGGTTTACAGAATACCACTTCAGACTTCATAGTAAAAATAGTTTAAAATTATGAACAGTTCTTAAAAGACAGAGATTTATTCTTCTTCCAGGAGAATAAGATACTAGGGAGCTGTTGAGCTGAACATTTAACTGGCATCAGGGGAAAGAGTGTGTGCTCCCATTCCCTCTGCTGCAAATCTTACATGCCTTGATTTTCTTTTCTCTGCCTCTTGCCTTCCATGCTGAAGCAGTAAATACTTCAGGGAAAGGATTCTCTTACAGTTTGTTTTACAAAACATCATGCATTAGAGTTCTTGATCATCATTTTAGGCCTTGTGGTGCTAGCATAAGATAAAGTGAACATTGCTGCCTCAGATATTAGAGAACGTATATTTAACAGAACTTTTTTTTCACCTTTAATGATGTGCTTTGTTTTTAGAAGGAGTTCTGGCCTTTCTATTCTAGTGTTTTTCTTTGTTCTGTACTCTTCCTTCTCTGGGTGATGGCTCAGTGTTGCATGGTTATTACATCGGTCTTTGCTCTGCTCAGAAGAGAGTGTACAATGAACATAGGTTACCACTCACTGATAAAGATGGATGAATCTGTGCTTATTTTTTAAGAGAAACTGTGAGCCATTTCTCCAGCTCAAAACAGGGCTGATTTTGATTTGATGGGGTTTGTGACCCCTTTTCTTTGTTTTCTGCAAACATCTGTCCAACCATTTTTATTTACAATGGTATATTTATGGAAAAGAGCATGTCTCAAATATGGAAAGGAAAAAGTGTGACACCCTCTGAAAACATTCGCTCAGCTGTTTTGGAAGTTCTTTGTGGGTGTTGGAGTGTTTTAATCTTTGAATAAAAACAATGCCATGTAATTTAGCAGTTCAGAGGCCATTTACACAGCCTACTCGCTATTCTAAGGCTGGAATACATTCAGCTGCTCTTGACCACCAAAGATGTCCTTAATTCCTCAAAAATTGGCTTTATGAAGTTGGGTGGTTTCATTAACATGATTTCTAAATGGAGCCCTTGCTGAATGGCTCACAAGCAACTCATATTCAGAAATACTGTCATACAACATATTTTTCCATTGTGGGTCTTTTTAAGAGCATGTTGTAAAAGGCTTTACCATCAGTTCTTACATAGCCTAATTTTTTAAAAAAGTGTTTGTTGTAGAGGAAGTGATTCAATAACAGGGGAAAGAATCCCAAAGACATGGACCCACACAAATGAAATTACAATCCTCCGCTGGGGTGAATTAGGCAGAGCAGAACTACAAATGAAAGTAATAAGATGAGCCTCTGGGGGACTAAGTTAACATGAGATCAGAGCAGTAGGATGAAAAGAGTACATTGGAGCTCTTTAAAATCTAGGGAGTGACTATTAATTGGATTAAATGCTGGATGAGTGGTTAGGAGTATAAAACCAGTCAATGTGTCTGAAAATCGTGGAGATTTATTCCCATTTTTTGCAGCAAGAGATTGTTCTGTTCATGGGTTTGGGATTGTCACCCATTTCTGGGAGCGAGGATTTGAGAATTTCTCTTTTACAGGGCAGAGATAATTTTAAAAGGCAGGGTCAAGATAAGGACAAATGCTAAACACTTTCCATGGGTGAAGAAGGGAAGAAAACCCCAAGCAATTAATATCTTCCTTTCCAACCACAGGACATTAAACAGAATGCTTAATTAGGTATCTGGTGATCAACAGAAGCAATAGGGGTTTATTAGAAAGTGTAAGGTGATCAGAGAAAAGACCGGGTTTATCATTCTTCGTAGAGAAACATCATTCAGACACAAAGGGCAGTATTGGTAGCAGAGAACAAAAAGGGGGGAAGATTTGTAGGGAATTTGTTGAAACAAATGGGTGGTGAGCCCAGTGCTCTGAAAAAAGTATTGTTTTAAAACATGACACATCAGCTAGAATTAGATAGGTGCTTGTGAAACGCTGCTTCCTTGGAAAGTTAGTCACAAGTGTCTCTTCAGCAACAGGAAACTAGTATGTAAATCATTGCAATATTTATTTTAAATTCAAGAATACATGGGGTGATCTGCTTTTATAGTATGTCTGTATTTAATGTATTAAATAAGTGGTCATGCTCTCAGCAGCTGTTTTCCATGCCTCCCACTTCCTAGGATAAAACATGATATTACCTGTCTATATGCTCATACCATAATACTGAAATATAACACATTTCACATTTCAGCCTCCTTGTGATAAATTCTGCTCTTCATTTCAGCCTTGCTTTGAGTCTTTCTACCTTGCAAGGACAGGCATTTAAAGAGGGGCCCATATCCCTGAGAAATGTGAAGTTGGTTTACAAATTGTGAGATTGTTTTAATTGTGTTGCCTTCACTTTGTTTCCTTACGTGATCACACTCCTCTCTTCTCAACTTCTGAACCCAATGACTAGCGTCAACCAACTTCACCAGAAGGGTGGAAACGTCAAAGATACTTTTGTTTCTGTAAGTGTCAGCAATAAATTGTTGAGTAGGAGAGAGAGAGATCTTGTGACTGAAAGGAAAGATTGAAGTGTGAGTAGGTCTGAACGTGCCCAGGAGAGATGTTATGAAAGCTCCACTAATGGGAAAATGATTGAGAATCCACACATCCGATGTGGCTCAGTAGCAAACCAGCTTTCACTGCGTGTTGAACTAGTAAAATTAATTGGGGGTTCCTTCGACTTGTGGCCTTTGAATTTGTAAGGTTCTCTGTTCTGCCTTCCTCTACAATCTAGCAGGTTGTTTGCTTTTTTTTTTACCATGAAAGTCGACATTGTTCTACAGCTTTATGTCTTTAGAATCTGAGCTGTTAAGAAAAATGACAAATAAATTGGAATTAATGGTAAAATTAAAGGCGTTGATGGCACAGCAGAGGTCTTTAGAGAATCTTGGATTATAACAGTATGGAGACCCAGAAGTGACGTGCCACAGGAACTCCACGAATCTGTGAACTCTCAGGAAACAGTTTCATGGCCGTTATGCTGGGTAGGATTGATAGAAAAAAATATGCTTCCATATATATACTTAACTCCATTTCCCTATACCTTCCTGTCAACTGACTTATTCCACTGCCTACCTGGATTAACTCTGAGGTCTCTTGTGCTTCCTGAAACAGTTCAAGTGGACTATTTAGAGAGGGACAGGGTGGTGAGGACACATGCAGCTCTTGGTCACTGTGAGGACAAATGCTGATGGAGAAAACTGGTCTGTGCAACTTCCTTAGACACAAAGCATCAGCTTCTGTAAATCAGCATAATTTAATTGATGTTGAAGTAGTCATTTTGCCTTTCACCAAATGAGTCACTGCCTCAGTCCTCCCTTTGGTGAGGATTTCCTACGTTCTTCTGGAAACAATCATTACTGCAAGATCTGTGGATACATTTTTCTTTCAAGCCCTTCTGTATGTGCAGGTGTGGGATGGGTGCTGTGTGCAACCTTTGTTTGACCATTCTTATAGCATATTCTGGTAGAGTATTAGTTTTCTTTGTAGATTAAGAGCAAACAAAAAAAAAACAAACCAAAACCCACCTCCACAACTTCCATGATCCATTGACCCTGGAAAATCTACAGATACTTAGGCTTTACCTCCTCTCTGCCCCACCACCTGACCATTTCTTTATGGCAACAGGATACTTTGGGGGTTACAGGAGAAAAAGCGTCAACAGCTTCACTGCCACCAAGGCCACAGTCATGCATTATGTGGGTTCTCTTGAGCTATTGCTCTTTAAAGGTAGCTGCTGCTTTGGTCAAAATGCTAATGCTTCCTTCTGAGGCTGCGCAAAAAAAAATAGGTCATGATATAGCTGCTAACAGTGGAGATAGTCGTCCTTGTTTGGTGTTCCCAAGCTCGGGAGATAGGGTCTGTTGCCTTATCCTGCCCTCCCTGGGAACTGTCTTTGGGTAAGATATGACTGCCCTCAAACAGAAGGCTGACATCCTCACATCTGGACACATCTGTGTAGCAGATGATGCGGGATGCTCCTGGACCAGTAACCTGGAAATATTATCCACGGTTCCCTTCCAGTTGTGTAATCACCCGCTGCCCCACTGAACCTGGGTGAGTTTTGCCATTCACCTCTCTAGGAGCAGGACATGCTGCTTAAAGAGTGATGGTTAGAAGTATGCAGGAGAACTAATTAAGCTGTTGTCATATGTTTTCCTGGTGGATTTCTCTTTTCCAGCTTTCCTAAGTGGGGCGATAGTGAAAAAGCTGTCTCCACAGCTGTTTTCTGTTGCAAATGAGGGATGTCAGTTCACAAATTACAACTTAATTTGGCCACACCCTTCCTGTAAATGAGTAATAATTAAAAGCAGATTAAAAATGGTTAGTAATAGAAATAAGAGAAACACTGATGTTTCTAAAGGTCTGGATTAGAAATAAATAAATAAACAGGACTAAAAATAGGACGGTTTGGTAAAGAGAATTGTTGAATTGGGTGAGGAGTGTGATTTGAAACAGAAATCCTCTTCCCTTTATGATTGTTTGCCTCTAATATATTCAGGGTAATGCAAAACTGACTGGAAATTTCCAGTCAAAGCAGAGTTTTGACGGAAAATGCCAATTTTTCTCAAGCTCAATTGTACAATTTAGGTGGACAAACCCCTGTGCAGCAGTGAGGCAGGGCTCTGTGCAGGGAAGGGGACTTGGGGAGCAGAGCTGAAAGGAGGGCAGCGCAAGAGGAGTGCAAGACTTTTCCTCAGGAATGCATAATTTTAGCATGTACTGAGGAAGATTTGAACCACATTAAGCTTTGAATTTACAGAATCTTTTTAGTTGTTTGAGAAGGCAGGGGAAAAACAAAGTAATCTCAGTACCACCTCATCAGTCGTGAGCCCAGCATTGTGACCAGCTGCAGCAGAAAGCTGATGGTCATTAGCAGAGCAGGCTTATTAACTGGGATAGTAACCAGGGTGGGGGAAATCAGGAGGACTGCAGGGGGAGTTCTGTGGTGTGCACTGAGTGGTTGCTGCTTGTACCCCTTTAACTAGAGCAGAAGCTGTTTGGGTGGTGCTTTGTAAGGGAGAGTCTTTACTGGGTATCCCATGGGGGTAAAGCTTGCAGTGGGTATTGGCTCTCTGCTGTTTGGAAGAGGTATTTCTGGGTGATACTATGTTGTCCCTTTACTTGGTTTTCTGTTGCCTGATTCAACTTTGTGTGAAGCTTCCTCCAAGCTCAAAAGGGGTGAAAACTCATCATATTGGACTGCCCTCTTCTGAAAAAAATCTTGTGTTAGAAGGGTGCTGTGTTTGTCTGTGAAAAGGGGTTTCTAGATGCTGATAAATCTGTTCCACTCTAATCATGCCTCACTACTCTTAAAAGTTAAGAAGCCTTATGGATGGTTGAGCTATCTTAAATCTCCCCTTTGCACAGGGAGATGTTTAAAGTGAGGAATAGTCAGTGTCTTGCTGCTTTCAATGCTGCTTGTGCTTTCTGTTCCTACTAATCAATGGTGACTGAAATAAACCCTTGTATTTCTTTTGCCCCTGTGTGCTTTGAGTAGCTCTAAAGTGTGAGACTAGCTACAAAAACCCAATGAAAGACCAAGCATGAAGATGGCTTAAAATGGCTTAGGTTTTTTTTTGTGTGTTCTCTTTCAGCATTATGCTTTTCTGTGGATGAACTCACCTTTAATGCCAGCAAGTGGCCTGCTGCAGCTATGTGGCTGAGTGGAGTTAAGTGCCTCAACGTGTGCAGCAGGTAATGCCTTTCATTTACTGAGTTGTGGGTGTTCTTTGATATTTTTTTTTTTTTCAGTCTGGTTCACGGAGTTTTATAGGTAAGGCAACTATTCTTGGTGCTGATGTGCAAATGAGTGAAAAAGAAGAGGTAGCAGTAGAAATATACTGGTATTCTGAAATAGTTCTCTGTATCATTGTGAGGACAAATAGAGGCCATTCATAGTACATAAGATTAAAGACAGCATCTCTTCATGTGTGTGGGAAATGAGCAAATAAATTGTAAATGATTGACCATGACGAAGAGATACTGATTCACCTGAGACACCACCCATGATGTTCTTGAGAAAAAAATATAACAAATACTGGGGTTTTTCTTGGCTTTTTCCTGGTTAAGGTAATGGAGTAGTTTTCTCTCTGCACACTTCAGGCAGTGTTCAAAAACTTCCTATTAGTAAACAGAAGAAAAATAAGATCTACCTTTTGTCCTAAAAAATAAGTTTTGCTTCAGTTTTGTGGCCTTTATGACAAGGAAACAAATTTATTTTAAGAAGAAAGTTTGTAGGGTGTAAATAAGAGTTTACTTATTTTGTCAACTATCCCAATGTTAGTGGGTTTTTTGTTTTTGGTTTTTTTTTTTTTTCATTTTTAAACCACTTCTTTGTTTTCATATGAAAATGGTAAAAGTCTTGTTTTCTTATCTGGGGAAATGTGAGCATTTCTGCAGAAAATACTGAAAGAGCTTTTGCAAGGAGGTCTAGACAGAGTGATACTTCCCTCATTGCTGAGCAATGCACAGAAACACAGCCTGAGACAAAGCCTGGCTTGTTTATGGAGTACGGCACAGATAGCAGCTGCAAGCAGTTAAGGCTTAGAGGAATCCTTTCATAGCTGCTGTCTTCCCCACACAGACCCACCCATTTCTTACACTCCTAGTCCCTGGGGAACAGGCAGTGTAAGGTATTAACGTAAAACACTATTTCTTCTTATTCCTGTTAACAACAATCTGGTTTGGAAGCAGTATATGTTAAACTTAAATAGATAATGGTCTGAGAAGGCAATACTTGTGAAAACTCTCTTAAAAATGTGGATAATGCTGGTATTGCTAATTCCCCAAAAGCCCTTAAAAGTTTCTCTGTGTGTTTGGATAGCTTTAGAACCAAGGGAAGTAGGAAGGTTTTCTGGTGCCAGTTTCTAAAAGCCAGGTACTACTTTGGTCTGGAGGGTGCTTGGATTTCTGTCAGCTGACTTCTTTCAGCTTTTGTTAGAAACAGATGTTCATTTGAGGCAAGCCTGTTCCTTAGCCTTTTGCTGATGCCTTTGAAACAAATGGTGGTTGGCCAGTTGTCAGAAACAGCCATTCTCCTTTAAGCGTGAGAGAAGGGTGCAAAGAAAGGCAAAGTATCCTTCCCCTATGCATCTGGTGCTTCTGCCTCTTGTCTGTCCCACTTGTTGAGGTGATAGGGCAGCATGGCTCCTCTAAAGTATGCTGTCAGGCTACAAGGCATGTTTTGGATGTATGACCTCCACCTGGAGTCTCTGTGAACAAGGAGTTGTGTCGCAAAGTCTTCTCCAAGTTAATGACTGTTTTCTGGTGCTGTATATGCCTATCGTTGTGGCCATGAGCTGATGGGAAGTTTACCCCAAAACTAATAGACGTGGAAGTGCTATAGTCCAACTTGAAACATGAACTTGGATACCTCCTGGAGACTTTGGGCATCTCCCTGCCTTGTTCCTGGCTCATACAATTCTGGAAAAGCTGGCTGCTGAGGGCTTAAGAAGTGAAGTGTGAACCACTCTCATGTTGAGTTTCATCTATTTAAGCTGAAATATCATATAGGTACTTTTATTACAGCACAGGCAAATCCAAATTATTGCACTTTGGTCAACTGCAACCATCGGTGCCTTTGGGCTTCACCCTGCAGTTCTCTCCTGTGGTAAAATGAATCCTTGGACCTGCTGCTAGGGTGCTGGTGGTGGGTTGTCAGCTTTACGCTGTTCTAAAGCAGCATTCAGCTCGAAGCTTGGGGAGGTTACAAGCTTGATATAACTAAGTGCTAGGTTTTTTTAACTAGCTGAGAGCACAGTCTGTGTTGAGAGTCATCTTAGAGTATCTTGAGCGCAGGCAGTAGGTTGGCCAGAATAACAGATGGAATTAGAACTTGCGCTGTTTCTGCAGTGATGGTAAACTGTAAAATCTTTCTACCAGCAGGAAGCTGGGAGACTGGGCCATTGTGATCCAACATACTATTCCCTCTTCCTACTGCTGCATCTGGCTTCACACCCATACAGTGTTTCCACACAGTGGCTGAAATCCATCATCTTTGTACCACATCAACAGCAGAAGAAGAAAAGGCTGGAGTCTGTGGCCCAATGTTTCTCACTTTTCTTCCACTTTTTGTATTTTCCTAATCTGAACATTACTGTCACTAATTCTGTGTGTTTCTTTTCTCCTGGCCAGCCCTTTCTTTTTTTGCTTTGACATTCTTTCCGGCTCATTTGCTGATTATGCAAGTAAAATATGAAGGCTACATTTTCTCCACTGGATTGCTACTTTTGAACAAACATAATAAATTCCGCACACGGGAAAGTTACCAGTGCAATTAATTTCTTTAGTGCATATACCTGCAACCTACTTCTTGAAAGCATTTCATTCTCTATAAATTCATGAGAGTAGAACAGTGGTATCTGCAGTAACTTCTTTGAAAGTTTATTTTAAGGATTTGTCCCAGGGTGTGGGGTCTGTGCCTGCAGTCACACAAATACATTTTACCACTGACTCCCTGGTTCCATGTGGAACAGCATTGGTTACAGGAGCTGTTATTATTCATGTGCATGGTGCCAATGGTTTACTAAGTGGGAACTGCTTATATGAGTAAACCTTTTGCTGGTTCTAGTCCTAAGTTACAAAAAGCCAACCATTTATTAAACGTTAAGTATCCCTCTCAAAAGGCTGGGCGGAAATATGATTCATTAATACATAGACAGAGTATTTCTCGCCTGCCTGAACCCCCCAGGGCAGCAAATTGGTGGTTTCAGTGGAGGTGTTGCCCAGATAATTACCGCCCTGAAGTATGGCTAGTAGAAACAGATTGGAAGCATTATAAATGAGATATTTACGGTCTTAAGGTTTTTTCCCTTCATTTGTTGATTTTAAAAAGATTATGAAGTGGGGAAATGGGCAAAAGTGGGCGGAAGCAATACGCAAGGAAGAGAAGCTGGGGTTGGTTTTAAGGAATATAAAGCACGAATTGCCGACTATTTGTTGACATGTAAACAGTGCTGTCTTAGTGATACGAAGATGCTGATCACCAGCAGTCATGTCTGTAATCTACTGACTCCTCTTCACAGGGTGCATTGCTCAACAGAGACTTGTGATGACAGCTAGGGAGGCAGGCTGGCTCTTGAGAGCAGATGTGGTAGGAAACCTTCCGACAAAGTTTCCACAAAAAGAAAATTTGTTTTAACAAATTCAAAACTTTCATGGTAAAATTGCTGGCATTGGTGTAGCTTGGTCGTATAAGCAAATGAAGATGAAGGATTTCCTTTCAGAATAATGCTTTCACTGAAAATGTGTTGAGTTATAATATTATCAAACTTCAAAACACCATTGTTTGAACAAGCCTTCTCAATTTTACTGAAATAGAATGATTTTTTTGATTCCAACAGACATTTTCCTAAGATGGTAATTTAATTGTTGAAACATGAAACTTTTCTAATTTGGGATGAAAACTGACTTGGAGGTTTTCAGTAAAATTGAAATGTCACTTCCTATGCTTCTAATTGGGAGTTCTGCTTATGTCCGACACATAGAAGGAAACTTTGAATGGCAGGGTAGGGGAAATGGCAAACCCTGTTGTAAGTGTATACCTACTAGAATGTGACTTTCATTAATTCCTGTGTAATCAATGAATATGTACCATGATGCTGGCAGTAGTTTGCAGAACCTTGTTAGAAGTTGGTGGTGGAAGAGGAACTGTAGTTTCCTCCCTTTGGAGATCTTCATATACCATACCTGATAAGGTGACATATTGATTTGAATCTTTAAAGCTTATTCTAACTTATTTAGCTGTCTTCAGGCTACACTCCTAAACTGCAAAGGAGAATTAAGTGGCTGGGAAAATGTTGGGGGGGGAGTGGAGTACGGAGGAAGTGGTCCGCTTACTGTAGGAGTGGGCTGGGGACCCACTGTGCTCGGGAAGGCAGTGTGGAGACAAGTTTGAGCACTCCTCAAAATATTGAGTGTCAATGCTGTAGATGTGAGTTAGCCTTTCAGCTGAGCTCCTGTGTGGCTGAAGCTGGGTGTGTATTTAAGTATTGAATGGAGACTGTGAAGAAAACATGTATAGAAGGAAACAGTTTAAGATGCCGCTGGCATGGGGTTACAAAGATAAAGTCTCATGGAGATGACATGTTCTTAGCCAAGCCTGCCTCTGTAGAAGCAATGAGGGAGGCTACAAAGGTGAACAAAAAGGGCAGACACCTGAGGTGAGAAACCTCCAGGCTGGAAACCTATGTTGCTGTCAACAATGGCTGAGCACTGCTCCCTGTGGCCCTCTCCCCATCTACCACTTGTGTCCATAGCCTGTTGCCCTAGGAGCTGTGTCCCCAAACCAGTTCTCCCTGAGGCATGGGCAAACCTGCCTGCTGGGAATGCCACTAATCGAAGCTGATACTGTGTGACTTCTTCCTTCCCCAGCTGTAGGATGAAAGTGCTGGCTGTTGCCCCATCCCAGAGCAGCTGACTCTGACTCTGTTCCAGAGTGTCATGGGGGGCAGCAAAGAAGAAACACTTCAGTTGTGATGACTAAAAATCAAACTGCTGACTCATCGCCAAAGCATGGAAGGAGAGAGGGGAGCCTGGCCTTGCAAACCAGCCTCCTGCTGCCCTCTAAGTATTATGAGTCAGTGCTAAGGAGATAATTCCCTTACTTAAAATATACTGTAGTAGCTATCCGTCTCCTTGGCCAGCTGTTTGCCCTGGTCTGTGCTTGTCTCGAGTGGAAAGACTTCTTCCCCTTTGGACAGCTTTCTCCAAGGGGTCAGCTGTAGGGTTTGATAGTTAGGAGAGCAAGGGCCTTTGCTGGTTACCAAATGATGACTGTTTGCTTTGAGGGAATAAAGCCTATTTAGGCAGGATGCTTTTGCAGCAGACTGAATCTTTCAACTACCTCCAGACAAGAAACAATTGCTTAATAATAGTGACAGAAAAATGTGAAGAGTTTGAAAAAGTAAAGACAGAAGAGATTTTCTGTTTGTTGAAGAAAAGGGTCTCTGCCCTCTGGGTTATGATGTCCTTATGTCAGACTTCTTACAGAAGAGGCAGTAATAGATGAGGTAGTTTGGCTGCTTGTGCAAATTAGAGGAGTTCTGTGACTGTTCTTGCTCTTCACTGTATTCCCCAGAAAGCCAAGTTAAGATCAGAGCTCTGTGATGCACAAGGAATGATGCATGTTGTCAGGAGAATTTGTTACCTAGGAAGTTTATCACCTAAAGCAGGAGATGAGTATTGCTTTCTTGCTGATGTCAGGCTTTTCAGACATAACTGGAAAGCAACAGTAATACATCTTTCTGATGTTTTGTCAGTCACAATGTGGGAGGAATCTTGCACCTCTGGGTCATATGAATAAACCATGAGCTGTATCCTCCCTTCCCTGCCCTTGGCTTCTCCAAAGGAGCTTGAAATAGATAAGAAACCCTTTGAGGCAAAGGGAGAAAGAAGATATTTGTCCTAGATCACAAGGCAGATGACACCCCAGGAACAGACCTCAGAAACCTTGCTTTACAAGCCCATGTCCTCTCTATCTGTCATAGAGCTTTGTGTTGGTTTTGGGCAACAAAATAATACCTGGGTGCCCTCCAATATTCCTCATTTTACTCTGGCTGTGTCCTGTACTCTGAGTGCTGTGAAGAGGGTGGAGTAGGTACTGATGCCAGTTCTACAATAAAATGTTTGACCACATGCAAAGTATTGGTACTTGGCTGTCTCTGTGTGGAGTTTAGGTCACCAAAACAAATCAGTCCTACGGGGACCAGGGCTGATGGGACCACTCTTGCAAGGCTGGATGTAAATGAGTGTACTGAATGGAGTCAGCAAATGGCAAAAGTTTGTAAGCGTTTGGATCAGGACTTTTATGGTCACATCAGCCACAATCCACTCTATGCCAGGATCATAAAACCATGCTAAATCCTTGTTTGCCAGTTCTTCGTGAAAAGAGCAAAACTGTCCTGCAAATTCCTTGCAGATAAAGCTGTGTGTTTAATCACTTCCACTCTGTAGTTTAGTGCCTTTTTTAAACTGCTCAAAATTGATGACTTTGTTGCAGCAGACACAACTTCAGTAGATAAATATTATTTCTAAGTGGTGTAATGGTGGTTTGTTATCCTAACATTCAGGCAACACATACTGGTCTACTAGTTAAAATAGTGGAAAGTCTTTTAAGTTTCTGAAACTTTCAGGATTCTATTTTTCAAGCATGTGTGGAGTTGGCTACTGAAAGGGTAAAACAACTCATTGAGCAAAAACCAGTTGTGCTAATGATTGAGGATGAACTCATTTCAGAAAACCTAGAGCTTGATTCTGCTTGTAGGAGAGCTAACGCCCATCCCATATTTCACAGCCTCTACAAATTGTTGTTGTAATATTCTGGATAAGGATATTTCTGAAAAAAGGTGCTTTTTGCTCCTATTCTTCTTGGAAAAAGCTTTGAGAAGGAACTTTCTCACACTCTACAAGCCAAAAGTAATCTTGCCTATTCCAAATGGGCAAATGGAAAAAAACATTCAAATTGAGTGCTTTTTGAACCTCCAAATGCTTTGGCTCATGTTCTGCTCTAGACATGGCTAATATTTGAGGTGAGGAAGCTATCTAATGACTGCTAAATGTCTGTTGTTCCTTGTCATTGCAGTAATCATCCTAAAGTGATTTTTCTTGACCACTTCTGTGGGGGGAAAAACCTGTTGCTATTGTACTTGTACATGGGTCCTCACCTCTTAGAGTTAATTCTGGGTTTGAACATGCAGTGAGCCATGAAACCTGATGCAAGCCTGGCAGTGAAAGGAAATGATAGGTACAATGCTAGCCAGAAATGTGCAAAAGGGGTGAAACAGCACTGGAAAATGTTCAATGGAACAAGGCTTTTCACCAGGAGGTCAGGGAAGAGAAACTTGTCACATCAAGCATAAATTTCTTTTAATACAAAATAGAGTAATCCAAAGGAGCTGGAATAAGTTGATGGGACTTTGTCAATTAGAGTTGATGCATTTAGCATTGGACACTAAAAGCAGCTGATCATGTATAGTATTGGCTTGATTTTAATCCTTTGGGGTTTGTGACAAACTCACTTGAAGTCTGATGCTGACTTCCGAAGCTTTGTTTTCAGTTTGGAGCTCTTAATGGCTTTTAAGTTGCTGTTTATAATCAGCTTAGGAGTCTGAATTTTCCTGCGTAGCTTACACCAAGATAAGTTGCACAGGAAATCCCACATAAACCCAGAGTACTGATTTTATTTTTATTTTTTCTTGAGGACACTGCCTGGCATAAGGTGCCTCACTGCATGATACTGGGGTTTTGTCCAATAGCCATCAGACTGGGACATCTTCTGAGGCTGGATATGAAATTCAGGCTTGAAAACATAACAAGATGTCTGATCTGAAGGGGGGAGAGAGACTTCCTATTAGGGTGGGGTGTTTACTTTGCTCTGTGAAGTGTTTTTATAGTGTTCTTTATTTCTTCAAAGCGCTCTGTGCAATCATTTAAGAAACCAAAATGCTGTCAGCCTTGTTAACAGCAAGTCCTGGAAGCATTTTTCAAACCACCTCTGATTCATCCTGCCAGTTTTCTTTCACATATCTAATATTTCTGTATGTAAACAGTTTATTTTTAAAGTTTCATATTTCATGCTAAAAAGGGTGCTCCTGCACATACTTACAGCTTACATTTTTGTAATGAAGAGGTTTAATCAGCACCAGTACAGTTATATTGGTGCCTTGTCAGTCTGTCCAAACATAGTACTTTCTGCTCAAACTTTTCTTTAAGTTGCTTTTGGCTTTACTATGTAAGGACCTCAGACTATTCAACTAATTTTAGGACTAATTTATCTGTATTCTTGTTGACACAAAGATTTGTACATACAGTCCTACTGCAGGGAAAACTTGGAATGGTAGGAGCCCAAATACCCATGAGACTCTTGGATCATTTTCCATTTAATATGGAAATTATTATATATATATGCCCTTCTGTGGCTTGGGTAAGGGCTCTAGCCACACTGCCCAAGTTGCAGAAGGCAAAGGCAAGGACTGGGAGAATGAGGAACTATCCACTGTAGGAGAAGACCAGGTTTGAGATCATCTGAGAAACCTGAAGCTGCACAAGCCCACAGGTCCTGAGGGAACTGGCAGTGACAGCCAACATGGCTTCACTAAAGGCAAATTGTGCCTGACAAATTCGGTGGCCACCTACAACAGCATTACAGCATTGGTGGATAAAGGAAAAGCAACTGCATCATCTATCTAGAGTTATGGAAGTGTTTGATGCTGTCCTACATGACATCCTTGTCTCTAAATTGGAGAGACATGGATTTGATAGATGGACCACGTGGTGGATAAGGAATTGCCTGGATGGCCACACTCAAAGAGTTGCTGTCAACGGCTGCATGTCCAAGTGGCAACCAGTGACAAGTGGTGTTCCTCAAGGGTTGGTTGGTACTGGGACTGGTGCTGTTTAACAACTTTGGTGACATGGACAGTGGGACTGAGTGCACCCTCATGAAATTTGCCGATAACACCAAGCTGTGCGGAGCAGTCAACAAACTGGAGGGAAGGGATGCCATCCAGAGGGACTTGGACAGGCTTGAGAGGTGGGCCCATGCAAACCTCATGAAGTTCAACAAGGCCAAGTGCAAGGTCCTGCACATGGTTTGGGGCAATCCCAAGCACAAATACAAGCTGGGTGGAGAATGGATTGGGAGCAGCCCTAAGGAGAAGGACTTGGGGGTGTTGGTGGATGAGAAGCTCAAAACGAGCCAGCAATGTGTGCTCGCAGCCCAAAAAGCCAACCACATCCTTGGCTGCGTCGTGTGGCCTGCTCTGTGGGAGTGTAGCATGGGAAGCAGTACACTAACAAGGATCGAGCCTTTATTTTCTGTAAACAGAAGATGCAGTCAGGTGGTTGTTCAAAACCTCTCCAGCAGATGTAAACTACAGTGTTCTGAATCAGCTGATTCTGTCTCCTGATGTCCCCTTGATCTTCACAGGTACCATACAGGTACCTGTAGCTTGGAGGTATGCCAGTCATTCAGAGCCTGCCACTTCCCATAAGCGTGTGCAGCTCAAATCTGCATAAGTTTAATTGTGGGCTTGAGTTAAAATGAAAAACCAGAATGAAAGCAACTAATTCCACTTTGAGAGTGGACAAGCGACATTGAGCTTGCTAAAAGGAAGCACACTTCCACAGTAATGTCTCTCCTCCAAGACTGCTAGTGTAGTTCAATCTGCAGAACTGCTTAGGTAAAGCTGCCATGTAATGTTGGAGGAAGGTATTGTTCAACAGTTCCTACCAAAAAGGTGTCGTTTTGATAAGATGCTATTCAGGAGCAGTGTGTGTTTGTGTGCCACCAGATCGTTTGTGTGGCATCTCCGGTGGGAATGCAATGTGGTGAGCCACAACTGTGCCTTCAGAGGATGTGCTGCAGCTTTGTAGGGAGTCCTGGGGAAAATCTGCAGTTTATCAGATGCCGGTTTATCTTACTGAGTGGATTAAAAGCTGCAGAGTTATTAGCTTGAATTTAGCAGTTAGCTTGATTTTTCTTTTTTTAGGACTAAGGTCCCAGAGTCTCTGGGACATCCCAGAGCAAGCATTTGTCAGTGCGAATAGTACTTGGTGGACACAGGCAGTGTGTTACACAGTGCACAAGTAGTTAAACACACCTGACTACCAAGCCTGGGACAGCACACCTGCATCTGCTTGTCTCAGTCTTTCTGGCTTTACAAGGAACTTCTGCATTTTACTTCTACCTTTAAATGCTGGAGGACTTGCCTTGTGCGGTTTAATGTAGCCTTAGGTCTTGATCAGTGTAGATACTTAAGAGCAGCACAAGTACTGGTGATACTGCAATGTTCAAAGGGCCTGCTGAAGTTTGAGACTGCCCACTATACCTGGTATTGTGTAGAAAAAGGGGGAGGGAGGACACCATCCTTGCTGTCAGCTAAATCACTTAGCATATGACTAGGCCCACTAGAGTCGTGCTGACCCTCAAAAACATGGCAGTAAATAACACCTGCTTCCCCCATCTTGTTTTGAGATCATAATCTTTTTTTGCCTTTTTGTTCCCCTAACGGCAGGGGGGCTTGGTTTTTACCTGTGGGCAATATTCAGGCTAAGATTAGCATGATGCTGGAGGAAAGAAAAACAGAGTGAGGCTTAAGCAGTGCCCAGCTCTTGTTCTGACCTTAATTTCCCCCACCTGATAAGAGTTAGCTTCCTCCTCCCACAGCAAACTCACAAACAGCAGCTGGTTATACAGTAATGGAGATTAAGAACGAGGAATTTGCTGAAGACCTCAACACTCTGGGAAGTCTCTTGTTTAAACCCTGTATTGCACTTTGCTATCGTAGTTTACTTGAGTTATTCCAAACCCAAGGAAGGAGAAGGTGTGCTGCCAACTCATGGGTCATTAATTTCCAAACCATGCTGAAAGGTGCAAAGGTGAGTGCATTTTTCTTAGTGTTTCACTGACAACAAATATTTGTGTTTGGAATATTTTTGTGAAAAGTGGAGACCAGGACAGCTCACTGGCTTGGAGCTGCTCATGGCACCAATCTGCAGTGAGGTATTTGGAAGACCTTAAAGCTGCGTGGGACATGCCTAACAGGCCATGGCAGTCATTCTCAGCTTAAGATTTACAGGATGATAAGAGATCCTGAGGGGGTTTTTGTCAGCTGTATGCTAATTCTTTTCCTTTAGTAAGACTTACTCCCTCCAGTTACTCAGTAGGTATTCTGCAGCCCCTAGGCTGTGAAATTTTGGAGTATATTCCCCTCTCAAAGCTTTGCTGTGCTATAGCTCATCTCTTGCAGGTGATTCTAGTGGTGCTCAAACCAGTGGCACTCTCCTCTGGGGTTTGGTAAATTAGGATAAACCATCTCTGGCAGAGACTAGATTTTTCACAAGATGCAGAGGCAAGGTTTTGACTTGTGAACATATTGCTTTTTGCATACCTTGTGTTATGCTTTTTGTTTAGAGAAATGATGTAAAATCCAGTCCCGGACAAGTTTTAACTTAATCTGTTATGTTCTGCCTTTCTGCATCTTCCTTGAACTTGTGTTCAAACCTGTTGGCTTTATTTATTGGTGTCTTCTGTGGTATAGAGCTGTTGAAAAACTTTATCTTGCTATAGAGGTGTCTGTATTTCAGTGGTATATAAGAAACCTCTCACGCAAACTCACTTCTGCAAATACATAAAGTGATGACTAATTTTAAATAAATGAATAATCTTGCTGAGTTGGGAATATTCCTGTGAACAAAAGTCCTCGGGGGTTTCCCAGGATTTGAACGGGTGCCACATGTAAAGCTCTTTGGGAAGAAAGTTTCTGTGTAAAATACAGTTCTAAATGTTTGTTTGTATTTACACAAAACTACATTACTTCAAAGTTAAAGGAATACCTTCAATTTGTAGCTTAAACGATGTAAATGATTTGTTATGGGTAGTTTCAAATATCCTATTTTCTATGCCAATTCTTATGATCTTACAGTTATGGTTTCCTATAGTTAAAAGACTGTTTTTCTCCTGGTTGCTAAGAGAAAAACACACAAACAGCACAGCAAACTAAACACGGGCTTTTAACTATTCATAAGAAAGCTACATTAAATATAAAACCAAATAAAACCCATTCCCTTAATTTTTGTCATTTGCAGTACATATAGATTTCACAGAGCAACAGCAAGTGAGATTTTTGGGCAGGAGCATAATTAAGACTGCGCACTTAAGGCAATGATAAATCCTGTTTGTAGAGCTGCGCACTTAATACACGCCTCAAAATGGTGTGTTTTCAGAGCTGTGCAGCTTTAAATCAACTCTGTATGTTCAAAACCATATCCCAGGTCTTATTATTTGATCTTGGATACTATTTCAGCTATGACAGTGTTGTATTTATACACATCCACGATGGTGTTCTTATGAATGTTGTTATAAATAAGCATAAGCAAAATTTATTTTAAGTCTGAAAGGCACAATAAAAAAAGTCACACACCCCAATGTCTTTAGCTAGATTGCAGGCTGTAGGTTTTTTTCCCAAGTAATACAGTCCTAAGGGTTTGGGGGAATGTTCTGTTATCTGTAATGTGGCTTTTGTCTGGGTTTTGTGTACTTCAGTGTTAGATCTTGGTAGTCAACAGTGAGGGTTTTTCATGTGGAAATGTGCTTTGAAATTCCTATACTTTTTTTTTAAGAAAAGCATTAACAACATGAAAACTTGGAAAAAAAAAAAATTAAAAATGTGAAAACCTTGAAAAAGGGTGGAAGAGGAGCCCTTAAGAAAAGAATGTAAAAACTGATGATAAAAGGAGAAGTGTCAGTTAAATGAAGTGAGCGAAGATGAGCGGTGTATGTACTGCAGGCACACAACCTCTGTGGGCACAGAACATTAGGTGGGCTTACCCATGGGAACGGCTGTGCACGTTTGATCTGGTTAAGTCTGGAAGTAGTACGTGAGCATTAATGTACAAATGTCCTCAGGAGCAAGAGGGAGGCAGAGAGCCTGAACGCTGAACTTTATTAAAAGGGAGCTTAAAGTTAGGGAGTGAGAATTGTCCCCTCCACCTCACCCCACCTACAGGTGCAAGTAGAACTGGCTTATGTGGCCTGTGAAGAGACATGAGTTAATGCTGGGTACTTCTGGATCCAAAATATATGCAATATTTTAAGGTACATTATCTGTGTAACCCAATTTACCAAGGTGCATTGAATCAGATGCAAGTGTGATGAAGGGTTTGTAAACCACTGCTCTTCAAAAGCCAGGAAGGTACAGTGGGAGATATTCCTGTGTCCTCACTCTCCCTCCCTAGCCCTCTCCTCCCCAAATATGCTGTCAGCCGCGGTTAGAGGGTAGATACTGTGTTAGATCTACCATGATTGCTTTTATATCCTCAACGTTTCCAAAACACAAGAAATGTGAAATGTATCTTAGAGGCTTATCAAAGGTGTACAGAAACAGGTGAAATTGTTGATAGTGTGGGAACATTAATATATTCAGGTGTGAACAGGGAGTTATCAGAACAGCTGTAAACTGTGCATGTAAGGAAATGAAGGGAAGACCATCTCTGCAGGGATGTTTCTCTAGCATGGAGACTTACATGTTTGGGTTTTTTATTGGGGATTATGCTTAATTTGGAGACTATGGTATACAGTGCAAGGGATCAGCTTCTAAAAGGCCTGTCCCTGCAGCATCACCAAGGAGACTGTAATTTTACAGTGACTTCAAATGTGTGGATGATATGATGGAGAGTGTATGGAATGTCTTCTAAATGTAACTAACAATATGGACATGCAAGAATCATGTATAACAGCAGCATATTCTTCTCCCAAATATGCTGTGATGGACGCTACAGATTTATGGCAATATGCATTCCAAATTAGGGATTGTGATTCACCTGGATTTTGTTCAGATGAGGTATAATACAGTTTTATAACTAAAATAAAGGATTTGAAGAATTTTTCTTCAGCTTCTGTGGAAAATGCCTCTGAAACTCAAGTTGAAAACCATCACAAGAACAGTTTGGAAAAATGGAAGACAAAAAAAAAAACTGTTCTGAGTTGCAGACACAATGTACTCTAAGATACAACAAAGGTAACCATATGGTTCATAGCCATTCTTGCCATTTCTGCTGTTTTTCAGATACTTGTAACTTTCTACTTCTAGGCAATGGTTTTAAACAGAGGGGAAAAAAACCCCACACTTCACTGTAAACATACCTATCTTGATGAAAAGTTTATCCCAAATGACCTCAATTAAGGTTCTGCTTTAGAAATTTATAACAAGAGCTGTATCAGAATCAACAATCCTGCAGCTGAGACTGGCATGTAGGGCACAGTGAGGTAGAGTAGGGATGTGAATAAAGATTTCAAGTATCCTCAATGCCTTATCCACTGAACTAAAGAAAACAAGAACGCTTATTACTGTCTTTTTGGTAAGAAAAACCCTCCTTAGGTCCTTGCTGCTTCTTTCTGCCAGAACTTCTCATCTGGGTTTAGTCATCACTTATGACTGTAAGACTAACAAACTTTTATCTAAACATTTATGTATAAAGGCTTTTACTATTGTTTTGGTAGGAAGAAGAGTACACAAATTCTGCTTGTCTTTTTCTAACAAAGCGTATGGTCCTCATAAAAGACTGGTTAGAGACACTTTAAAATAACTTCTGGGTTTCTCCTATTTCCCCTGCAGCAGTGAGAAACTTGCTGCTGTAGGGCAGGCCCCACACCATGTCCAGCCTCTCTGAGCCCTGTCTCTTCAAATATAGATAGCTCCTGCCTCCCCCTGTGCTTCCAGGGTTGTAGCTGGACCTGTCCCTCTGTCATGAGTTCTTCACTTTTGTCCTCTTTTTTTTTTTTTTCTTTGCCTTCGAGTTACTTTGAGACCTTGTGCTGTTGCTGCATGTCACATTGATGCAACTTACCTCTTTATATATATATATATAGGTGTTTGTTTCCTAATTTGTCATTAAATGTGATTCTAGTTGTTGTTTTCAAACATTTCTATGGCTCCAAATGTTTACAGAATAGTCTGTTTTCAGTAGGTGTTCCAGAGAGACAATTGGTCCAGTCTTCCTAGTGTTATCATTATGCAAGGAGCAAAATAGAAAAACATCAAGAACTAAGTTGTCTTGCTTTTTAGAATGTGTTCCTGAGGATTTTGATTTCTATCCAGCTATGGTCAAATAATCCCTTGTTCTTGCAGATGAGCAGTGAATTTCCAGTAGGGATGGTCTTAGACTGGTAAATACACATGTAGTTTCATCTCTTCCAGGCATTTCTCCTTGCTTTCTGCCAGCCAGTGTTTCTCTCAAGCACTTTCATTTTCTGTAGAAAGCCCTTCTTATCCGATTCCTAAGCTTCTTTTTTTTTTTTTCTTCTTTCCTGATCTCCAAATGTTTTTTCTCTTTAACATAGATATTAAGTACAGTCTCTTTTATTGAGTGCTTAAATCATTAAAGAAATCTCAGTTCTCAGTATCTCTGTATAATCATCAAATAATCAAGTGTCTGATATCTGACTGTTCTTACTTTAAATTTGAGTTTTCAATATTACTCAACATGTGTGGAGCAACCGAGCTATGAACTGTAACCTCATACTCGGAGGATATCTGGGAGTCCCCACCAGGGAGAGCTTTTTGTAAATGGTCCAAGCTGAGGAAAAGCTGCACTTGAAGCTGAAGCTCGCACTTCTGTTTTTTAGCTTCCAAAGCTCATCAGGCGTGAGGATGCTCCTGAACGCACCTGAGGACAGTTAGTAGACAGGTATGCTTGTAGTATGAACAACTTCACCATTTTTTTTGAATGCTCTTAGAAACACTTGGTTTGCCCTTCTAAATATTAAGAAGGTCACTTCCATGGTGTGGTCACTGGTATGGGTAAGCCCAAATAGCATCAATCTAGCTAATATATAAGTAATCAGGGAAGGACTATAGATCATACTTCAAAAAGAAAGATGCAAAATCCCTGGGACACCTAGTGGGTTATCTTCCCATTTTCCATGCTTCTGCACTCTCACCTGCTACCAGTAGCTGTGCTGGCCCTTGAGTCCACCTCTTCTGCGCTATGCTTTTTGTATTAATATTTGTGTTGAATTTATTGAGAATGTTATAGGCAGGCCTCCTTTTCTTTTTGTAGCATTCGTGGTAGACAAATTGTGCCATATTCTAAGCACACAGTCTTTATTTACAGCAGCTATGTACCAATAAATCCCTGGTTGATGCTTAACTCTTAATTAAGAAGGAAAACAGCATTCTTTTTCAGTAAATGCTGTCAGAGTGGCTGCCTCTAGCCGTACTTCATGCAAAGAAAGCTTTGACAGTGGGTAGGTGGGCTAAATAGCTCTGGTTTGCTCTTCTACCCTTCAAGTTTCTCTGCTGCCTGGGATACTGAAAAGGACTAGTGCTGTTTTGTACCCCTGCAGGGCGGCTTTCTGCGCCACCGTGGCACAGGCAGCTTAACGTTTGAAAGCAAGTTGCATCAGACCTTGATGAAACAGGGATGAGGATGGCAGAGATTTCTGTACCATTCTGACAGCTCTGCCTTGGGGGTTTCTAAATGCACTGGCAATCATGACTTTTTTCTGGCTTTGGTTCAAGCTGTTCCTAAATGTTTGGATTTGCAGGGCTCCCATCCAGCTGGGATACCCCCTCCCCTTGCAGAGCAGCATGTCTCTCCTCGCCATGTCTTTTTCAACAAGATAGCAACAGTCTGGGTGCAAGGAAAGAGTAAACGTTGCAGATTCCCGCATTTCTGGAAAGAACTGTTGTGATAGTACGCTTGCATAACATGGGTACATTCAAAGCCTATAGGGTATTATCTGGTAACTGCCTTCTAATTGGTCTGAGTCTGGGAAGGTGAGAGCTCACACATGATATAGGGTGATCTCATCTGGCTGTCAGGAACCCGTTTCTTTCTAACCCATCTGCTTGCAACACCCTTGGGTAATAATTATTAAAAGAATACCAAACTGCAGGGTGACCCAGGATATGATCTGGCTTTATGTGTGAGAAACAAAGCAATCAATAAGAAATAATAAATAAAATAATTTGAAGAGTCAGTGCTGGAGCCTCTGAAACCACATCAACTTTATTGGGAGAATTTCCAGACTGGCATCAGCTCTCAGCAGCTTTGATTTCAGCTGTGATAAGACGTGGCCAAGAGGTCAGAGTTTAGTCTGATGGTTCTTAGTAATGTTAAATGCCATACCCCCTCACTGCGGTACCAGATCAAAGGTAAGGCTTGGGATTTTAACTTTCCTTATTCTTCAGTTTTTTACCTGAATTCCATATCCGTGGAGAAAGCAGAAGAGCAGCTAAAACCTAAAAACTTGCTTTGGTAGATAAGATAGGATTGGAATAAAATTTTATTTGGGAGATCTTGGTGTCTCCAGTTCACATGTCAAAAAGACTTCAGCAGGGTGAAACTTTGTGAAACATCCCTCCTGGGAAGCTTTACTTTGTGTAAAAAACAAATCAACAAAAAATATTAAAAAATAAACCCCAGCTGGCCGGGAGAGCAGCGAGTGAATTGATTTGTGTAGTGCTCGGTTCTGCCTTTATTTTACACAGAAGGCTGCTCTTCGGGAGTAAAAGATGCTGTAGGAGATGAAAGTGATTTGCCCATCTGGTAGGAGGGTATAGGGAGTATTTTGAATCTGAACAAATACATGATAGTTTCATCAGAAGAGCTTAACTCTGAATCAAGGAATTAATCTCATCCTGCTTAGCCTCTGCCCAAATACAAGTGCACCCAATTTTGCAGTGGAGAAGAAAGCTATTGGATTGTATTGGATGCATTGCAGAGATGGGTATTGTGGGGTGAGAGACTTCCTCAAGAATTCTGGACACATGGGGAGCAAAAACATTTTTGGGGAGTGATGGCTTAGCTCGAATTCATCCACTTCTTTTGGCCTCTATTGCTGGAAATTCACTGCTTGCGAGAAGAGTTGTTTCCCACAACTGGGATGTGAACAAACATACTTAGCAGTAAAAATCTTAACCCATAAGAACACTTGGTTTAATACATCTTCCCTTGCTTATCTTAGGTATAAATAAAACTACTTTTACTTCCTAATTCTAGCAGAATAGGTTGCCCTACTTGCCCTTCACAAGAATCTCTTGATGGAAAACCATGAACTTAGGAACAATTTTCAAGAGAAAGTGAGTGAACTGCTTATGTAGATAATTTTTGACAAATTAATCAAATCTCTAATTCTAATTCCCTCCAAGGTGTGTAATGAAAACCCATGTAACGCTTGACAAACGCAAGGACTGACAAGTGGATGGTTTTCCATGTCAAACTTCTTTCCTGCCTCACAAGAGCAGTTGAATAAAGGGAGAAACAGTGCATGTGTCTCAGTACAATCTGATTGAGTTGTTACAAATGCTTATTAAATCAGAGGATGGAGGACAATACACTGAGTAGTGGGTGTTGGGAACTGTTTGGCTTCCGTTATCTTTTTATATATAAACTTGATAACCACTGTGAGACTGTTCTGATTATTTTCTATGGCAGGGATTCTGTGCCAAAAAAAAAATAATCTGTGAATCTGTCCCATCAAATACGGAACAAAACTCGCTCTGTGGTGCGGGTGTCGGGTGCTTGGTTGGAGCCACAGGAAGGCAAGTGTCGCTATCCCTTGCAGTGCTGAGCTACCACTAAAGCTGATGAGACCTATATTTTTTTAGATGTCTGTGGTTTTGAGTAACAAATTTGCAGCATCTTGAAGGAAGGGGGATTTTCAGAGGTGTAATATCATAACTGGACTGAATTTGGGCACTGAAAAAAACCTGATAATAAAAAAACTTCCATCAGTACTAGAAACTTAGGTCAGTATTGCAAAAGCTTTGAATGGCACCAAAGGATTCAGAACTAATTTAGATTGAAATTAGCTGAAATCTTTTTGGCTTGGGTATTCTCAGTCTACATTTCTTCCCTGTGATGACATTCTGTTTCCAGTTGCATCTGTGTCTGGAGGCCTTTCCTTTGAAAGATATCACCAATTTGAAGAATGGGGTGTCATAATCCATGGGTCTTCCAGCAAAACCTTGAGGCTACAGCATTGCAGATGGCTACAGCCAGAAGCCATTGTGCAGTTTGGAAACTGAGGTGCCTCAGATACGGTCTCTTCCATGTTAAAGATCTCGCAAAGTGGGAGTCTGATGCTGTTTCACTGGGAGCAATGTGCAGTTTGAGCACATCTGGTTGACTGTGCCAGGGAAGAGAGTATTCTGGGTACTGGTGAGACAGCAAACGGAAGAATTGACCTAACTTCAATATATTTTCTAGCCCTCTTAAAAATACTAAAGCATCCTAATTCTTCTCATTGCTAGTAGCATCTCTTAGCTGTGTACCAACAGCAAGGTACTAACTTTCTTTAACGGAAAGAATGTTTTCAGAGGGTGATGGATGTTTTGCAGACACTGGGTCAGGAGTGGACAAGCTCTGTGTGGACAGAAAAAGGAGATGATGCTGGAATATTTTCTATTTCTCAACCCTACATTTTCATTAGGGAAATGGCAGGCTGTCTTCCACTGGATGCTGTGAACACTTACTCCAGTGGACTTGAAAGGGACGTGAGTAGTTTGCAGTGCTTGGGGAAACTTTACATGCTTGAATACTATGCATTTTCTCCTCTAGGGGTTATATCATGACTTAATTACAGAAGAGTAGATTAGCTACACTATTGTGGTATCAGTCATTCGAGGTATGAACCAACCATTAGAAATGCTTATGGTAGTGCTGGGAATGTCCTGCTTCCCCATCTGGGAATGACACCATTTTCTCTGCTTGACCAGGAGAGATTAATTCATGTCCCCCACTTTGATTTCTATCAAAATAGACTAGCAGGACTGTCATGTTCATTTGTTGCACCTTGACTAAGAGGGTGTTGTGTCCTAATTGGCAGCACTAATTTTAAAGTGTTTTGTTTCTTGCAATTATCTAGTCATGCTAATTTGAGTGTGTTAAGCAATTTCTTAATGGAACTTTACTTACTGCTTAAAATCCTTTGTTTAGATCTGGTGCTTTGTTTGCTTAAACTGAATGAAGCAATGATCACTTCGGTCTCCTAAAAAGAAACATTAGCTTTGAGGAAAACAATAAATTATTTTCCCCTTAACAGCACCTCCCTTCCATTTCTGCTTGTTTCTCTTTCCTAGTTCCTCTGAAATTCAGAGATTTCATAGTCTGAAGTGATGATCATTTGGGAAATTCTTTATACAGAGAGATAGAAACATTTGACTCCCTCCTATCTCTGATTAAATAAATGTCTCTAATTTCTTGTTAATGAGAATATTTCTCTTGTTTGTGTTTTTTGTTCCCCTCTGGGAGAGATTTTGAGCAGTAACGCTCTAAGAATGTATGGCTGAATTGTCTGCTGCTCTGATTTCAGTGGAGTTGGGCCAGCAGAGACTTTGGCCCACTGTTTGTCTATGTTTCTCAGAAATGCTTTTCTGGGCAGATTTGCATTGTTTCCCGGAGGAAGGCTAACTCCACTTAATGTAATAATCCAGGCAAGTTTGTAAATGCAAGAACCACATGGCAAAGAGCATATATGGGAGTGAAGGCTACCTCACATCCAATTCCCTTAATGGGTTTTATAGAGCATGAAGCAGTCAATAGTAACTTCCATCTTCATCTAGTTATAAGGAGCCGTTAGTCATTTGTCTGTCACCTGAACGTGTCTCTTCTCCCCCTGTAACTTTTGAATACATAAAACAACTTCTTACATATCACAGGACCAAATGAAATCCAGCACTAAGAGGGTTTCCCACTTAGATATAGCGAAGTCAAATCTGGCCCATAATGAATGAGCTGAAGAAAGAAGTAGGTGTTCGTTGCACAGTAGCTTACTTCAGCACAGCTATGATATACTTGTAAACATATTATAAAGATCGTGTCATGTAATGAGTAGGATGAACTAGGAGGCCCACTGGCTTCTGGTTTTTGTGGCTGGTATTTGTTACTGGTATAAGCGATTTCAGGACACTGATGAATCTTGTTGGAAAAGTATCAATTTGTTATGGACAATTTGGAGGCATCTTTATCTAAATCTGCCTAAAAAGGTCAGCTGGGAGGAGCTTGCATGATGTATTACTGTTGTTGGACACTTGCAACGCAGAAAAGACTTGCCGTACTTGCTATTTTAATCCACAAGTGCTGGTGTATCTGCACAATATAAACATTTGTGGTCCTTCATTGTGAAGTCATATAACCTACCAAGCTCTGAGCACTCAGCCATGTCTGATCAGCCAAACCATGAAGCCAGGCCAATGTCGTTGCACTTCCCTTGAGGCAGTATTCCTCCTTTCTTCCTTGGTGGGATTCTGTGGCTTATTACAGGACAGGGTGCTTGTCACTGCATAAGGTGACCCACTTGAACAGAGTCGCAGTGAGGGAGGGCACTTCTGTCCTTGGAGTAACAGAGGGGAATTGCAGGAGGTTAAACCTGCATCCCCACTCCAAAATGAATGGGTCACAAGCAGCACGTGAGCTCTGGTGCATACAATCATCTATAGGTATCTGACTTCCTTGGAGCCCCTACTTCATAGAGAATTGCAATGCAGGAGTCTTGTCTCTAATCCTAAAGCACAGCTCAAAATTTGGGTGTTGGGATCCACCAAAAATACGTTGCATTGGAGAAGAGGGAGGGATTCTTTCCATTTCTGGAGCTTTCAGACCTTGTTGCAAACATCAGGCTGTTTGACTGCATATCTTCCTGAGAACAGACTGAGTCACTGGCCGGTTCAAATGTCCCTTTTTGCACAACTGGCAGCATGTCTCTGCTTGCTTATTAGATGTGGAAAAGTTGTGGCATCTCTCCCTGCTTTGGACAGAGGCACGACATGGACTTGTGGCTCTGTACAAAAGGCCACAGCCTTACTGACAATATGCCATCAAGTGAGTCATTTAATAATAATAATAATAATAATATTCCAAGCTGTCTGAGCAACTGTGAGAAAGATCCTGGTATGAACAGTTTTCTGAGCCTGAGCGGATCCATCCTTTCATGCTGTTGCCCATTGTCTGCTGTTGCAAACAGACTTTAGAGCAGCTGACTGCAGAGCTAGAGGGAAATTTCCTAAGTGTTCCTAAAAGAGAGGCCACGCAAAATTCATGCCCAAAGATAGTAATTAGGGGTGAACCCTTCTGTAGATGAGAAAAAAGGTTATGGCCTACTGCTTAGAACAGCTTTTTTTTATCCGCCTTTTTTGGAAACTTTTCTTGGTTATGTTGGTAATTAGTACTTCTGTTGGGGGACTAGAATACGTAACCAAACATCGGAGGCAGATGTGTCTGCAGGTTCTTCTGCAAGTTGTTCTTCCAAAAGGGGAGCTGAATATTTGTCTGACTGAGCAACCCAGAAAGCCTGGAAGGTGCAGGCGTGAACCCAGCACTTCCCAATCTGTCCATTTTTCTGGCAAGCTTCAGTCAGAAATGGAGAAGGAAGAGGCATGATGATGGGAACAATGTTATGCTCTGGTAGATCTGTGCCCTAAAGGGCTAGTCTCAAGCAGATTGGAGGGAAAAATCCCTTCTCCTTCAGTAGAGTCTGAGCAGACAAGGTACAAGCTATTTCTCTTGCACCTGTACTAGTTCAAGAACAGGAATAAATCTGTCCCGCCAGGTCTGTTTGTCCCCAGAACACCGTAATCATTTACCATAAAGCACCGGCCAATGGAGCTTCCATGAAACACACTCTGAATAAATATTTTTTTCTCCTTCGTCTATTTCTGCAAAAAGGGTCTTTTGATGAAAATATCATCAGTATGTTTGAAAAAAACCCATCCCCTGAGTAGTTATTTACTGAGTCTTTAAATACACAGGCTGAATAATTGACTCCTGTGAAAGCGCTGCCACTGTAGACCAGGCAGAAATGCCCCATGTCTCAGTCTGGAGCCTCCAGTCATTTCCTCCCTCTGCTGCAGACAGCGATGTGGCTGCATTTGTGTGGATGCCCAAGGGGGAAACCCGTGCCACCACTCCCTGTCTGACCAACTGCCTCAGGACACAGACAGTGTCTTGGACCTTGCCCTTTCCTGTGCACCATGGACCTGGCTGTGCTCAGATGGGGAATGGGGTCTTGAAAAATAAGTGAAACCTGCAGAAGATGTCAAGGGGCGTTGGGAGTTTTCAACACCCTGTCCCTCTGGAAGTGCATAGGGCTGGAGTTGGTCTTGTCCATCAGTGTTGAGACTGGTCTTTTTTGTCAGACAATAACTTTAATGGAATTTAAGGAGTTTCAAAGAAGCCCCTGTTGTATCCCCTGGTGTCTCTACCAAGAGAGGGCAGGCGGTCTGGTGGTGCCCCTCTAGCATCTAGCTGAGCACTCTTTCTAAAAGCCTCAGGCAGTGAAGTATAAAGGTCACCAGCTATAATCAACAGGATTGTCTCCTTGCTGAGATCCTATTCAAACTGAACAGTAGTATGGGAATTACATCTTAGGTGGAAATCTATGTAATGGCTGATTTGGCAAAGATTATTTCAAAACGTGCCTTCTACTGAACCTGATGTATTTTGCTGCAAGCCAAACATACACACGTATATCTAAAAACAGCTGTGAAGTTGAGAGGCTGATGAAAGGTTACCATATAAGCAGTTGATAAATCCTTGACCCATTTCACATCTCACTGAGTTTTTTAGAAATTAAGGAGGTGTAAAATATCTGTGAATCCTGATGACCTGCAACATGTGAGATGAATAACCAGCTCATACTGGAGAGTGAAGCAGGAGCCAGCAAATGGGAATGGTTTTGGTTTCTTTTGCTGTAGGTGTTACAGGTGTTATTTCCACTCGTGTTCTGCATTTGCTGTAATGTACTTGGAGTGCTGGAAGATATTGGTTGTGAGCAGCGGAAAGGTTTTTTTCTATTGTGGGTAAATAATTATTGACTTCTCTAGAACCAGAACAGTTATGTAGTTGATTCAGTTGCCTGTCTAAGCATTCATTTTTGATTGCTTTTTCTTTTAATCATGAATATTTTTTCATTATTCAGCAAGGTATGGTATTTTTAATATAATCTTTGCAAGGGGTTTACTAGTGTATTTTGTCTGTTTGCTCTTCTCCATTAATGTATATGTGCTAAATGGCGTTATTAATGGCCCTGCAGTGCCAGAGCAGCACAAAGTCACCAGAATCTACTAGTGAGTGTTGGTTGCTCTGTGTATTCAAACATAATATGGATAAAAATGTTGGCTATGACTGCGCTGTTGAAAAAGTGATGGGAACATTTTGTAATGTGTAATCCCTTTCATGGTGTATTTTCAGGGAAAATTGAAATACTTGGTAAAAGTCTCAATTTATCAATATATTACTATCACGTACATGTTGAAACCAGGAACCTTTTGAGGTTGAATGAGGTTTAAGTCTTTCTGCATGGTTCTGGGTGAGATTATTGAACAGATCCCTTTTCTGTTACCACTGCCATGTAAAGAGCTGTTAGTTTAAGCTGGCATTCAGTTCTTCACATTTAAACTTGGGAAGGGAGTGTTTGAACCAAACCTGTTTGTATAAAGAGCATCTTGCTTTCTCAACAGCCTCAAACTCCAGTTAGATATATACCCTAAGTTATAGTGAACTGAAAACCTCCAACTTCCCCCGTGTCTCAAACTCACCTAACTCTGGAGCTAGGTTTGTGTGGGTAGGAACTGCCTATTTTAAACATGTATTTTGAAATGTGTGGTTTAAGGGATGGAAATTGTGCCTCTGTTCTAGGCATTTTTCATTTCCCATAGTTCCCAGGCCAGTCTCTTAATAAAATAATATTCAAAGGGGAGGTTGGCTTGTATTCTTCTCTCCCCAGCTCATCTTCAGGCCCCAGTGGTGGTCCAGCAGTGGCAGCACAGCAATATTGCTCTCTAATGCTGTGTTTGAACACTTCAGGGCCCTTTGTGCGCTCAAAAGCTTGGTGTGCTCAACACAACCCAGAAGAGACACATGTCCCATTCCCAATGTAGGCCTTTCTTGTTCTTTTAAGTTACCTTGAAAATTTCCCTTTTGGATTACTATAGCTTTTATCTTAAAGTAACAAAGCCCACGCTCACAGGAGGCTATGGACAAGATGCCCAAAGCAGCGAAGGGGACAACCTCCAAGCTCTATTTATTTCTTATGGTAGGGAGGGTATCCAGTCATCCCTTAATGTCAGCGTTACGTAGTCACATTGCATGAAGCAGCCTCTGCTTGAGAAACCACTGGAACTGCCAAAAAAGATCAAACCAGAGACTAGTTGGTACAATGTTTATTGAGTAAGCCCCCCGTTCTGACTGGGTAAGGGATAAGCTGCTTCCCATATCACCAATTGTTTTTTGAAGAGGATCTCCTGAAAGGAGGTGGCACAGGGTATATATGGGGGGGAAATGAGCAGAAACAGTATTAGATGTAGCAACGGTTCTTAAGAAAATGCTACAATTTCAGCATCAGGGTCAATGGGCAAAATAATTTATCTGGGAAGACATCGGAAGTGAGAAGGTCTATAGGCTAATGTATGTCATAACTTTGTCAGCTTTGGGAGCTGATGACTGTGTTAGGGATGCCAGCTGAGTGTTGGTGCTAGTATTGCTCATTAGCATGTGTATGGTGTGACATAGGATCCTTTACATCTAACATAGATGTCCTTGCCAAAGTTGGTGTATAAACATACATTTTCAGCTGTCATTTATCAGTGTTGACAAAACTTAACTGGGCTAGATGCTATATTTAAAGCAGAGATGATAATAGTATTTGCTATAGTTATAGGCTTCCCACAGTACTAAGGAAACATATGACAAATCCGAGCCAACAGTTTTTCCAGATTTTGTGCCAGAGTTCAGTCTGCATAGGTGGCAGTATTGGAAACTCTCCAGAGAAAGCTTTTTATCTGACCGTTCATTTCTACTAGCTGTTCTCATCTTGAATCCCACTCAAGTTGAGTCTAAACCTGCCATAGCTGAAAAAGCCAACCACTCTGCTATCCAAAACAACTCACTGGTTTCAAACCTACCGCAGATCGAGACAAGCAAGTCTCGGATAAAGGCAGAGCTGGGCTTTTCCATTTCCTCTGCTTATCAGAGCCAAAAGTGCTTTTCTAACAAGTCGAACTCATCTAAATGAACTAAAAGGAATATATGGATTATTGGCTGGTTGCTTTCTGCGCAAGTGTGTAGGTTTTCACCATTAGCATAGGTAAGCAAAAAATAGCGTAGTGTGCTGAAGCCCACCCACCAGATATGTGGGCAAATGTGAATTTGTTTGTGAACTATTCTTCCTTCACTTCAGACAGTTTGGAGGTGAGAGAGGGGAGGGAGCTGTAATTACTTACCTCTGCTGTTGGCAGTTGTGTCTACACCTCAGCTGAATGACTGACACCTCTGAGTAAGAGCACTGAGCAATTAATAATAAACTTCTAATAAGTTCTCAGACAAAGGGTCTGTTGTAGTGAAACTTTGGGGAATTGGGCTGTTGTCCAATATCTGAAGATACTAAATACTCTGGTTCCACAAATAATACAAGAAAAACTCTGTAAGTGTTCTAGAATATTCATATATGCACATACTTATATGGGAAAAAATAATGATAACTTTAAATTTTGAGCAGTTCTACCAAGTGGCCGCCTACACTGAGCCTATTCCTTTCTGGGAATCAAAGCTCTTGGAAGCTGAGTCTTCTGATCTGAAGACTTTCAGCAGTCTTGGAAACATGACCTACTTCTTTCAGACCAATGTCTTCCGTCTGTATTTGGAGGGAATCAACAAAAATGTCCACAAATGGGGTCACCTCTGAAATTCAGGGTTGTGAATGGGGATGATAGAGATGGGTGAATCCATAAGCAGCTGAAGATGAAACAGCTCACAGCCCAAAAAGCCAACCATATCCGGGGCCGCATCAAAAGAAGCGTGTCCAGCAGGTCAAGGGAGGTGATTCTACCCCTCAACTCTGCTTTTGTGAGACCCCACCTGGACTACTGCGTCCAGCTCTGGGCCCCAAACATAAGCATGACATGGACCTGTTAGAGCAAGTTCAGAGGAGGGCGATGAAGATGATGAGAGGGCTGGAGCACCTCTGCTATGAAGACAGGCTGAGAAAGTTGGGGTGGTTCAGCCTGGAGAGGAGAAGGCTCTGGGGAGACCTTATAGCGGCCTTCCAGTACCTAAAGGGCCTACAGCAGGGATGGGGAAGGGACTCTTTTATCAGGGAGTGTAGCGATAGGATGAGGGGGTAACAGTTTTAAACTGGAAGAGGGAAGATTTAGGTTAGATATCAGGAAAGAATTCTTTCCTGTGAGGGTGGTGAGCCCCTGGCCCAGGTTGCCCAGAGAAGCTGTGGCTGCCCCATCCCTGGAGGGGTTCAAGGCCAGGTTGGACGGGGCTTGGAGCAACCTGGTCTGGTGGGAGGTGTCCCTGCCCAGGGCAGGGGGGTTGGAACTAGGTGATCTTTAAGGTCCCTTCTGACCCAAATCACTCTATGATACTATGAAAAAGTGCAGACTGAAACCTCTTAGGCATTGTATTCCTTGAGAGCAGCAGTTAGTGCTAAACTCTTAAAATTCCTGAAGCCAATATCTAAAGGCTTGAAGAGCCACTGAAAACCTTTGCTGACTGATGTTCTGTTATATTAGAAAGTAAAGGAAGGATCAAAATCTCATGACTCTGAGAATATCCTGAGTTTGTTTAAGCATTTTGAAGGCTGAGGTTCCCCTCTTCTCCAGAGACTATTACTTTTTGCTGAGATTTGAAAAATCAGACCGTACCGTGTCCAAAAAGAAGAGCAGTTAATGATGCTGGGTGAACTGGCTGATCTCAGATGCAAAGTCTTGTGTGCAGAATCCGTTCCCATGGGATTCCCACTGGAGAGTGCTCCTGACTGCAGCAGTAAACATAGTCTGAAGCATTTGGTAACTATCTGAAGTTCTCGTTTTGATTACAAAGTAAGGAACATCGCATCAGCATCTTTTATATTCACTTGGATCCCTGCATTTGCGCAGTCTGTTTCTCTGTTATATTTTAATGGTTGTAGTAGTCACACCGAATGTCTTAAAGAATTCAAACTAGTTGGGAAGGAAGAGCACAGCTGTGTTGAACAATTCTGATATAATGTGGCTACCTCTGACAAAAGTAACTTTTTTGCCTTGTCTATTTAGGGTATGGCTTTTATGTTATAATATAGTGAAGATACTAAATAGTGTTCAACAAAAGCCAATGGATTTTTTTAAATTGGAAAGACCTTGATAATGAGCTAGCGTCAGCTGACAACACTTTGCCATTCTGTCAGCAGGCTGGGACCTTTGATCACCATTTACCTTTGATCACCATTTATTCAAAACAACTGAATTTGCCACTTTAGACTAGCCTCATCAATTTACTAATCTTCTAAACTTCACTAGTAACTTCTCCTACCACCACAGTTCCCCGATGCTGATCTTTTCACTTGTAGATGGCAGTTAAAGTTCACTGTTTTTTAAAGTGTCCTTCATAGTTACATCGTAAGCTTGCAGTTAAAGTATTTAAATAAGTACTTGGGTTTATTCATGTGACTACCCTATTGACTTCACTGAAATTACTTATGTGTTGGGCATATGTTCAGGTAACTCACCAGATGAGAGTTTAACTATGTATAAAAAGTTTTCTCTGTTCTCTAGTCCAGGAGAAACAGGAGCTGTACAAAGCTGGAAGGCATCGCCAGTTGGAAGCAAAGAGATCCCTCTCATTAGAGGTCTCATAAAGCTGGGGTTAGAAAATTAAGTTGAAGCATAATAGGAGTATCACCATAAGGTAGAACTTGCCAGTAAGAAGTGAAATGCTGGCTAAAACAAATATCCTTACAAACCTGTGCAGCTGGATTGATTGGTGACCTTGATTACTCATCCTTTCCTGTCTAGACAGACCTTGTTTTTAGATTTCAATTTAAAAGTTAATACTTATCATGTTTGATGGCTGTCTTGGTGCTGGGATGAGGTTTCGTGAATTACTGTCAATATGATTGGAAAGGAATTTTGGGAAAGTATTAGTAAAATGGCCTTACCTTTTGCTGTAGCTTAGTGGAAGAAACATGTTCTTCCCCGTGAGGGTACAAAAAAGAGGGAACCTACTCCTGCCTCTTTTTCAGAGTTTGATTACAGTGAATGCACTTGGCATATTCTAGGCTGGCATATTTGGGAAAATCTTGGTCCATTTGCCTATAAACAAGAAATATTGCATCATATGAGGACTTGACATAAACCTGAACAAAAGCAAGGTTGTCAAAGGTATCAGATGTATGGAGAAAGGAAAGTAGATTAATTTGTACCTGTAAGACTTTTATATCTTGGGGATAGAATAGCTTGTTTAAAACTATAAAGGCAGAAGGTGACCCATGTAACCTGGGCTGCAGGCTTTAGAGTGAATGATGGTGGTGAAGCTGCCCAGGCAAAGGATTTATTTTTCCCCTTCCATCTGTTGCTCTGGTTGCAAAGTGATTTCCCATTATTGATGGGGAGAAGAAGGGACGAGGAACCACAGAGCTGGCTGTGTGCTGAGTAATTTTTAAAGAGGCCATTTGTTGTCAGTCCAATCACTTATACATGTGATACACTTATATATCAGAGCTGAAGACCCTGATTTGAACCAGTGTTTGATAGACTCCAATAGATTCAAGGGAAAAGAACATAAGAAACAGATTGATTTGACATTGCCAAAACTTCGAATTTTGTTGGAGAAAAGGAGTTCACTTTTATGGGTTTTCTTGTTTTCCTTGCCCTTGAATTAATCTCATCAAAACGATAAGAATTTTTCCTTGAAATGTCATAACCCAGAACTGGTCAAACGGTTGACAAACTGTTCAGCTTTTATTCTCAATTTTAAACTACTTGTAATATCTCTTAAACTTCTGGGTAAAAATGTAAGAGTCCAAACAGACTAAAAATACTCAGGCTTTGTGCTCAGACTTTACAGGTGAATAAAGAAGCATGATGGCTTATGATGGCATTTACCAAATGAATATTTTTAGGAAAAATAACATGTCAATAAGAAACATATCTCCTAATGTTGCACTTAATAGGGTGAATTTCAGAGCTTTCAAAAAAGGAGTAAGAGAATGGTCATTGCTATTTACTCATAAATTATCACAGATAATCAATATAAATAATGGTATTAACTTAGTGCTTAGTGCTGCCTATTGCTGTATTGATTAACTTCTCAACATATTAGACAGTGATTTACCTTTTGCAACCCAGCCAATATTGAAGTCTGAGTCAGGGACACTTCCCACTTCAAATGCTGCTGTTTTAAAAAGGTAAAGTTGAGAAAGGGAGAAATTAGGCCCTTTTAGTTGAAGGGAAACTCAGGCAAATCTAAGATCCAGGCTTGTAGAGTCTCCAAATCCTTAATTGGAAGAGAAAAAGGGTGCAAAATATCTGCAGAGATCAGTGCTGAAAGGTCATGCTTTATGGCAGAGTTGAGAGCTAAACAAGAATTTCCATCTAGTGCTTAACTGGATCCTCTTTCTAGGTAGTCTGTACTACTTAAGTCTAGTATGAAGACCACTGAGACATCATTATGAGAGAAACCCAGCAGAGTACTAGAGTACCAGACTGTGAGCTG